>NC_043970.1:36112484-36421234 GCF_902148855.1 Sphaeramia orbicularis
GATAAAAACTCACAAAAACATATAGTAAATGGCTTCTACAGACATCAGCTTTTAGTTTGATTTCTGGTCTCTCAAGAAAAAACAAAAAACAAAATAAGAACTATCTAACATGTGTTGATAAAACTTGGGGTAAAACAGCAGAAGTTTAATTCAATAAATATTACAGTGACTCCAAGGCATGTTAAATCCAAAAGGAGGTCACATCAAATATTTTATACAATTCTTGTTTTTAATGTTGTCTACATAGTTCCTATATGATTCAATTGTTGCAGAGACTGAGAAACGCATATGCACATAATACCCCTGCTAAAATAAGACACTTTTTGCTTAGTATTATCCATGGTTTTCCCTGGAGAAGAAACTAATCCGAAAAGTAAAGTATATATATATATATATATATATATATATATATAGTATATTTGCATCTCAGATGAAGTGCAGTATAAGTACATAGCTTCATACAATGGAAATACTCAAGTAAAATGCAGCACATGATTAAATGTTCTTGATTACCACAACTAGTCTCTGTTTGTATGTTAGGAAGCTGTCATTATGATTCATGTATCGTCCTGTTAAAATAGACTTAAAGCTCAATGAATGTCATGTCAAATGTCTGTTTTCTTATGTCATGGAGGTGCCTTTATAGTTCAGCTGCCTGTGACATAAGAACAGGCTGAGGTGGGGGGGTGGGGGGGGTTGTGGTGGGAGGGAGCCGGAGCAGCCACAGGGGGCAGCAGAGTCTGAACATGAATCTGTTTCAGGGCCGCAGAATATATAGAGCTGAGGCGTTAAACTCAGTTTAGTCCAGGGGCCACATACATCAGACCAGCAAAATAATAGGTATAACAACCTATAAATAATAATAATCCAAAATTTTCTCTTTGTTTTTAGTGAGACAAAAAGTAAAATTATATCATGAAAATGTGAATAACCTGAACAAGCATATGCAACCTGAAATTTCTTAAGAAAAATAAGTGCAATTTCAACAATATTGTCTCAGGTTATTATCAACAGATCAGATCACAGTGAATCTACAAATACACAAAATATTTAGTAATAGGCCGAATATTGTTAAAATTGCACTTACTTCTCTTTATACATGTCATGTTCACATTTTTTTGTGGAAGGGTATTTTGTAAATGTAAACATTTTCATGTAATTTTCTCTTTTTCTTTCTTTCTTTTTTTACAATAAAGCAAAGAAAAAGTTTAGAGTTGCCATTATGTCTAGGTTATTATGACAGTATTTTACTAGTCCGACCCACTTATGATCCAGTTAGTCTGTATGTGGTCCTTGAACTAGAATGAGTTTGACATCCTTCATTGTTAATATCCTCTGTAAATTTTGCATTTGACAAATTCATCCCAGGGGCCAGTTTTGGTCCCCGGGCCACATGTTTGACACCTGTTTGACAAAAACATACTTACATACATAAAGGATAAAAATCTAATATTTTAAAGTTAAATCTAGTCTCCATTCTTGTGTTATGTTGCTAAAATAGCACTTATTTTTCTTAAGACATTTCGTGTTGTTCAGGTTATTCATTGTCAAAGGATAGTTTGTATCTACAGTATAAATACTTTCATAAAATAATTGTTCTTTTTTCACATTAAACCAATAACAAAATTTGGAGTTGTCACTATTTATAAGTTATTGTGATAATATCTACATGTGAGCCCTGAGCTAAAACAAGTTCAACACCTTTGACTGTTTATATCTTCAGAGTAATGTTTGCACTTTTTAAATTCGTCCTGTTGGTCTGATTGGACCCCATGTTGGGCTGGTTTTGGTCCACGGGCCTTATGTTTGACTCCAAGTGGACACTCCTACAATGCAAACACTAGGACGTGCACATATTTCAAGAAAAAACCAAAGCTCTTTTTGACCGAGGGCAACAAAGGACACTGTATGATTATGTAACAGACATTATACGCAATGTGATCACGAGTGCCAATTGTATGACATGAGTTACAGTAATGACAGGTGTTTTACAGGAACTCCATCATGTGTTGACTTCTTTAATCCTCTACAGTGACGCTTGGTGAACTTCAGTAGTGTCAGTTTGAGTTTAGTCGTCCCTAGGGAGGAATATTCTTAATGAGTTCAACTGGATCATATGACAAAATCCACAGAGGACGGTTATAACGTAGTACACAATAAACAAACAAACTGCAGCTAAACCAAGATCTTCACTGCAGCAGGGATAAGTCAGTCCACATAAACGTACACCTGGTGGTGTCATTTTTGGGACAGCTGGCACCTGTCGCCAACCCCCACCCCTCCAGAGTCCCTTTGCATTGTGGGTTTAAACTTCACAGACCCGTGTGCTCCTGCCTGATAATTTGAGAGTTAATCCATTCAAAGTAGAGAAGCAGTTGAACAAACACATTTACTTTTGCAGGAGGGATAAGACAAACATTAACTCTGCTCTTGGGGATGAAGGAGAAGCCTCTGGAACGGTTTGACTAATTAACCCTCATTATGTTTTAAGGCCACGTTAAAGCATCAGTACACAGCAGGGGGATGTAACTAGGTACCTCACACCAGACTTAAGGGTATATTTGAGGTACTTGTACTCTATGCTTCTGCTGTATTACATCTTACAAATACCACACTTTGTACTTCTCTACATTTGCGTTATTTCCGTCCCTGATTACAGTTTTCCTCTGATTCTTGTCTTGAAAAAAACACCTATCTAGAATCTTCAGACACTTTACTCGAGTATTTAAATTTCTGGCTAAATTTTAACACCAATATCTGTCCTCTATACTCCTTTTACTGTCACAATATTCTCATTATAATACATTTGAAAGGATTCATTATTTGTTATTTTTATTTTGCATCAGTGCACACCTTCCCAACATCAAAGAATCCATCGAAGAAGTTCTGCCTTCTCTGTCAAAGTCAATAGGAGATGGAATCAGCTCGCAGATAAGCTGAAAACACAGCTAGATGTTCATTTGTTTTCTGATTAATTTAAATAATGCATTTTATGTCACCAGCATTGCCAATATTACTTGGACAAATTATTTTATGACTGCATCATCCTGCAATTTAACCTTAAAGACCAAGAACCATTCTGATGTTAAAAATGAATTTTTCTCTACATTTAACTTGTACTAAGTGTTACGACCCAGGGTGATAATAATAGGTTTGTATTTGTGCATGTATATGATGTGCTGTTGTTTTTCTCCAGCCCTGTAGGGGTACTGTGCCTTTTCTGTTTTTTTTTTTTTTTTTTTTTTTTCTCCTCAGGTGAAGGAAGCAATTGGTGGAGCCAAATTGAGAGTCGCCTTCAAAAATGGCACTGGCTGCAGCAGTTCTCTCTCTCATTCGTCCCTGTCCAGCTCCCAACTGAGGTCGTGTCTGTGTGTGTTCCTGGTGGCAAATACGTGTGTTTCAGCTTTTGTTTTTGCTTTGTAATTTTTCTTGTATAACCACTACAAACAAAAAGTTACGGATATTTTTAATTTTTGGCCTTTTTTTTTTCAGTTGGGATTCTTGCACAGCGCTTTTTACTTTTTTGTGTGTGAATTGAAACACATTTTTTTTAATGAACAGACAGTTTTATTTACAAATGGCAAAAATGACAAAAAAAAAAAAAAAAAATATATATATATATATATATATATATATATATATATATATATCCTTAAGCTTTTGTTTGTAGTGTATGTAAATAGTAAGTCAGATCACAGTCCAAATCTCTGGTAGGAGAGGGAAGCTCTTTTGTTTTAACCTTTTTCACTTGTTTTTGATTGAGGGAGTTGGGATTAGTTTACTGTATTTTTATTTTCTGAAATTATTTTTGAACAGGTAATTTAGTTCGACTTCAAAGATTGTTTTTTTTTGTCTGTTTTGGCGAGGCCCTCTCTGAACTTTATTGAAGTACACAAATAAATACATTTTTGGACTATTGTTTTCTGGTCTGGCAATTGTGCTTGGGAGTTGGGAAAGGACAAGTGATTTATTATGTTATCCTCTGCATTTTGCTTTTATTTTCAGTCAAACTCAGGCATTTTTTTATATTTTATTTGATGATATCGTATATGTAAATTCAAATATTATATCAGAACAGAGAAAACTGAAGAAAAATGTACTTTTTCATCAAAACATCTTTAACCAAACATAAAACAAGTGTCTCAATCCACTTTCATTGATCCAATTCCGTGGGTTTTACTGGTGAATCAATGTTGTAGAAGATAACAGTGTTTCCATGTTCATTATGGAGCCTCTGAATGTCCAGTTGGGTCATATCTGATGACCATGAAAAGATAAAAAACTGCATTTAGCCTCAATTATTTACATGTATTGATAGGATTAGTGGATCAACACATTTTAAACCTTTTAAATCAGTAGATGCTTTTGGTCGACGGCGAATGTTTGGGTGTTTGAGGGTTAACTTTAGCTGATGAGATAGTTATTGTAGATTGTGATTGTATAAAGAGTATTTTAAGAGTAACTTTGGTAACTAATGTGGATATGTGGGTGTTTTATATTTGTGCTTACTTGCCTGTGGATGACAGATTGATTTGATCTTATAGCTAAGTTCTCTCTGACATTAATGTTTTTGCATGTATTCAATTTAATACATAGACTGGTAAAGCATAGGAAAGACAACCCATTGATTTGTCCATCTGTGCATAAAAACAATTAAAGATAATGAAGGCTATGTTCATTATGTATGTATGATTAATAGTCTGCAGTTTGACAAGAGGTTCACTTTTACTTCAAGTGCATTTCAGAGCCTGTACTTGTTATTTTTCCTCTGTAAAAGTTCCAATCAGTCGTTTTTTATGTACTTCACCGTGGGTAAAGAATGTGTGTACTTTTGCCACCTGCTGATAAACAGAAGGATTAATCGTTCCATTATGTGTTGTGAGAATTCTCCTCCTTCTCGAGCTGAATAAACTTTTCAAAACCCTCTTGGATTCACTGAAAATGCATCATCATGAGGCTGAAACCAGGCCAGTTTTTCTGAGTTCAGGAAAAGGTGACTTTTACAGAACATGTGAGTCTCACAGGGCAGCGATACTATGAATAATGCACTGAGTCATGCAAAGGAGCTCAATACAGCAATGAAAATGAATGGAAAAACATCAGATATAAAAGTAAAACACTGAGCTTTTCTTCTCATACTTTACTTACTTTTACTTCTGATGACGTATATGAAAATTTCCTCAACAACTGGATGTACGACAATGTGAAAACATCAGTACTTATATTGATCATGATTTTAACACTGAGTCAAACTAGTTGAATAAATAAGAAACATAACCAGGGAAAAACAGAGAAAGGTGACACCTATATAGACAAAATGCATGTGTGATCTATACGGTATATTCTCCCTATGGACTTGACTTGGAGCCAGGTGTGGATGCCTGTGACATTGTGCTGTACAGCGTGTTATTTACGGTCACATCACATGTTCATTGAGCCATAGTAACACACTGAACTCTGTGCCTCCACAATGCTGGCCCTCTATTCATCCGGTTGCACTCATACATATTTGATATGCTTAAATAAACATTTTTCAACTGGAGCACACTGCGTTCATGTGTGTTTTAGTTAATCCTATTGAGACGGCCAAGAAACAGAACCTACATGACTCACATTTTAATACTTTATGGTTATGGACAATCACCACACCCCTGACACCACTGCACCCACTGTGCTCTTAATAACCCTTAAACCATACATTTTCCACATAGCTCTGAATTTGCATTGAAAACAGGAGAACTGATGTGCATAGTGTCAGACTGGCAGAGAATATGCAAAGAAACAAAAAAATCAGAGACTATAAATGGATGATTCTGACAAACATTGACTTAAAACATTAGAATTACACTGTTTAACATGAATATTGTTGCTGTTGGGCAGAAACCTCATGATACCATTTTTGTTCTAAAACAATTCTATTGGTCAGTCTCATGTTGGCCTGACAGTTTTAAAAATATTTAACTGATGAAAAGTGTTGAAAATCACTTGTAACTACATCTCTTAACTCCATTTATTTAGAATATATGCATATATTTATTTATTTTTATTCATTTATTTATTTTTTAAACAGATATGCACTGTAAGTAAAACAGTTTTTTTGGGGAAGTTTATTTTTATACATTTCTCATAATTCATTTTGTATTAAAAGTGTTATAAATCATATAAAAAACTGAAAATGGTAAATGCTGAGTTAAAAACATACCTGTAAAACAATGTTTGGTTTGAAATTAATACTTTATGCTATGTATGGATCACATGACCAAGGCAGAAATGAGTACCACTGAGGCATTATGGGTTAAAAAGCCAAATGGACATGTTTAAAGACACAACAGCTCCAAGATGATGTTAATCCTACACATGGTTCAAGTGGTGCGAAAAGGGAATGATATTCTTTGCTTATGTTGTATTTAATATTTTTCTGTTGGGTTTCTGTAAATTGACTTAGAGTCTGGTTTTGACCAACTCTATATATAAAATGTCAAGAGATAACTTTTTTTTGTGATCTGGCGCTATATAAATAAAATTTGATTGATTGAGTGATTTAATTGGTTTTCCCCTGTAAGTCGCTTTGGAAAAAAGCGTCTGCCAAATGCGTAAACATAATATTTTTATGTTTAGTTTAACACTGTGATGTGTTTCAGACTATATATCGGACATTTATCTAATGCATCTGCTGTTAAAATAACATGTTGGGGTCTGTCTATTTCTTGGCATTAGCCTAAAAGACTTTCAGCAACTTAAAGATGTAATCATTATTTTGTATTTTGCATTTCTTCATAATTTTCACAATGTGTCTCAACTGTGCCTTCAAGAGAGAGAAATCCATCTTGAAAAGACATCAGTAAGAAGCATGGAAAGGTGTAGCTACAATTTGGTTTCTCTGACTATAAGTCTGAAAACATTGCAGTTTTTTCTGCTGAGACCATGCAGTCATCATTTCCTGCAAATATATTCTCTAATATTGCTCCTTGAAACTTGGGAGAAATCCATCGCTTAGTTTGACATCAACATTTCACTCAGACACATAACGATAAATTGTACAGGTCTCTCTTTTTTCCAAATCTGATTTTTCAAGGTCTGGTTCAGGAGTTTAACCGAAGTTAAGAGATATCTAGCCTGAACGACAAAGAACTGACTCCATGAAATTGAATCTGGGTCCTCGGTGGGTACGGGCTCCGGCTTGACAGGGTACAGATGGAACAGCCAGCCTGGTATAAATATAGCCTCGTCCTGAGCACACTATGTACACGTGACCCTCGAGGCTTTGGTTTCAATGGAGTGAGACCAAACACTAACACTCCACTAAGTACTGCAACAAGTACAACACTGCTGTGAGCAAAAGACAGTTTGGCGTGTGTTATATCTGCTCGCAGATCTATGATAAGTAGGATCATCAATCCAAAATATCACAAAAAGACAGATTAAGAGTCTCATTGTTGTATATGATCCATATGTGAGGTGGTTCTCTGAGGACAGGTGTGTGGCTTTAAATATAATCCTCCATGAAGGTGATATTAATAGATGATCACTACGTCACTTTATTTAGTTGCCAGGTGCATAAACATGCAAGTTTCATTTCACTAGACTGAATCAAAATTCCACTACTTCAAAATCTGCTCACTCCTCTTCGCAGATGCTTGCACATTTATCCTTTCCTGCACCTCAAACAAACTTATATAATTTGCTTTTACATAATGCTCCGAATGTAGCGCTGGACACCACTGCAGCTTGACACTGAGCTATTCTGACACAGGTCTGAGCAGTTGGCAGGAATTCCTTCCAGGGGTCAAGCTGTATATGTTTCAAGAAGGTGTCCTGCACGGCCACAAACTAATTCTCTCCTTCTGTGACACCCTCAGTGGGATAAGAAGACACAGATGCTTCAAGTTTGCACACTATGCGGGCTGTAACACAGACATACCACTATCCATAAACATTTCTCACTTAAAAGTATCTTAAATCATTCTCTCCAGCACATACACACTGTCAGCTCCATGCTTTAAACTGGTGTTCACCCAAGCTGTAAAATGTGCATATTCTCTGCTTCCTGCTGGGGATTCAGTGTCTTGTGGCCATTGAGGAACGTCAACATGACTATGGGTTTCATATGCATCATATCACTCCCTTGTTGCATAACTGTTCTAGACTGACATTATTCAAACACTCTGGATAACATGTCAACAGCCAGCCGATGTCTCTGGTGTCTCATTTGCAGATGATTCAACTTCCCATGCTCACAGTTCCAGTTAATCTCACCAGACATTAAAGCCTGGCCACCCTTATTGTGAATCTCAAACCATAATCATACTCCAAATGTCTTAATTTTCCTTTTTGCAATATATTTTTCTGCAATATATGCTCACATAAAACAGGAAAAAGAGTCAGACTGAAAGTGAAATAATGCATAGAGTCTAATTTGGTAACCTCTCACTTTAAGGACAGGCAGTAGACAGCTGTGTAACAGGAGACAGGGTTTCAATTCAGGGCAAAGGCACTGTGACCAGCTGACACTGGACCTGCCTACATCTCTGGACGCTGCATGGACAAAAACAGGAGGAAAGAAACTGGCAGTGGACAAGATGAGACGAGATAGAGAACAAATAGTCGCAGTTGCCAAAATGTCAGAAGTGTGCAGCAGGGTTGGATAAGAGGAGTTGGGGGGGTGTATCATATGGTACAGACGGGATGACATGCAGCGGTAATGATATGAGCGAGTGGAAGAAGCAGGTGTGAGCCAAGCAGCTGCTGGGTGGGTTGGTGGGGGGGCATCCCACATACGGGGTGGCCTGATGGGATGCCCCCATGTGGGAACGCCGCCTTGGTGACGCTCCTGTGGAAAACTAATTTAAGTTAATGATGTGTCTATAGTGTGAAAGCGTTGTAGTGATCAGTGGCGTTATCACTGTCCTTTAATATGGATACATCTCAGTTCAGTCACTTTATGAATGTCTGTACTTTTCTGTCTGGGATCAGTTCATCCAGTCCATGGTGAAACATCCTGTTGAATCACACCTATGACACCAAAGTGTTCTGAATATATTCATCTAATAACTTACCCTCATTTGCCGACATTAAATTAAAAAAATACACACTTAATGTTCTTGTCAAACATGTGAAGCAAAGCAGGTATAACCCCAATTCCAAAAAAAGTTGGGACCCTACAAAAATAGAAACAGAATGCAAGGAATCTGTAAATTCATAAATGTGATTTGCAAATCAAATAAACCAGGGGTGTCAAACTCATTTTAGTTCAGGGGCCACATACAGCCTAATATTTTATAAAGTGAGCCGGACCAGTAAAATATAAATAATAGGATAACAACTTATAAATAATGTCAACTTCAAAGTTTGCTCTATGTTTTTGAGTGAAAAAAAAGTCAGATTCCATAATGAAAATGTTTATATCTACGAACAGTACTGGAACATAACATGAACAAATACAAACCTGAAAATTCTTTTTTAAAAAAATAAGCGCAATTTTAACAATATTATGCCTCAGTTTATCATCTATACATGTGCATTATAACTTACAGATCACAGTGGATCTACAAATACACAAAACATTTAGTAATAGGCAGAATATTAGTAAAATTACAGTACTGTTAAGACATTTCAGGTTATTCACATTTTTTTGTAAAAGGCTAGTCTGTAAATGTAAACATTTTTGTGTAATTTTAACTTTTTAAAAACTGAAACAAAGAGAAAAAAATTGCTGTTTTCATTATTTATAGGTTATTATGATAGTATTTTACTAGTCTGACCCACTTTAGATTGAATTGACCTAAAATTATTTTAATATCCTTGATTTTTAATGTTTTCAGTGTAATTTCAGTGTAACTTTTGCATATCACAAATCCATCCCAGGAGCCAGATTGGACCCTTTGGCGGGCCAGTTCTGGCCCCCAGGGCCACATGTTTGACACCTGTGAAATAAACTCATACTTTATCCACAATAGAACACAGAAAATGATTGATGGTGGTAACGTCTCCAAAAAAAAAACATGGGGGCGAGAGCAATAAAACTAAGTGAGGACTTTTAATATGTCATCATCTACAGTCCATAAAATAGCATAAAGATTCAGAAAATCTAAAGAAATCTCTGTGCACAAAAGATAAGGCTGAAATTCAGTACTAGCTCCTTGAGATCTTCAGGTCCTCAGGCTGCACCGCATTAAAACCAGACATGATTCTGTTATGGACATCACTGCATGAGGAACACTTCTGGACATCAGTCTATGAAAACAGTTTGTTAAGGCATAAATGCATGTTTAAGCTCTGCCATGTAAAGAAGACCGTTCTAAGATCAGACAAATTAAAATGTGAACTTCAAGGAATTTTGGACACTACATCCTCTGGACTAAAGAAAGGAGGAATCATCTGGCTTGTTGTCAGTGCTCATATCAAAAACCTTCATCTGTGATGGTATGGGGCTGCATTAGTGGTGATGGAATGGGTTACTTGCTCATGTGGAAAGACACCATCAATGCTGAAACGTATATACAAGTTTCAGATCAACACATGCTCCCATCCAGACAAAACAATATGGCTACATAGCAGAACAGTGCGGGTCCTGAGCTGGCCTGTGTGAAGTCCTGACCTTCCAGCAATTGAACATAATTGACACATCATGAAACAAAAGATATGACTAAGACAACCGAGGACCGTTGAGCAGCTAGAATCTTATATCAGACCAGAACAGGACATTCCTTTCACAAAACTCCATCAACTGGTCTCCTCAGGTCCAGACATCTACAGACTGTTTTTAGAAGACAAGAAGATGATCCACAGTGGAAACAACTGAAACAACTTTTTAGAGACATTTTGCTGCCAACAAAAATGGTTAGTCTTCTAAATTTAGTCATTTGATGTGTTTTCTTTATTCTATTGTAAACAAAATATGCTTCATGAGAATTGCAATTCAATGCATTCTGTTTTTATTCACATTCTAAATAGTGTCCCAAATTTTTTAGGCTTTGTAATGATGAAAGAAGTTTTTTTTTTTTTTTTACAACTTACAAATTACTTTACATGCAAGACAAATCAGTCTTGTATTGCATTACATTTCAAGTGTAAGCAATACATACAACTCCCCTCAGTTCATGTTATACAATATCCAAAAAGACTACTTTTATCTTTACTTTTTAGAAAATAAAACAAAAAAGTTCATTCTTCAGGATATCCGGCTATGTGACTATGCAAACATGTCAAGAAGTTAAAAAGGTCATTGTTGCTATATGAGCAGTGATGGCTTTAGGTTGTCACATGTTACTTAAGGTGTCATGACCAACTTCAAGTCACAAATTCTACTTCAGTGGATGCTTCAACATGTGGGCAATAGCCAAGGATTGAACCACAGATCTTCTGGGCTGTGGATGAACCCATGAATATGATGAAAAAAAAAAAAAAAACAAGACTGTGGTGATATTAATGTTAATCTGAGCAGGATTCAAACTGATGAGTCATGTTTTGTAGTTTCAGACAAAATGATGCATGGAATAAAAACTATTCAGGAAAAACTCATACAAGAGATGCACAGGCAGTGTAGTAATAAGCATTGGTTAAACAGCGTGAGACAAATAAGAGAATGCTGTATTAATAAGGAGAACTAGTGAAGCTAATGTCAAAGACAGCATCGACTTTCTTCTTGAACATCTTCCACCTACCAGTTAGATTCCCACAGAACATTTGATATCTGATAATGGGGCATTAATTAGACCTGGCCAGAGTCATGGATGTTTCAGAGGTTTTGTCCAAAGGTCAAAATAAAACACTTCTGGAAACTTAAGCTCAAAAATCTGAAATGGCCTAAAAACAGTATCCTGATATGTTCATCTACTAGTAAGTTTCCCCCAAAAAATTTACAGTTTCTTTTTTTTTTTTTTTTTAATTTCTGTTTTTGAATTCCAAAAATAAGCATGAAATGAGTTGGAATAAAACTGGCTGAAATGATAGAACAGAATTGGATGATAAATGATGCTAAATAGTATGGGACCAGATGTATGATTCAACGGCAAATGAAGAAAAAAAAAGCAGATTTCTGGTATAAAACACTTGTAAATGAGATAAATATAAACTTTCATGGACTCTTATGATTATAAAACTCAACTTAAAGTGTGTTCATTCTCCTTCAATCTGATCTGTCAATCTTTTTATCTCCCAACATGTTGTCAAATATTATGTTTTCATGCTTCTCATAGTGCAAAAGGGATCAATCCTTCTGTAGAGGTTCCCCCCGTTTCAAGGAGGTATCTGTCACATGTCCGCCATTTCACATTTACATATTCAGCTCTGCCGTTCTCCAGGCAGCAGTCGAAAAAAACTTGTACCATCTGCTGGATAATATGTCGGATTGGACGGCTTTTACGCCATGGCAGCCATTTTATTTGAGTGAAAATAAAATCCGGTGTCTCTCCGCCTTAATTTGTGACGTGGGGAGGCCTGACCTCCACTGCAGACTTGGCAAAAGCAAGGTTCAGCTTTTTCCAGTTGCGTCCCCTGAACAGCTCCACACCCCCATCCTTACAACCCCCCACCCCACCACCACTATACCTCCTCCGCACACATGCTCCCACTATCCTACTGGTGCTATGTATGGGCCAAGCGTGGGTGAGGTGTGAGGGGGGCGAGGGTCAGCTGCAGAACCCGTCTTGGATGACTGAAATGTAAATGTGCTCCTTTCATAAACTGTTGGAGTATCAGTGCAGAGGCTCCAGCCAATGAGGGCCCAGCAGGCACTAAAATGGCCAGGCCAATGGCTGAGTGTCTGCCCAGTATATAAACAAGCAGCAAAGACCGCTTCCGTTGGGTGACCCCTATTTTGGCTGTGGTGAACAGGATCTGATCCCAAGGACTGTTACCTCTGTTCTTGTCTGGTGTGCAGGTAAAGTAATGTCACAGATATTCATTTGTGAAGCTGAGGAAAGAGCATGTCTACACTCATAGAAACATGAAAATATAACTGGTTTTGCTGCCTATTTTAGTGGGCATTATTAAATTTAAAGATAAGTGCACAATTTAAGTCATATGATGCACTTTGGGAAAAAGAAACCTAATAATATCATTGAATTTGATTACATTTGTCTAATTACCAAGCTAATTAAAAGGAAACATTAAATGTGTTATTGCTACAGAAGTGCATGTATTCTTAATTTCTATGTGTGCAAGTTTGCTGCTGTCTGCTCTGCACATGGTTGTCCCTTTTGGGATTTGATGAACGTGGACAGGTGCTTCACAGTTGGAGACATGTAGGCAGACCTGTAGGCCTGAAGGCCCTGACTGCTCAGTAATTGAATTTAGCCTCATAAGCCTCGAGGAGAATAGTCAGAAGCAATGTAACTACTGTTGTGATTTGGTTTAGATTTTTTTCTCAAATGATGTAACAGGTGGTGCTGCATGCATAAGTGTTTTATTAGTCATGAGATCAACTTGTCGGGACAAAACTAAGCAAGTTATAAAATAGTGATACGTGTCTGCATTTAGATTATAAAAGTTAAATGGGAACTAAGCCATTCTGAGAACAGCTACAGCCACATTTTAATTGAACAGATCAGGCTGAAGTCAGAGAGGGACACAAATTGGATTCAGCAAAGATGTGGAGTGTTTCTGAAAAGGGACATGTATGAAAAACCAGTGAATGCTTCATCATGTGTTTTACTGGGTCAAAGTGTAAACAAGAGAATTGGAGTTTTGTGCATGCTATGAGAATTAAAATGTTACAAGTATGAGCTGGGGTCATTTTGAAGAAAGGGTTGGGATTATACAGTCAGATGTACTGGTGCTAAAAATACCCAGCCAGCATGGTCTCCTCCCCCTGATCTATTTCAACCAGACATTTGATCCTTGGGGAATTGAGTGACACTTGTTACCAGGATTCCTCAGCAGACACCACTGAAACTGCAGCTGTCCTGCAGAATAACCCATACATCTAAGTGCATGTGGCATATTCAGATTTCCCTGTAAAATGTTAACCTCAGAGTTTCAGAGTTATTCATTCTTGTGCTTTTCTTCATTTGCAGTGTTAGAAAGCAATCATGCCTTTCGGAAACACCCACAACAACTTCAAACTCAACTACAAAGTTGAGGAGGAGTACCCCGACCTGTCCAAGCACAACAACCATATGGCCAAGGTCCTGACCAAGGAAATCTATGGCAAGCTGAGGGACAAGCAGACACCCAGTGGTTACACCGTGGATGATGTCATCCAGACCGGCGTTGACAACCCTGGTGAGACACTTGAATGAAACAACACTGTGATCTGTTTTATGACATTTAACACAACCATGAACCCACTTAAGCATTTGTTTTACTGAGATTAAACTTGTCACCTTCTACTCCCAGGTCACCCCTTCATCATGACCGTTGGTTGCGTTGCTGGTGATGAGGAGTCCTACGAGGTCTTCAAGGATCTGCTGGACCCCGTCATCTGCGACCGTCATGGTGGATACAAACCCACTGACAAGCACAAGACTGACCTGAACTTCGAGAACCTGAAGGTGTGGTACAGCACAACAATAACACCACAAAAAAACCTTCATTACCTTCACCAAGTTTGAATACAGAGAGAAATTATTAGTTCCAAGCAGTAAATGAGCTGGTTTCAATGAACAAATTATGACGCACCACAACTGTCAGCCATGTTCACCATTTACATTTTGTTCTCAGGGTGGTGACGACCTGGACCCCAACTATGTTCTGTCCAGCCGTGTCCGTACTGGCCGTAGCATCAAGGGATTCACTCTGCCCCCCCACAACAGCCGTGGCGAGCGCAGACTGATTGAGAAGCTGTCCGTTGAGGGTGAGTTATTAGAGCAAAAGGTTAAGTGACCTAGGTTTTGACCATGGGAAAGTGCAAAGTACTTCACACAGAAAGTGGATAAAACATTAATTTCGATCTCAGAGAGCATTGTGTTATTTAGGTATATGATGTCTCCTTAGTGTGACTATGTGCTTTCTGTCAAATAAATAGCAATTTTTTTGTAGTTTTTGTCCAGTTTGATACAGTTTCAATAGTATAATTCAAGTGGCTTCATAATGGTGCATACTTTTCTTGCTATTTCCTGATTGCATCCTGTTCCCTCCAGCTCTGACCAGCCTGGATGGTGAGTTCAAGGGAAAGTACTACCCCCTGAAGTCCATGACCGATGCCGAGCAGGAGCAGCTGATCGCTGACCACTTCCTGTTTGACAAGCCCGTCTCCCCCCTGCTGACCTGCGCTGGTATGGCCCGTGACTGGCCCGACGCCAGGGGCATCTGGTGAGTCTGTCCAATAATTGTCAGCTGTGAAAACACTGAAACCCCTCAGGGTGGATTTGCACCCTCTACATCACCTGCACAAGCTGATCCCCGAGTGTTTGATGTTGATCCGTTCCATCCTTTTATCTCCTCACAGGCACAACGACAACAAGACCTTCCTGGTCTGGGTGAACGAGGAGGATCACCTGCGTGTCATCTCCATGCAGAAGGGTGGCAACATGAGGGAGGTCTTCAGGCGTTTCTGCGTTGGCCTGGGAAAGGTACATGTTATTAACAACCCAAAATAAACTATGGTGAGGCCATAGATGTTAGATGTGACACTGATCGCCTCCTCTTACCTTTCAGATTGAGGAGATCTTCAAGAAGCACAACCATGGCTTCATGTGGAACGAGCATCTTGGCTACATCCTGACCTGCCCCTCCAACCTGGGAACCGGCCTGCGTGGTGGTGTCCACGTCAAGCTGCCCAAGCTGAGCACACACCCCAAGTTTGAGGAGATCCTCACCAGGCTGCGTCTGCAGAAGCGTGGCACAGGTTTGCAAATCTACACTTTATAGCACAAACATGTGGAGAGGACTGAAAGAGCAGCTACTCCCAAACTTTAGAATGCAACACTGAAGATAAACCTGAGAATATGAGGCAGTCTAACCAAACTAATCACAACTCTGATCAATACATGAGAGTAACACGAAGTATTTGTTCCACATTTTAATAGCAATGTGTAGGGAACAATTTGTATAGCAACATGTGAAATAGTTAATAAAGGCCATATCCTGGATCTTTATTCTCTAAAACAGACTTGAATCAGGCTGATAACTGCCTATATTATGACTGACTGTTGTGTAATATTTGAGGCTTTTAAAACCATAATGTAAAGTGCTCACTGTGATAAAAATGAAATACATAAGAACTTTTTATTTATTATGAATGACCTCTCACAATCTGCCCACCAGGGGACCATGACCCACACTTTGGGCCTCACTGGTCTACAGAACATGTCCGGTTGTCTGTGAAATCCCATTCCTTACCCTCTGTCCTCTGCTCTCTGTAGGTGGTGTGGACACCGCCTCCGTCGGTGGTGTCTTTGACATCTCCAACGCTGACCGTCTGGGCTCCTCCGAGGTGGAACAGGTTCAGCTGGTGGTTGATGGTGTCAAGCTCATGGTCGAGATGGAGAAGAAGCTGGAGAAGGGAGAGGCCATCGACAGCATGATCCCCTCCCAGAAGTAAAGGAGAACAGTCTAATGTTTTTCTCACGACCATTCATGTGCAATCGAGCCAGCTGACTGGCCTGCAGAGGAAACAGCTGCTCGACTAGAGACTCTTGACTCTGCTCACCTCCTTTTCTTCCTTCCAGTTTTTTTTTTTTCCCTTGACCTTTTTTTCACGTTTTCTTGTGTTGGTTGGTAACATCCTGGGATCAGCCTCCACTGAGCTGGGCTCGCCTAGCAGACGTGGCATCACCTACTTTTGTAACTAAAAAGTAATAATAATTATTGAAGCTGTTCATACTGCTCAATAATAAAGTACCCCATGTAACAACAGTTCAACTCATTTTGGTCTTTTGTGTTGCACCGTGAGGATTTAAGATGTTGAGAAGAAACACTAAGGTCATCAGATTATTTTCAGATCAGAGAAAGCATCACGTCGGAAATCTTTGAATCAAGACACTAAAATGAGGGAAAAAATGCCAACATCAGTGAATTTTATTAATCTTCAGCTCCACGTTTTTCTCATATTCCACAACCACTCAATCTCGGTTTACAGTTTGTTTCTGAGGGGAGGAATTAAACAGTACAACAGTGTAAAATTACTCATACAGGTCAAACTGTGAATGTTCTTCAGTCTCATTAAGTCTCTTTTGCATATAACATAAACCTCTCTCAAAATCAGATTTAAAATGACAATGCATGTTAAATACTGAGCTCTCTGGAGTCATAATACTGCACCATCCACCGAGCAGACCAGTAACACGCTGTACAGTCAGGTCATTAAAACTCAAAGCCAGAAGTTTTCACAGTAGATTCCACCAATGTTCACCCACCTTGTACTAAGAATAAGTTGTTTGACACTAGGTTATGAGGCTTGTAGCCCACTTTGATAGTTTCCACTAAAATGCTCAGCATTTAAATTGGTGACCAGGAGACCTTAGTAACATTTCTATGGCTTGAATGCAACCCAGGGCTTTCAACTCTTCAGAGGCGAACTGGATTTGGTGTAAATTTAGGGTAAAATTCACACTGGTGTATTAAGGTGGAAATTTTATCCTGTCCATGCTTAATCTAAACAGAACATACTGTATGTTGCGGTACATTTCATGGCATATCTAAATACTTCAAAAACCAAACATCCATCTCAAACAAACTGAGTCCTCTCTCTTGCGAACGAGGTGGAGTGAAGTTACTAAACGTCGCCCAAGCCTTTCTGTTAGTTTTTGTGAATCGGGGAAGGGCCAGGTGCTCCGTCCGGCACCTTTTCTTAGTTTCAATTCTAAAAACTGACTGTGTGTGCATTTCACAAAGCTTCCAATCCTAGGTGTGCATCTTGTTTCTTTTTTTTTAATATCCTAAACCCCAAACTCTGAAGTCATGCAGGATTGCAGGTTGGTTTTGTTCCCCATTGTCACTGACAGAAACTGCTTTAAACTAGAATTACTTCCCTTGCTCTAGCTATAAATAAACCTTGAGCTCTAAGATATATACTATATTCATATATTTTATATACAGCCATCAACTGACTGATATAAATCCTGTTTTTTAATGATATTATTCTAAAAAATAAATAAAGTACCTGTGCAAATATCCACAAATTGAAGTGTTTCACATTTAAGACATTGGCGCCCTCCAGTGGCTAGTTCTGGGTATTACCTATACAGGTACACTGGAAGGAGCTGATTCAAGTCAAAGCAAAGTGCATTGAGGTCTATATTACCTAATGCTAATATACACCACAATGATAAACGTCCAGGGAGAGGACAAGGACAGACTCCCGGTGTCCATATCGGTGTTTGCTTTTAGCCCCTGCAGAGACGAACCGGTCAAACCAGATGCCTCCATTCAGGCTCTGAAAACAGCCAACACCAAACAGGCCCAAGGAGAGATGTCATACATGGGTCTACAACGTGAGAGTGTGGAAGATGGCTGAATGTTTTCCCTGCCAAACGAGAAAACAGGGTCTCAAACGAAGAGCCGAGGAAAGCCAAATGCTCATTGTGACGATAGAAAAAGTTGGTGGTACATATGAGGTGATGGACAGCTAAGGTTGGTGTCCCTGTTAAATGGGGACAGAAATGGGAAGGGGAGGAAGGGGGTGTTTTGGGGGGGGTCACCATGAGCAAAGCCACAACTGAGAGATAGTATTAACAGTAAATCAGCAGCCAAACAACATGATCTCTGTAGCCTACGTAAATATCACAGTACGTTATTCACTAAAAACAGGGAGGGAGAATAGAAAGCTCTCACTTTTTTCTGTCTCTTTTTTTTTTTTTTTTTTTACATTAAATATGTACTGTATGAAGGCGCTGGGGGTAGTTCACTTTAAAGGCAACTGGACTAACAAGAAAAAAAGAAAAGAAAAACACCGTCCACACTTGCCTTCATCGTGCCTTTTCCAGAACACTCCCCCGATCCTTACAGCCCACAGTCATCAATAATAGACAGACCAGTTTATATGGGACAGTGCCACAAGAAGAAGAAGAAGTAGAAGAGGAAGAAGAAGTAGAAGTAGAAGAAGAGGAAAAAGAAGAAGGGGGTAAAGTGTGTAATTGTGTGTGAGGTGTTGCTGCTTCTTGGCTTATCCACTTTTGGTGTTTCCCGTCAATATACTGAGATGATGCCTGAGGGGAGATCACATGGCACAGAATAAAACCAAAGAACTGCATTGCACTGAAAGTAAATCCCTCCATTATTATCAGTAGTATTATTATTCTTACTATCTGGGACAGCTTTCTGTTCTGGTGTCTCCATAGTCCAAAGCTGAGGTCTGCAGATGAACTACATGTGTACCATTTCTTTAGGCAACTAGAAAAGGGTTTAGCGCTTCATCGTGTCTTCAGTACAATGCATTTGAAGGAAGGTAAAGGGATAAACCAGAATATCTGTGCATGGCAAGGTGAAAACATTTTGTATTAGTGACGACGAGCAGCGCTGAGAGGCGATGAATGAAGCCAACCAGACAGCGGTGAGAGTTTCTCTGAAAAGTTAGGGCCATAATGTGCTTTTCAGGCCATTTCATAAAAAAAAAAAGAACAAACAAACAAAAGAAAAACTATAATAAAAGCTTAAAGAAATAGTTCAACATTTTGCTTCTTACAGTGTAAATGTAAGAGTGCTTACTTTTTGAGAAATATCATACAATTTAATTATTTTATTTTTGTAAAGTGTTTGGAGGTAAACTCTCTCTCAATAGCCAGAAACTAATTTTATGGTATTTTACAAAAAAAATGAGAATAATATCAATGAAAATGGCAAAATACCTATGAAAACATAAGAAATATAGTTCCTCATGCTAATCTCCTGTGAGTCACAGTTGAACAGATTGAATTTGTTTGTGAAAAAGCATGAAGTTTATTTACTGATCGATCATTCCTGTATTTTGACTATTTATTACATCTTAATTTATCCTCATATTATCTATTGTAACAATAATGTCTGGGCTGCTACTTGTCCCACTTATCAAAAATAAATCTTTCCAAATCTAAGGGGCATTTTGGAGAATGATTGGGAAAATTTATTAGAAATATGATTCATCTGTTCCTGTTTTGAGAAAATAAAAACTTCTATCAGTTTTAATGTGAATATTTACCAGACCTGAGTCTTCATGTATAAATATGAACTTCAAGGTGCCTTCTGTAATTTTCTCAAGTTTTCTACTGACATTAATATTTTTCCAGAAAAGACTTTAATCTTCTGTAAATGAATATTCACTAAAATATCGACAACCATTTCTTTGGAACAACTGACATCTCCCGCTTCAATTAACATCTACATTACAAAAAGCAAAAAAAAACGTGAAAACCACTCAAATTATACAAAAGCTACAGTGTATTTTCCTTAATGTTATACTAATGTCTGTATTTGAAAGACTTTCTGTGATTTCTGGCTTCTAACCTTCCTTTCACAATGTTCCTCTTTCCAATTTTTTACTATATTATTGCATGCAATGTGCAAATAAACTAAACTAAAATATGACAGTCAACCACGCCAAGGATAGTTAGATCATGGGACAAGAATGTTTTCAGTGGTCGGAATTCAAGAATAATTTTCCTGTGAAATCAGAGAAGGGCTGGGTGCAGGGTTGGGTTCGATTTAGCTTTTAGAACTGTGTTATTTGTTGAGAAGTGACATAAAACCAAATGTAAACACTTCTAAAAAAGCTCATTGTTACATTTTTAACAGTGTATCTACTAACCTGTACCTAAGTGACTTTACAAATGATCTTATATTTGTCTGCATCTTAGGTTAATAGAGGAAACTGATCAAAAAAAAAAAAAGTCACACTTATTAACATATGTTGGATTTTAAGTCTACATTAGATGTCAAATTCATTCCATATGTCACTATAAAAATGATTACTTTCTGGTTTTATATATAATTTTTTAATAAAAACTAAAGTGTGAAGTTTAGTGGGCCAATTTTTTTTCTACCATCTGAGAGAGAAAAGTGTTTATATTTTTCAATCCAAATGATAAAAACCACTCATCCTCTATTTATATGTTTAAAATGAATTTTTTGCATCTTCATTCTTTATTTAGATCTCTTTTATACAATCAATAAAAGAGGGTTAGGTTTTTGTTGTTGTTTTTTTTTCAATCAAATTTCACAAAACGTTGAACAATTTCTTTAATTTCAAGACAAACACCAGATTATTTCACCTCATCCTCTTCTTTTCCGGCAAAAATTGAGCTTCTCGAGTGGCTTTTTTCTCATTAAACATCATCTACATCTTTAACGTCCGGTTGGTAAAAGCTGTGAACTCCACCACTTCAATCCTCTGACTCATTAACATCAGAGCCAGCTTCTGATTGGCTGTTTCCAAAGCCTGTCAACACTGCTCTCACTGACCTTAATCCAGTGTGTTCGTCACTGCAGTATGTACACAAATCACAGCAATGCAACCTTCTGCAGCCGCTTGTTTGACTACTGAGTTGGACCATCTCCACGTTTGTGCATGTTGTTGTCCCACGGTGATGAAAAGTCAGCAGATTATCACTTCATTGGTATTTTATCAAACCGGGCAGGGAAAAATGAATGGTGTACGTAAAGGTGACACATAAAAGAACGAGTTAAAAAAGGACTGGCTGGTCAATGATGTCCGGGACACGAGAGATGATGTTTCTCTGTAGTGGTGAAAGTGACAGTGATGAAAAACGATGACGAGAGCAATAAATAACAAAATAAAGAGTCATTATGGCTAGAGTAGCAATAAAAAATATTAAAACTAGATTCCCTCTGATCCAGGTCCAGTGGGTGCAGTTGCTCAGTGAAGAAGTTGGCTGAGCTGGGTGGGGTTACTGGGTGGAGGAGGGAGTGAGGGGAGGGGGAGGGGGTGCTTCAGTCCGACTGAATTTACGGGTCACGTGTGTGCGTATCTGTGTGTATATGTGCATGTGTGTGTTCGGGAGGGGAGTGGGGGGGTCATGAAAGAGACAGAAGGAGAAGTCTTTTCTCTCGGGTCCAGCCCCTCGCCCCTTCTCTGCTTTTTTTTTTTTTCTTCAATTACTTCCACCCCCTGCCCGCCCGCCTTTAGACACACACACACACACACACACACACTTGTACACACTAACACTCACACAAAAACACTCGCGCTATAGTGCACCCTCTGTTCAAAGTTCAAGGTCCTTGGAGATTTGGGTGGCAATGTCCCGAAAAGCTAGCGGCGCCCCCCAGAGTCGCGTGTAGCGCACCCCGTTAGAAGTCTCGGAGTTGCCAGTGGAAAGATGGCACACCTCAGCCTCGAAAGCCACGCGGCCCCCTGCCACGCCGTGGGTGCAGGAGAGCAGAAAGGGGCCGGCATGGTGGACCTGGCAGCCACAGCCGAGCGCTGCCTCCCGCAGAGCCAGTACCACCTCCGCAGGGTCCCGCCGCCCACCCCCTCTCAGATCCCAGCCACGTCCGACGGCCCGGGGCTCGGGCGCTTTTTGATACCCAGGTAGATGGCAACTGTGGGGAGAGACGCAAAGAGTTCTAGTGTTGGATCACAGTGAGTAAACATCTGTTATTACAACTACAGGGTGTCCCATAAGTCTCCATACATAGGAGACATAATACATATGGTTCTAACATGTATTTCTTTATATTTCTTCTTTATAGTTCTTCAGCAGTGGAGGACATACATTGAAATGTGTTCCCGACAAAATGGCAGTCATATAGAGCATATTATATAAATAAAAATGGTTTATGTCAAGAAACGTTTATTTTTCCTATATATGGAGACTTATGGGACACCCTGTATTATCTACCTCTGGAGGGTCAGTAGGACTGGACGATATGATTTTAATACTAAAGCTAAAGTCAACATAAAGACACTGGCAGAGCTGTTTTCTTTTGCAAATTTTACAGGCTGGTTGGAAAAACAGAAATCTAAGGAGACTAACTCTGATCTTTCACCTCCACCTGAGAAACTATAGAGAGCTGGAGTCTTGAACCCTTCCATGGGAATTAACTTTGGAAAAAATATTAACTGCACTCATTGGTGCAAAGAAAATAATTCATTGATCCTATGTGATTTGTGCCACCATTTCCACATATGATGGTTGTCAAATTAAAAGATAATTCTACAAGTCAAAAAACTCATGGTTTATGGTTCATCTAGCTTTGTGTTAAACAATTGAATGGACTGTATCTCTTATCACAAGTGATATACGGCATCAACAACCAAATGGCTGCTGCATTGGCACATTTGACCTAAAACCAAAAATAAAAGGTGAAAAAGTATTAAAGAGGTGAAAATGTGTCCAGTGTAGTCATGTTGAAGCTGCAGAGACATCTTCAGACTCTGAACAGATCGTGGAAAGAGACAGTTACAATGACGTCACCTCCATGACTTTCAGGTGTGTAGTCTTTATAGTCACATGTTTTCACATTGTCTGATATTTCAACAGTTTTACAACAAGCTCAGACTTATTCAGGATAAAAAATTTCTTGTCTCTCACCGTTGACTGCAATACTATATTTCCCTGAAATAAGGTCACATGGGACACAACTGGAAGGGACTGGACTTTGGCTTTCTTTAACCAACAGAGATGGTTGTGCCCCTTGGGATCTTACTTCAACAAAAAAACTGAACTGCAGTCAGTGTTGAGTGACAAGTAATTTGTTGGTATTATGCCACCATTTTCACATAAGAGGTTTGTTGTAAAACTGTTGAAGTGTCAGACTGTGAAAACACTGATAATAGACTACACACCCGAAAGTTGCAGAGGTGACGTCATCGTAACTTTCCCTCTCCAAAAGCTGCACAGTCACTGAAGACGCCACTGTAGCATCACCATCACCAGACCCGTGGTAATTTTCACCTCTTTTAATAGTTCCTCTCCTTCTTCAAGAATGAGGTGTGACATGCGGAATAGCCGTAACAGTCATGATGGTGTTGGTGGCATGTATCGTGTGACGGAAGATGCAGTCCATTCAGCTGTTTAACACCAAACTACACTTTACTTCACAACAAACAGCAACTTCCTTGACAGATAAAATTATCTTCTACTGGCAAACATCTTACGTATAAGTAGTGAAGCTATTCATGTCTTGCAATTGACTGCTGTTTCCAAAGTTAGTGGAAGAGGTGGGAATTCAGCTCTGCAATGATCTAGTAATGACCCATACCAGCATAACATGGGCTTTTAATTGGATGCAAAATTAGTATACACCCCCAAATAAAGGTGAGTCGTCAACATATTTTAAAGTTCTCCAAGAAAATCTAAATACCATAAAGAATACTGTACCTACATGATAGAATTACAGCAGATATCAGGGGATTGTTGACATGTAAAGGCTCTTAAACACTATATTTAGCTTTGTGGAGACGTTAATTTATGATATGATAAGTAAGTTCCATAATGTATACTTTTTTTTTTTTAGATAGCAGTGCATTATGGGTCATTTGTAGCATTAATGTTGCTAAGCTAGAGACCATATAAATCTGTGTTTACTGTTGGAGTTAAAAGTACTCTTTAACCTGCAGGAGTTTGTGTGATGTGTTTTTCTGACAGGAAATAAATTTGACCTCTAGCAAAACAACAAGTTATAATGTGATTATGAGAAGTAAAATAATGTTTTTAGTTTATTATGAAACTGCGGTGGGAGGGATTAGGATGCGACAGTGTAAACAGTTAATGGGAAACAGTCTTTATCTTGATTATCCAATAAACCTATGAATAATGGTTTATAGCGGAAATAGGTTTTGATATACAATGTGATCAAGGTGTTTTATTCCAGCAAATAGAAACATCCATCTGTGTGACCATTGATTGTGAACGTGCTTTACAAATCGCCCAGTCTTTGTTGACAGTAGCTCGTCTGGATTTCCAGTGCACTGACCTTGTGACCGCAAATCTCCTGATTCCCTCAGATTCATTTGTGACCCTGTGGGACAAATAGGAAGCGTAAGAGATAATCCACCGGAGCAGAGCCAGTCTTACG
The DNA here is from genome assembly GCF_902148855.1 of Sphaeramia orbicularis. Taxonomy (NCBI): domain Eukaryota; kingdom Metazoa; phylum Chordata; class Actinopteri; order Kurtiformes; family Apogonidae; genus Sphaeramia; species Sphaeramia orbicularis. The sequence goes on from NC_043970.1 coordinate 36,137,379, forward strand.
ACCGATCCACAACTCTCAGATGAGATGGCAGTCAGCAGGAGAAATTATACAGTCAGACAAAGCAAGCGTAAACATCAACAACAAGCATGTGATATGAAGAACACTGTCCTCGGTAAACTTTCACGTTACGCAAAACTTATATGTAACCACAGATTTTTAAGCATGCACATATCGACGCAGTCCTGTGTTCTTTAATTGAATTCGGACACGTTTCCATCCAATGTTTCCAACATCACATGGATTAAACATTTAGTGAGTTTCAATCAGTGGTGGAAAGAATATGTAGTTTCACGCAATTTGACGTACTTGCACCTTGATGGAGCATTTCTGTTTTATGCAGTTTTCAACTCCAGAAGCAAATAATGTACTTTATACTCCACTATATTTGTCTGACTTTTTAATTTTTACAAGTTAAATGTGGGTGATAAAATGAAGGATGGGTTGAGAAAGCTTTCCTCTTAAAATAAACTCTTTCCCCTCTGAAAAATGTTGTCAGAAAGCTGAAAACTGGCCTGTTTTTCTGAGCTCAAAGTTTTAAAGATATGTGGCTGTCTATCCTATCTTCTATCTTATAGAACGCAATGCTGTAGATTAAACTACTAACAGTGTCTAAAGTTATTTAGATGAGCTCAAACCTAGACATGTGCAGCAGTAAAATGCAACATATGAATGATGCAGCAATAATTTAATCCCAAAAATATCATAAAACATAATAAACACTGACAGGAACTGTTTTATTGTACAATGATGGAAAATATCAAAGACCATCAAACCATAACTGGTTTTGACTAGGGGGGTAATTTCGGTTCAGTACGTTTTCGGTACAGGGGTCTTCAGTTCAATACATTTTCGATAAGTTTTCGGTACAGTGAAGGAAACCCATTTCATTAAAAAACTTTACTGAAGTAAAGGCTGTTTATATGCTGCTGGCATTTGTAGTTGGGTTACAGTTTTTCTCTTGGTAGCAGTAATATTAACGGTTGGGTGGTGTTGTTTTAAATGCATTATAAAATTTGACGTGTTACCAGAAATAATACCAATCTTCACGAAACAATGCCGACACACCTCTCTTGTTTTGTTAACTTGTCTTTCTTCATTGACAAAACTGACAGGGAATCCGAAATGCTCCCAAATCGGAAATCTTAGAGAAGACGGGGGGTCTTCCAACTCTGGCTGTGTACCTGTGACACTGCTCTGAGCTGCCGGACTGCCCCTTCAGCATGTGTATGGTGTGTGTACCGCTTAGATGTCTGTCTATCAAATATTGCACATGGGTTCCACTTGCGACCACCATGCTCAAACTGTGTGCTTTCCGCTTCAAGTTTTGAGTGGAAATTTACGGCAAGTGTTTGCGTTCCTCACATGGGCTCCATGTATTCGTTCAGTACACCTCTGTATTGTATTGAAGGCCCTGAAACAAAACAGTTCTACTAATAGTGGAGTATTTTCACTATGTTCTATTAGTACCGTCAAGTATCTGAATACTTCTTCCACCACTGGTTTTAGTCCACAAACCACAAATACAAATACACAGTCTCTTAAATTATATTTATGCATACAAAGTGTATGAATCCCACTGAAGTGTACCAATGGCACTGATCCTAAAAAGATCAACGACAACAAAAAAAACATTTTCTCTGATTTGTGACCATGCTTGAAACCAAATGAGCGGGACCTTCACAGTATGAAGACAATTAACAGGTCATGCAGACAGACAGTAATTCATAGACAGAAAGAGGTATGGAAGAAATGAAAAACGTCAGGCCAGCATTCATGGACGTGAGCGAGTCCGAGCAGGCAGACAGACGTGGCAGCACAGGCAGACGAGAAAGAAGCAAGAGACATGGGAACTTACTAACTGTTTTTGATCCTTGTGGAAGAGTACAACCCGAGACTGATTTGTTTGAGCCCTGGCGCTTGGACGGGTCAAGGTTGACCCTGATGCCATGACAGGGAAAAGCAGAACAGATAAAGATAAAGATGGGGGAAAAAAAGAAGGAAAACAGGGTAAGAGCAGGGGGTTGAAGTGGGGGAGGGGTTAAGACAGAATATAATTGAATCACAGGAGAGCAAGTGATGGAAAAGAGCGCAGCACAGGAGCTGATTGGCAAGGATAAAGCTGAGGTTTGATAAGATTAGACATGTGTGATTATGACGACCGGGAGGAGGGGGGGGCCAAGGATAATCCGGGGCCACATGAGGGCTCGCCAAAAGGCCTGGGTGAGTACAATGTTTTGATAAGCATGGATCCATACCCATGTGGAGCTCAAGCTGAAAGTGTAGAACTTCACAACACCAGCGCTACATGACTTAGTATTAAATTTGATCTGAAGTGAATCTTGTCTGCAGGAAACATATTTCACATTTAAGCTGATGCTATTTGAGCCAAAAAAAAAAAAAAAAAAAAAACAGAGCAAGAGCAGAACAAGCCTTAAGTCTTAAACAGCAAGAAATTAAAAGCATTAAGAACAGGGAATGCAGACAGTAGGGTGGTAGAAAAAAGTCATTATGGGAACATGGGGCTCTTGTAAATGACTAAAAACACAAAACCAAACCCCTTCTTAACCAGTTTATACATTGACTAGGAATGCACCAATATATAAGACACACATATTTTAACTACTGTCAGTCTAACACCAAATAAGTTAAAGATGTTTATCTGTTGATTTGAGCCCAGTTCAGGATGTTGCAGGTAAAAGTTGCATTGATGTGAACTGATGCATCTCAGCTCAGTTTATCCAGTCTTATGATCATTTTTACCTTTTCACCTTTTTATTGTGTTGGACTTTTATTGTGTTGTTCTTTAATTGTTCTATTTATATATTTTAATTGTGAAGTTTTCTGTTACCTGTCTAAGGAGTATGGATGAAAATTAGCAGTTTTTGCTAGCATTAGCATATTCAAATCAGATGTTCAATACAGATGTTCATTAATGTGCATTGTCAATCAAACAATCAATCAGTCAACTGATTAATTGATCAATCAGTAAGAATCTCGAGAGGCTGGTTTTACAACATTTTGCAATATACTGTGTATTTTTCTTCGTATTTATGGTTGTCCTCCTATCACTATGTTATCATCAGCTGTAAGAAGTGTACTATAACATTTCTATTAAAAACTCAGTCAACATATTGTTGGAAAAATTGTTTCACACATAGTAACACAACAAGGAAGACGGAAATTGTTGATGAATTTGTCCTCATTAAACTTTCTTTACTTGTCTATAACTAGATACTGTGTTTATTCAGCATTGTTTGTTGTGTTGCTCTTGGAAAGGAGATTTCACATGGTTAAAGTAAGGATTTATTTCAACTTTTTTTGTTTCTGTAGTATAAAAATATGACCTAAGACAACTAAAAATCACTGGTATCAACATGAGGTGTTGGAGAGATTATTTTCAGTATCATCCAAATTCTCAGAAATCAATGTATCCCTAATTTTGATATCACAGGTGCAATGATGAAGGTAAATATAATAATGTAATTGGATTTATTCAATATTGACTAATAATTCAAAATTATTTGAATTATATGACCAAAACTTTCAGCATTTTAATTTGGAATTCTGGTTTTAAAGTTACAATCACTGCTTACCCTTTTCAGAACATACTGCCTGACAACTTTTGTATTCAAAGATACAGTCACTGAGGAGAAGCAGTTTTCAGTGTATGACAAGACATAACAAAGTTGCATTAGTTTAGTTATTCACGCCTGCGACGGGTACGTATACTAACCTGCGAGTGAGTTTCGAGGTCAGCTTGGTGAAGAGGTTGGAGGTCGCCCTAGTGCGGGCATGGGGCAGCGGGCTGGCGTCATGGTGGGACAGGGTGGGGGAAGTGGGCGGGGCAGAGTAAACTGGGGGACCGCGGTCCCTCAGCTGACCCCCGTGAAAGGTGCTTCGGATTGTGGAGCCTCGGGTCAGACGGCATCGGTCCGAAGACGAAGAGGAGGCGGCTCCAGCTCCAGCGATGCTGAGTGTGGAGGGGGAGGCCGGAGGCATGCGGTGGCCCAGTGAGCTGCAGAGAGAGGAAACACAGAAAATAAAACCTTCATGTGTCAGGTCATTCGGTTCTGTCTACACTTCACTGGTTCCTTAAGTTTTAATATATCCAGAGCTTAGTCTTTAATTGTCAGGGGTTTAGATTTAGGCTCATTCAGGACAATCAAACTACAGGAACTGACTATTATACTGTATTAAACAATTAATATTATGAATATATACGCAAAAATAATGTATAATTATATTTTCATCAGTCTATATTATCATGGGGTAATACAATTGATGAACAATTTCTGTTAATGTGTTCTGTGAATGAGTTTACCATGTTTCTACAGTAACTCAGAACACACTTTTGTTATAACTATTTGTTTTATCCAATTTATAAAGGGTGGTATTCAGTGTCAAGATCCACTACCATGGGAACTGATATGAGCACTGTCAATGAAAATAAAAAAATCTACCTGATATGACTCAGGAAGAAATTATGTTTACGGACAAGTAATGCATTTCATTCATATCATATCATTTCCTTCAACTGAATTAGCTGGAAGCAATATTAAATAATAATGGGAATAAAGTGTGTGATGCCATTGACAGGCGGCCATACACAACAGGATGTTTGAAGAAAATCAAGGATTTCTCTGAATTTGAACATTATTGGAAATATTTGGTGCAAGTACACAAGTCAATAAAACCTAAAATAGGTTTGTTGGATTGAAATGTAGCATAAAACAATGAAATTAAAAAATGTCAAAAAGACCTTTTGCCCAGCAGGCATTTTGGCTCATAAATTACAGGTGATAACATTAACAACAATTCTGTCCCTTTTAATTTACCACATGTATGTACAATTCAAAAGCCTGAAACTGTTAGCCGTAAATGGGATGAAGCCATTTTTATTCTAACAAAAAAAAAAAACTGCTGCCTTAATAAGTCAAAATATCTGCTGTAAAAAAGGTGTGTTCTTGGCTGTTTTAGCAAAAAATAAATGCCACGTCACCATCAGGTGTGAGATTAAATACATGTTACTTGCAGAATTCAACCATTTTCAGTCCATCTAATGTCTGATCCAGGGACATTGTGTAACCAAATAAGCACCCTCTCCAAACAGCATAATTACTGGTCTGTGGTTGGACCTTTTTTTGGCTTTTTACAGAATGTTTTTAGTCTCTTTCACCCTTCATGACTTTCCCTAAGCAACGGTATCAGTAGAATCTGGTATATTTCTATGTTGGAGATATTCACTGTAATTTCAAATGCGTTTCACTTGTAGAAAACAGCAAATTAAAAGCAGGCAAGACACAAAATTCACTGTTGAGTTCTATTTCAGATTTTCACACATACTCCTAACAGCAGAACCGGTGAAGGTGACAAATGTTTCTACCTCGAGAAATTATTTTCAGTCTAAATGACTAAAAGCATCCATCCTGCTACTAACATCTGATGCAATTTCAGTGTATGGTCGCTGTAGGCTTTGTACCATCACTGGATAGTTGTAGCTTGACCTGTTAGTAGTTCTTCTAAGTTCAACTGGACGGGTTTAGCTTCATTTCTTGGATGAGACAAAATGTTTTCAAAAGAGCTAAACCCATCCTGTTGAACCTAAAAGAACTACAAAGAAGAACAATGACCTGGGCAAATGAGAACTTACACAGACAACTTGACCAGTTAAAGTATTAATAATGATCTGTGAGTCTTTTGCAGGATTTAATGAGTTAAATTAAAGACGTTTTAAGACTGTTACAAATGCAGTTTAATACCATTTCATATCCATGCTGGAAAAAAGGAAAGGAGTGTGAGTTTGGGGATTCTGGTGAAGCTTCTGATGTGATGTAGATTTTCCATCAAAATCAGGCTCATTTTTCTGTCAGTGTCTTTGACCAAGGTACTGATGAAGATCTGGAGTTGTCCTCAATGTTATGTCACTCCTCCTAAAGTGCTAATGCTAGTACTTAGTAATGTGTGTATTACATTGATAATAAAGGTATAATAAAGTAAGTTAAGTTTAACCTCACATCTCATGCAATTCTTTTTCTTTAACCAAACTCTAAATCCACTGTTTTGAAACAGTTGTTGACATTGAACTTATTTATAATATGAAAGTAAAATTAAAAGAAACTATTTTAACTGACGTTAATTGCATCTGACATCAGGAAATAGATGTTTCTTTGGTGCTGACTGCAAACTGGTATTTATTCCACATTTGTTTGTCTTGCAGTTTTGTTACAGCTTGATCATATTTTTCTCCAAGACACATTTAACGTGAAATCAGTGTGAATGCTACTCTCAGGTTTTGTCTAATTTCCAACTTCTAATGAACTTACAACCTAATTAAGCCATTTTTAAGACACTTAAAGGCCTAAAAAATCTGAGTACTGAGTCCACACAAATCCTGCAATGAGATGCATAATAAAATATCAACAACATAAAGCAGTACCTGTTGTCTTTGCCGTTCTGCAGAAGGGAGTGCCTGTCAGCGCCTGAGCGGTCTGTGCACACATATGTATTCCGGCGTGTCATGGCGCTTCCAGGGATGTTATTCTGCACAATGAAAAAGAAGTAACAAACCTCGATACCTCTGTATACACACTACATCAGTATAATATGGAGTATGAAGGCTGTGTCCCTTTCAACTGATTGTCTGAATACTTACTGTGGTGGCAGTCATGTCTTTGCGACGGTCTGGGATCTCAGACTTGTTGGGATTGTTGGCACTGCTGACCATCGGGCTGGAGGGAGGGAGGCTATGGCTTCCCATCACGCTGCAGCTGGCCTTACGTGAGGGCATCCGGCCCTCCCGAAGCTCCCGGTCGCCCGTGCTGGTTGGGCTCCGTTTGGGGTGCATGACGGGCATGGAAGGCCCGCCTTGGTTGTGGAGGACAAAAGAGCAAGAGATACAAAGACGAATATAAGGAATATTCTGTGCAGACACAGTTTTAAACACTGCAAATTCTAACAATATATCTAAGAAAAAATCTGAATGCATTTCCATGATCACAAGTTATACCTTTATATTTATTACAGAAGTTCATGTCTTGTCATTGAGTCATGTTTCTTTGGGGACAATATATTAATAATGATATACATAATAAGAATAAAAATATGTTTTGTCAAATAAAAACCAGGAGCAAATTAAAAGATGGGGTTCTGATAATAGCTGAGAGCTAACACAAATAAATAAAGGCCAGTTGCAAAATAAAAGCCAGGCAAAAAATATATAAGTAATATAAACTTCTGCTACCTGTCATTCAATATTCTATAATATTGATCTAATACATTCAGCACTATAATCTGGATGTTTTCAGCACTTTGTGGCTGTAGATCACTCATCTGAAGTGTTGTTATCTGATTTCAGGCACTGCAGGTGTGTGTCTTACCTTTTTAGAAAAACTGTCATTTGCAGAAACTTGTAAGTGGGACAGGAAGACAACACTTACACAATAAAAGCCAGCAATGACTGGTTTCTATCTCTTGAAATGTTAAAGGAAGTGCTGCATTTATAGAAAGCAAAATGCAGCACTGCTAACATCACAGAGAGAAGATGGATCAAAACAAGGTTTTGTGCTAAAAACAACCACATCTACTCAATAAATGGGGGAAATTAAAAATAAAGGCCTGTCCATAGTACATATATTGCTGGTTTGTGTAAACTTCCAACAGCATGTTCAGACTATGACTATGGGGACACATTTAATAATAATTAGAAACATTTCATAAATATCACAACCGTTGCTTTGGTGGCTTTTTATATAAGAGATATTAATGCAATTTAAGTAAAACACTTGTAAATGTGCCCAGTGCACATGTAAATGTCATCCTAAAGAATATGTTAGAGGATGTAAGAGTAGAGATTTACAGAAGTCGCTGTGTCGTCGCTGCCTGTGGTAGGTGGAGGCACTACGCTGGGTCTTGCTATGTGAGGAAGAGGTGGAGGAGGAAGAGGATCCAGTGGCTGAGGAGTGCTTGTTGGTCCCATTGGTGATGGGGCTGGGTCGTACCCTCGCCAGGGACAGGCTACTGGCTGTGCGAGCATCACTGCCCTCCTGTAATGTCGACAGAGATGAAGGTGAGACAAGCGCTTAGGTTTCCACTTTCTAAAAAACTGTTAAACCTTGAGCCCCAATCAATGCATGTATGTATCTGAAATTAGTGAGATTCTTGGTGTTTATATGGCAGAGGACATTGCCCGGACCACCAACATTAACAGATCAACAGCTGCAGCAATGTTTCTGCTTATTTGACTGAAAAACGTAGTATATTTGCAAGTCTACCTATCATAAATTCCAAAAAGAAGTGCATATTTTGTTGAAATGGGTTGAAAGAAAATGGGCTAAAAAGGAAACAGGAAATACAATGATGATTCAGATCTTCCTACCATGATAATGTTTACCCAAACATCCAAAAATCAGTGTGAACAGCATCCAAACTAACTTAACTAATTCCCTAAAAAATTATTCAAATCATACTTATTTCTTTTCATTTTCTGAAGTTCATTCAACATTTACTAATGCTTTTCCACATTTTTTTCTTACATAGAAATGGTTATAAAAATCAAGCGGAATTATGTTAAAAAATAATATTTTTGGTGCTTAACACTGGAACCCAGACAGGACCCAATCCCTCTAAAAACCTACAGAAAACCCTGAACACTTTCAAGCTTGAGTGGAATATAATATCACACAATTGACAGGGGCATAAAACGGGTTAAATAAGATTTTTCCTTACTTTCTTTACAACTAAATCAATAAGAAGATAAAATATGGTCCATAAAAATTGGAAAAATCATTCCATTATATCATAGTGGTAGAACTGAAATATTTCACATACCCTGCCCTATTATTCCTTTAGTATTTTAACTGTAACAACCACTGCATTCTGACTTTAAATAGCATTTTATTGTTGTGTATTTTATTTTGTTCTTTGTTGTTCACATGAATTCCCTTACTTTCCAGATTAATGCTTTATTTCTGTGTTTCTTTACAGGGATGCGGTTAAATGTTCTCCATAGCTATTCTGCATGACTGATGTTGTAAAACTTACATCGCCTTTGCGGCCCAGCAGTAAGTAGGTGGCTGTGACCTCATTGTATTTCTGATTGAGCAGCGAGTCCTTGATTTCCTCTGGAGTAAATCCCATCCCGACCATCACCTCTGAGAGACGCAATCAAATGCATAACATCAGGAAAAAGACATTTATAGAGCATTCCATGTCTTAACCACATTGTTCAGTTTCTACATGGTAAAGGCCTCTTAGTTCAGTCGTTAAACCTTGAAGCGAGGCAGGCAAACAGCTGACATATAATGTGCAGTGACAGAGGACCGGCTGACTCACCTATACGCGCTGGATCACTGTAGTCTTCAACAGGTTCTATATGGGGCTTCAGGTCATCCCCCTCATACCCTGTATTTATCCACTTATCCTTCATGACTTGCTGTAGAAACAGAAATGCAGACAGTTGCTTATATTATGTTTAAATTCCACAAGAATTGTTAATAGATATGTTTGACTTTTCATTTTCCGGAATAAAACTAAATGTTTCATATCATTTTCAGATAAGACATCCACCACAAATTAATAAAAAATAATCAAAATAAGAGGATAAACTGAAAGCATACAAACCATAAAAAAAGCAACTTGGTTCAGAAATCAGCCAATTACACGCTGTAGAGCCTCGGTTAAATTTACAACAGCCGAAACTACGCCATTGCTAAAAATATACAACACAAACGGCTCACATGTTCTATGAAATACACCATCTTCACTGTGTAGCATCCATGTCAAGACATCTAGCAAGACTTCCAGGGCTAAAAAGTGAAGCCATCATGGTTGTACCAAAAACTGCCCAGATAGCAAAATCATTATGGCTTAAATCTGGCCCAAAACTGGCATGCCATTTTGGCAAAGTTCTGGGCGGATGTATGGGCCCTAAATGGCCCAAAATAGGCAAGCCAAAATCAAACCAGAAGGAAGCCAAAATTCACCCAAAACTAATTGCAGACTTCCAAAATATAGCCATAATTGTCCCAGAAAAGCCCCAAATCCCCATAATCCAGCCAAAAAGTAGCCAAAACTGACCCAAAGAGCGGCCAAAATTCACCCAAAATTTGTGATGATCATGCTTTTAAAATCAAGTGGGGTTTTCTTCTGGGTAGAAATTCCCGCTCTTTGTGCAGTGTTTTGGCTTTACAGAATGTATATAGAATATGCCAAAACACTACCAAAACACATCCATATATGGAATAAGATGTTGCCGCTCTTTAGTCAATCTTCTGGCTTGCCATAAACATGCCATACCATCCCTATACTTGATCCTGCTCTTTACCCAGTCTTTTGGTTAACCAGACATATGCCATAACTCAGCTATATATTGCTGGTGCGTCCATATCTATTATGGATAACCTTAATCATACCATAGTTAAGCCTAAAGGTTTTCATAATGCCAAAAGAAAGCCAAAAATATCAAATGTATGCCATAATACTGCCAAAATATTTGCTATCTGGGTGCACTTCCATCAATGGCTACTTGAGGTGACTCAATCCACATAGAACCCCATGTTATAATGTACAACTTTACAGCAGAAATGCATGTTTAGAACAGTTTTGGTTTCTGTTGATAATTTCCCCCTTTTTGACATCTGTAGATAGGAAAATTTTCATGTAGTTCACCCCTTAAAAATATGTTAACTCTAATAGTTGTGGATTATTTGTTACTATTACTTTCTGTGTCTGCTGGGTGGGCTATGATTAGAAGTTAGCATTAGCTTGACTGCTGAGCTGGACATTGAGACGTCCTGTTTATCAATTAAACCATGATGTCATTTTCTGAGTCCACAAAACATATCCAATTTTTCATTCAACCACTTTACATGTGATGATAAAGATCAGAAGAAGTGGGTACAGTTGACAATTCCTAAAGAAATCAGACTAAAATCAAATTTTTTTGCTTGCTAACATTAGCTTGGTAGTTAGCTAACATTAGTTCCCACTGTATCTGCTAAACTGGACCTTTACAGGTTCCCTCCTATGAAATGTTTCACTTATTCACACTTCATGTTTAACTGTTAACCATTTATCTTTGCTGCTCAGTTCAGGGAAAGATAAATAAACTAATGACTCAATGCTACATCAACACGGCCCCATTTAGGGGATGGACAGAGCTTAACAGGAAGTTAAGTAATGCACTGCGATAAATGAACCAGAAACATAAATCATATTTTAAGTTTGCCTAATCACTGTCATTTTGTGCATGATATTTAGATTACTTTCATTTCTGAAATTATTATTTTCATTTTCATTCAGTGGTAACTCTGCTGAGTCTGTCTCCTAAATGTGTCTCTGCAGACTGTAATCTATTACATTCAAGCCTCAATGTTGCTGACTATTTGAACCTGGAAATTAGTTATACAGGAACATGATGTCAGACATAAATGGATAAAATATATTTTTTCTTGATAGGCAGTTCTGCACAGTTACAAGAGTCAAGATACAAGATAGAGTTTATCAGTGGTTAATTGCAATAGCTTATTTTGCCTGTTAGCATAGGATTAGCTAATGTTAGATTTGAATGTATTAGTTTACCTCTTCTGTCAGTTAGCCTGCTAATTAGGGCAGCCACTTCTTATTAGAGTTTTTACACATAATATGACAAGTTGACATCATTTATCAAATACTTACCAAACAAAACTGTATGTTAAATTTATCTGGTAGCTAGAATTATTCATGGCATTTAACATGACACTATTAGCATTAGCTTGGTGACTTCACTCTTCCCAAACTCCGCCCTCTTATCCAAATACGGGCATTTGTTAAATCATCTGGAGGCTTCAGTCCACAAATCAACCGCTTCATCCACTATTTACATAAGTATTTATTCCAGTTCAACAGTAATGTCAAGGATGCAGTCTTGTGTCAAACAAGTTATCGATGCACAGAATTCTTAGCTTCTTTTTATGCAAATAACATTAAGTATTTTGAGGAAATTTGCTTTTGTATGTATTCGTAATAAAGCCACTTCTAAGTTAATGGTTTAAAGGTTTTATTAATTTGCCAAAATCATAGTATTTCCCCGAAAGACCACTGCTAGTGAGCAAGGCTGGTCGTCTGTGTTTTGCGTTTGATGGGTCATGTGGGTTAAATTTCTTAAGAGGTAAGAATGTGTTGAAGCCTTCACCTCCAGTGTGCAGCGTTTGGCGGGGTTGAGCACCAGGAATCGGCGTAGGATCCCCTCACAGTCTGTGGACATATAGAAGGGCACGCGGTACTTCCCCCTCAGCACGCGCTCCCTCAGCTCCTGTTGATCACAAGAATTAGAAATATTTTAAATACTGCAAGAAAGGACAATACCAAAAAAAAAAGTCCCTCAGGTTCATCACTGCAGGCAGTATCCTGCGGTTCGGTCACATATGAGAGGGGTTAAATACACATTTGTCTCCACCCTCTGGTTGAGCTCTGGGGGGGCACTCATTGCCATCTGCTGGAGTTTGGATAAAAAACACTATGTTTAGTTATTTTTAGCAGCAGGTTCTACAACAGAGTGTATATAAAAAAGGCAACAGAGTGTAGCCTACAAATAAAAGGCAGAAGGGAGAGCTTTCACACTCTTACTGATGGAAGAATGAGGTTTTTGAAGCAGAAATAAAACGGTCAATATTAGATAGGACAAGATATATATTTAATAGAACTCAAAAACTACATGAAATTATATTACGTGTGTGCATAAATTAAAGTTGGTGAAACTAAGCAGAAAATAATGCATTAATTGCCTTTCGTGAACGTTATTAGAAGAAGTAAAATGTACAAATGTATTCAAAAAAATGTACAAAGAAATGTTTTTTTCACAATATCTGACTCAAGGAAGGGTGTGAACATTATTTGGATCGTCAGGTTGTTATATTGTATGGTGTGTGTGTGTATATACATGGGGGTGCGGATGTAGGTTGGTGTACAGATGTAGATATAAATTGGTGTGTATGTGACTGTACGTGTATGGGTGTACAGGTCTGTAGGGGTGTGTTTATGGATAATCATAATCTTATGTTGTACGGGGTGGGGAAGCAAAATTTACAATATTTTGAGGCAGGGATTGAAAGACAGTGTATGACCAATTAGTTTATTGAAAGTCATGAGAATTTATTTGCCACAAGAAAATTTACATAATAGAAAATGTTTTTATTCTATGTGTCCTCCTTTCTCAATAACTGCCTTCACACGCTTCCTGAAACTTGCGCAAGTGTTCCTCAAATATTCGGGTGACAACTTCTCCCATTCTTCTTTAATAGTATCTTCCAGACTTTCTCGTATTAGTTTTGCTCATAGTCATTCTCTTCTTTACATTATAAACAGTCTTTATGGACACTCCAACTATTTTTGAAATCTCCTTTGGTGTGACGAGTGCATTCAGCAAATCACACACTCTTTGACGTTTGCTTTCCTGATTACTCATATGGGCAAAAGTTTCTGAAAAGGTATGGATAATAGTGTTAGGTATGACTATGACATCAATATATGTTTGGTTTCAAAACAATTGACGTAGTGCCTGCTGAGAAAAAACAACTAAATGTTCATTGTAAATTTTGCTTCCCCACCCTGTATATCAAGTGATGAAGCACTAACAGTCTGAGGACTGGAATCGGGGGGTAGGACTGGATAAGCTGCGGTGGCTTCTTCCTACTCCCTTGCAGACACAACAGTTGTTCTTTTGTCTATTATTCTATTTTTTCATTTTTGTTTTGTTTTAATATTCTTTTTTCCCCCTATGCTTTGTATCATGTGTCTAAAAAAAACTAAACTAAACTAAAAGTAAATAATCATCTGACTTTATTAACAGTTTAATTAGTAACATTTGTATCTAACTAATTCTCTTCTAACATTACTTCTTGTGTAATGTCAATATGCATGACTCACACACCATAGTGTACATACTGTACATTTTTCCACAAATCACCACAGAAATCTGTTTTTCTGATCATGATAACAGGTCTCTCTTTTGACTCTGGCACAGACTGCAGGAAAACACTGAACTCTAGAGTTTGTACAGTTGACAAACGCTTGACAACATCATTTCTTTTTGTTACATGTCAAATGGTTTTTACATGGTGTTTATGTACCACTTCACAAAGACATTTCACAACGTTCACCAGTAACAGGCCGACAATTTACTATAACCCCTAAATAATTTTATCCATGCAGAGATTAAAGAATTAGGATAACAGATCAAAAATCATCAGAAAGCCTTAATGTCTTATAATAGTACCAGACTATGCACTGATACTGGAACAGACACATTATATGGTACATTAATGGACTAACAGATAAACACTTAAGAATATCCATTATCTGGTGGACAGTGTTAAATCTGAATATATGTTTTAAATTCCTAATATTAAAGACACTAATGAGTGCATGTATTTCCTGTACAGAATTCCCTACATTATGACACAAAACTAACTCACACACATAAAATGCAGTTTATAAAGTTTATATTAGACTGTCACCTTCAAAGTGTTGTCAATAAAGCATCGTTTTAACTAAACTGTAGAATGTGAGGTTAATGTAAAAACATGCAACAACACATTGCATACATGAGGTAAGTCTTTAAATGCCACTTATAAACTTCTTAAATAATGCTCAATAGGTTCCAACCATAAAAAGAGCTCTTGTGAGACCCTACATCACAGAACAGCAAAACCAACAGTAAAATGCATAGAATCTCTTAAAAACAGTGACTGATAATGCAAAACACACGCTCCAGTCATATTTGTTGTGTCTTCCACCTGGAATTTTACAGCAGACGAGTCCAGACAAGCTGTTGAACCGCATTCTGAGGGTAAATTACAAAGCGGCATGTTTATGTCTATGTAAAGCGGTAAAAATATGTGTTCTCAGGCCATGTTCAGACCTGGTTCTGAGTCTGTTCTCATGAGGCCAACTCTGTACAGAATGTGTCTCAAGTGATCACATACGATGGGATCTCAGTTCACTGCTCAATATGCAAGTAAACAAGTTCATCTGTAGCCAAAACATCGAACTTATCTGCAGCTATAGCACAGCACATGCTTTCAGTTCAACTCTAACAAGCTGGATTTGTGACATATCTTTGCTGATTAAATTCAATGTGTTGCAATGTATTTAATAGGTTTTCACCTGGAGTGTTTTGTCATCCATTCCTTACTGCATGTGATCATATGTTGACGAACAGTCCAATACTGATAAAACAACCATTCTATCTGTATTTACTGGCTCCTTGACATACCATACACTGATGACTGAATCTTTAAATGCTTAATATACATACATCATTATCTGCAGGATTATATGAACAGTACATACAATAGATACAATGGATACAGTAGAACATTATTACAGGTCTTGTCTTCCAATCTGTCCCAGAATGCAATGGGTTTTAGACTTTTTGTTTTGTTTTCACACCAAAGAAATGTGGCAGAAAAAATGGGTGATCTTTGACTTTCACCATCAGTATCAGCTTTGAAAACATTTTTCAGACTAATTTTTTATCAAAAGGCTTTCATACCTTATTTATTTATTTATTTTACATTTTTTACATCTCTTATCTTTTATTCATATTTTTACTCTCAATATTACATATCATCACAGCTTCCTTTGCTTCTGTTTTATTGTTGTTTAATTCTTTTTCTCTTCCTGCTTTTCTATAACTATATTTTATCATTGCTTGAAATGTTTGTTGTAAAGGGCTTTAGAATGTTGTATGAAAAAAGTTATATGGTTGTTATTGAATGAGTAAGAAAATAGCTACATATATTAAATTCTAAAAAGTTATTGTGTGCTATTACATTTGAATAGTTTGAAAATCAAGAAAACATCAGCAGTGCTGTCTGCTCTGAAATACTCAAACCAACCCAACTGTGGGAAAGACGCCAAGTGTCAAATACCACTACAACCTGAAAAACTGACGCTCAGTCTGGCAGCTTTAGTGTACGTGTACAGCGGGACATACATGGTCGGACTTCCGGAAACCAAGAATACTGGTCTACTAAAGAATGGTCCTCTCAGTAAAAAAGAAAAAAAGAAAAAAAAAAAAAAACAATGGTCCTCTCAGTTTGCAACAGGATGGTTATTTTTCTTCCATTTATGCAGGTTTATGACATATTTTACTGACTAATATAAGCTGAAAGAGAAACATGAATGCTAATGTGCTCCTGTAGCATCAACCACACCTACCACTATCCTCCTGAGCCCCCCCCCCACCCCCGAGTCTCAATGGGTCCTGACACACATACCATTCCTCCTCCAGTGCACTTGCCTTCAGATTCTGCCCATCGAAGGGCAGCGAGCCGCTGACCAGCGTGTAGAGAATGACTCCGAGACTCCAGACGTCCACCTCGGGCCCATCGTACTTTTTACCCTGGAAAAGCTCGGGGGCAGCGTAGGGCGGCGAGCCACAGAACGTGTCCAGCTTGTTGCCCAGCGTGAACTCATTGCTGAAGCCGAAGTCGGCAATCTTGATGTTGGCGTCGGCATCCAGCAGAAGGTTCTCCGCCTGAGTCATACATACATTGATGCAGAGGAGGAGGCAGGGATGGACCATCAGACAGAGGGAGGGGAGAACGGGGTTGTACCCACACAGAAAGTAGCACGATGGGGGGGGGTGTAAAATAGTTGGATGGGGGAAGGAGAATTAGAAATGAGATAAAGTGGGAGTACACAAGAACAAGAGTTGTCATTAAAAAAAAGAAAGCGAATGAGGGACAGATGGGAAAGAGGGGGGTGGCGTTTGTGTGTTGTCCAACAACGCAGCTACTGGACATGACTCATACTGTATATATGTCACTGCGTGCGTTGAGGAATGTAATAATGTATTAGAGCACAAGCCAAGCTCTGAATGCCTCCTACCCTGCCCTGCTTCTTAAAAAATAAAAAAACAGCCTCTCCACTCATCAGATGCTCCGGGGACCTTTTCACAGACACAGATTAAGACTAGTCCCAGATTTTCACTTCAGTGTAATCTGTCAGCAAGGGAAATTTCCCAGTCTCGGACTAGCCTTAATCCCACATCTCTGAAAACAGCCCAAACATCTTATTGCTTCCTAGTGGAATGTGGAAAGTCATACTTTGACCTCCGATTCACTTGATACAGAAAGGTCAGACAGGGTCAACCTGATGTCATGGTAGGTGTATTAGGGCCGATTTTAAGAAAAACCTCATAGATTAACTCACATTTATGAGAAAAAAAGATAGGATTTTCTTTACCAAGCCTACTTAGGAAGGAATAGGCCGTATGAATGTGGCTGCGTACTTGTATATCTTTTTTTTTTTTTTCATTGAATTTGTGAGTTCCTTCTGAGAAATGTAAATCTTCAATGTTGAAAATGTAGTTTTTTTCTCTGAATATTATGCCCTTTCCCCTACATTCTTATTTATATAAATTAACTGTCCAAAAATCTCTGACAAATGCTCCAAATATTTAAAACCGCTCAACAATATACTTTAAAATCATTAACAGGTATTATCCAGCAGAAGAAATACCACAGAACTATGAATTCATTGACTCCTCTTTTTGTTTTTTTTACTGAACATCTGTTTCATTTGTGTTCAGTCACACAATCAAAGCAAAGATTAAACAACTGATATTAAAACGAAAAATCCTTGTAAAGAATATTCAAAAGGGTTAATAAAATAAAAGTAAATGCTGTATTTCTGCATGTACAGCTGTGATTCCTGCTGTAAAGTTCAGAACATTTAACTAAAGTTCCTCACCTTCAGGTCTCTGTGGACGATGTTCTTCGTGTGGCAGTAGTGGACGGCCGAAACAATCTGCAAACACATGACAGAAAAACCTGAAGTCCAGCTAAATAAATATGAGGAATGCTGCAATGTGAACATCAGGAGGCAATGCACTGTTACCTGTCGAAATTTGGCTCTGGCTTCAACCTCCTTCATTCTCCCATGAGATACGAGGTAGTCGAACACTTCACCTGCGAGAGAGAAACGTAGAAATGGATCATGTCAGGATCATGTAATAAATCTAAAAGCAAGCAACCAAATTCACTAATACATGTTTTATTCTCAAGCCAAGGTTGGATTATTTATATCGCTAAATCAATTTTGAGAATTTCCAGATATTTAGTGGAATCTGGGAGTGAAAAGTCACACAAGAAACACTCATCTCACCCTCCTCTAATGGCGGCCACAAAAATGTGAAAATGAAAGGACTTCTCTACCAAAAGAAGAAGAAACATAAAAGGGGGATGAGAAATAGGAGCAAGACGAGGAGGAGCAGGATTGGGAGGAAGATGAGGGGAATGTTGTTGAAGAGGGAAAAGAAGAGGAGAAGAGGAGGATGAGGAATAGGTGCAGGAAAGGGGGGAACAGAGGAAGAGCAAGAGGAGGAGGAAGAGGACAATGAGGAAAAGGAGGAGGAAGAAGAGAGGGATGAGGGTAAGGAGGAGGAGGAAGAGGAATATGAGGGGGACAAGGATGAGGATCAAGATGAGGAAGAAGAAGATACAGGATAAGGAGGAGGAAGAAGAGAGGGAAGAGAGCAAAGAGGAAGATGAGGACGAGGGGGAGAAGGAGAAGGAGAAGGAGAAGGAGGAGGATCAAGAACAGGAAGAAGACAATAAGAAGGAGGGATTGAAGAAGGATGATGATGATAAGGAGTCGGAGGAGGAAGGGAAGAAAGAGGACAATGAGGAAGAGGAGAAGGAGGGGGGATATGAGGAGGAAAATGAGGTGGAGGAATAGGTGCTAGAAATGGAGGAGGAAGAGAAGGAAGAGGTCAATGAGGAGGGAGGAGAAGAAATAGGAGGAAGATAATGAGGAGGATCAGGAGAAAGATGAGGAGGAAAAGGTGCAAGAAGGAGAGGAGGAGAACTGTTGAAAATTGAAAGACCAATGTGTCTGATTTTAAAGGATGTTGTTTTGGTGCCTTATGGTGTGGATCACTGCTGCATTCTGGGTAATGGGGTTTTTTTAATCTATGGGGGAGAAACCTCCAGTTCTTCACAGGCTCCGTTACAGTGTGAGAGTGTTTCTTATCCCTGACTTTAAGTAACACAGGCCTGAAAAAAGCCACATTTGAGACGGTGCCTGCGACATTCTCCAAGGTCACAGTGAGCAAATGATATGTTTTAGGCCAAAACACAGAGGAAAACAGGATGGGCGACGAGAAACTGACACGAACAGACGCATAAAAGACACTAATGGAAGCAAAAGCAAAAGGACGGCAACATTAGACGTGATGTGCAGCCATTACTCATGAAACTGTGTGTTTAAACAGCAGCACCATTACTGTATAAAGGCCGCTCAGTTATTTATGTTGTGGCTTCGACTCTATTAACTTTGAAGGCAGAACTGTACAGCGCCAATGAGGGAAGGATCCACTGTCATTTTTAATTTAAAGGTACTGTCTTCCATGTCTAGTTAACAACAAACACTAGCATATTATACACATACAGGGTACAGACACCATACCAACTCATTATTCATTTAGTTAAAAATACTAAACTCAATGATCAGATTAATTTCATAGCAACATAAGTCATGTTTAACCCTTTCATGCATACTGGTCACTACAGTGGACAGCTATTCTATTGCTGTTTTTTTGTATATTCATGAATTTTGTTGTTCTTTTCATTGTTTTTTTTTTTGTTGTTGTTTTTTTTTGTACACATATGTTTATCAAAGTTTTAAGACACTACATATCTTTTCTGACATGAATTGGTAACATTATGTAGATCTCTCCTGAGCATAAACCCCCAGAATCATAAGCGTTACCCATAGTTTTCACACAATTTATCAGTAAATACATGTTTCTGTGCATCAAAAATTAAACGCATGGTGTCCAGTTGAGTGGACATTTTTGCAACTTCATGAAAAATAGGTTCATAAGAATTTTTTTTTTTTCATTATTATTTTTTTTTTATGTATTTTTACATTTTTTAAAAAATTATTTTTATTTTATTATTATTTTTAAAATTTATTTTTAAGAAGAAAGTTTTCAGTCACATTGTTTTTTTCATGCCTAAAGAGGAATAAAAACACTCAGGAAAAAAATTTTGATTAAGGTTCTCATAATTCGTGCATGAAAGGGTTAAGGCAAAAAAAAATAACCAACTACCAAAGAATATTGAAAAAAAAACATTTATGAATAGGGAAGGAAATCACAATTTAAGGGGGTTGTGCTGTTTTAAAAATATGGAAGAGTTTCTGTTTGTGGGGTGAAAATAATGTTTACTTTTTGGGAGTGAGGGAAATGAACTTTAGTCTACAAAAAAAGTGTTTAAGATCACCATAGAAGTCGTCTGATTGTTACTGAACCAAGCAACCAAGCGTTTTGCAAAATAATTGAGCAATAACTCCTGTTCATTACAGTATTTTTTAGTAAATATTGCTGTAAAAACAATAGAGGCTGTAGCATTAATGTCACTAGCACAGGTCGCTAACCTACTGAGTGTATCTCAGTCTAGCGATACTTTAGCACCTGTCTGCACTTCGGTTGTAGGTTTCAGTCCACAGTAACTTGCAGAGTTGTGTAGTGCGTTGTTTTGCTACTGTTTATGATACAATGATGAAAAATTACCAGAAGTCTGTCAGCTGCGAGTCCGATTTCTGAACTCTAACAGTAGTCGGATTTACAAAAATGAGGACCTGTTCGTTTACATCAAAATATTGCAATAATTTCAGTCCAACACGATACAAAAATGCAGTTTCTGGTCAGATACAACAACTAAAACCCTTCACTAGGGTTGCAACTAACCATGATGTTAATAATTGTTTAATATGTAGATTATTTTAATAACTAATTGATTCATTGGACAAACACAAAGGACTCAATTCTCAAAGATCAGTATTTAACCTAAAGCAATATAGGCTGCAGACAAGTCACTAATGATTTCATCCCCACAATGGTTTTGGGTTTAGTTAGCCAGCACTAGCCCATTACCTACACTGGTTATAGTTGGAGATGAGCAAGATATAGTCTTCAGCTCCAGCTCCGGTTATAGGCTATCAAACTAGTACTGTATGTATTAGTTCCATTCGATAGGTAACATTAGTCTGGTGGCCTGATAAATGGAGATGGATGAAAACATTCTAATTACGACAATAGTGTCTAATAACTAGCTAGCAGGTTAAAGTAATCACGACATGTAGGCTATCTTAGGATGGGTTTACATTATGTTCCCAGTGGCCACAGCAGCCCTGTTTGCCCAAAACGTACTGCGCCGTGGGATTTTGGCCATTTTTTTTCCTCCATATTCAAGTTTTGTTACATAAACAGCGCATTACGTTTCGGTCAAATGGTGCTGCCGGAAATCTGAAGTCTCAGCCATGATGCTCTGTGTTTTCCTCTGTTACACTACACAGCGTACAGCCATGCCTCAATAGAGGGTATGCACATACGTCACTTCCCCCCTGGGTCATGCCCCTCAAAGTCAGACTGAGTGGCAAAAACCAACCTGCTCAACATGACGGAGTATAGCAGTAAACACAGCCAGACCAGGAAAATGTGAAATATGAAATTAAATTCAGGACAATTGGACTGGACATGGATCCGTACGAGCTACCAAAGAACAAGTGGTCCACGAACACTGATATGTGGACAGAAATGGAGTATCCTGACATCCAGGGTGTAGGGGATCATTGCTATTTTTACCTGAAACAAATATACATGCTTTCATCATTACTGACAACCAGGGGCTTAAACTAGGCAGAAAACCAGCTGATCCAAAGTGCATTTACAGTAGACCGTGTACTGACCCCAGTGAATATATAGATGATCTACAGGTACTGAGGAGATCTACTGAGTTTAGTTCAAATCAAGTACTTTATACAACACAGATACTACTGCTGTGGACCAGCAGGGTACGACTTTATTCTTGTAAATTATGATTTTTTTCCCACATGTTTTTAAATTACAACATTTGTCTTGTAATAGTATGGCTTTATTGTCGGAATATGATGACTTCAATCTCATAAACGAATGACATTTTTTATAAATTATGAGGTTTTTTTTATAACTACGACTTTATTCTCATAACATTGTGATTCTTTTTGTATTCAACTTCACTATCATAATATTACGGGTTTTATATCGATATTTTATGTCTTTAAACTCGTAGTGGCAAGCGTTTTTATTTTCTTATGTGGCCCTAATACGCTTTATTCTCCAGTTCCCCTGTATTTGAGAAACTAGGTTAGCCTTAGTTCAAGTTAGTTTACAAATCATGTAGGAAAACAAGGTTCATAATCACAAAATGAAGACAAAAACCATGAAAGATCTGAACATGAAACCAAGAGCTTTACTAAGAAGTTATGTTAGCCAAAACAAAATGTAATTTAAGGTATGATTTTACCCAAAAGTACAGCATAAATTAATGTTACCTGACACGAAATGGGATCCACAAATCTAGGTATCTAGGTTTGGTTTCCTGGATTTGTGGATCCATCTACGTCTCTTTTCTTTGTCTTTCGGTGTCTGTAAAACGATAGCTCCGACTGCTTTTCAAACCTGTTCATACAATCAATCACACAACAGCTCTTCCCCATTTTTTATTAAATATTGTTCTTAAGTTTAGATGGTATTGAAGCCAACGCTACCACTCATCTCCCTCTTTCTGCCACTCAGTGGGTGACTTCCGCTAGTGGTGACGTCACGTGCATACCCTCTATACTAACGTGCTCGAGACCCAACGAATCGACTGCCGAATTTGTTGCCAACTCTTTTAAGAATCGACTTGGATCAATTTAATTGATTCGTTGTTGCAGCACTAGCCTTCACACATACTGCTTAAACACCCAGAAACCAGAGAAATCCAGAGGAAAATGTAGTTCGTGCAATTCAGATCGAGGACTGTAATTTTAGCTCCAAAGATCATTGTAGGATCTTTCGGCCAGATCACCAGGTCCTGTTTAGGAGCAATTAAAATACTGACAGAACAAACATTTCCTCTCTAAGCTGAATTCATCTGGTCTTTTTTTCATCTCGTCTACATAAGCTTTTGCATTGCTTCCGCTCATTACATTTCAGTGAACATGTACCCACCTCCACTGGCGTACTCCATGATTAGGTAAAGGGTCTTATCCGTCTCAATCACCTCGAACAGCTGCACTGTAGGGCCAAAGAGAATGAGATTAAAATCATATACTGTCGGTATAGAAACACATCCCGCTCATGTCATAAATAATAATAATACTGCCGTCTGCCAGTCTGTCTTAATACCGAGGAACCTGCTACTAATGCTTTGGAGCTTTTTCATCCATATGACATTTCAGCTTTAGAAAATCCAACCTTGTGACCTCTATATGAAGCTTGCTACTGTTCGGTCAACGGCTGCGCTAAAGCTTATTCGACGCATTATATCTGTCTCATCACACATAGTATGAAAATGAACACACACACACAGTCATATGCTTGAAAACACAAACAGGATTAAGACGTAC
Organism: Sphaeramia orbicularis; assembly: GCF_902148855.1. Lineage (NCBI taxonomy): Eukaryota > Metazoa > Chordata > Actinopteri > Kurtiformes > Apogonidae > Sphaeramia > Sphaeramia orbicularis. The sequence continues at coordinate 36,160,797 of NC_043970.1, forward strand.
ACATGTGTCTTACCTATGTTAGGGTGATTTAAGCCTTTCATTATTCGTACCTCCCGAAAGAGCTGTGAAAAGACACAGACTTTTATTGCATTGAAGATATTACACAGTTTTCCAGTGCATCACAGTAAAACATGTAATGATGAGGGTGCATTTGCATATTTTATTGTTATTATTCACACGTGTTTTTGCTGTACATATTCTGGCTTGTTCGCTCTGTTGGGGAATAACCTGTTTCATGTAACAGCTTTATGTAAATTAACTACAAAATGAATTCAAATGCAATCTATTGTATTTACAGAGGAAAATATTCAAGTGCAGCCACTAATGAGTATAAGGGGTTACATCTGAACATTCTTTTTTGGTCAAATGCTTAAATATAGAATCAAGAACTCATGTTGTTGCATGAATGCTTTCTTTGGGCAAATTTCTAGTCAACGTACGAGAACTGAGGCATAGAAATCTAAATGCAATTCTTATCAAGAGTAGAACGGCAACAAGGAGCTGTCGCTATGTTTAGACCAGGTCCATGGATTTGGCAAATGCACTGAGTTTGAGCATACTTCACATACTTTTGATTTTTTTTGGTGGTTCTGCTCTGAAATGAAAACATTCCAATCTATATACAGGAAAACTTTTAGTGATCTGTGTTGCGTGTTTTTGTGAGACTGTCAGAATAAGGCCAGCGAACAGAGGGATGAAGCCCCGCCCCTTCCAGTACTCCATCATGAGAACTTATTACAGTCACAAGATATGTCCTTTTTAGATCCTGATGATGCTGACAATGATGTTTGTCAATTTAAAAGCTTATTTTAAGTAAAAAAAGTCACAGTTTGTTGTCAAACTGTTGAAGATGTGATTTTGGACTGTGAAAATGCATAAATATAAAGACTACACAGACAAAAGGAGGCGACATTATCATAACTTTCTGTTCACAATTTGTTCAGAGTCTCTGCAACTTCAACATGACCAGACTGAACAAATTTTTACCTTCTTAATACTTTTTCACCTTGATCTCAAAGAACAATATGAAATATGTCAAGGAACCAGTTGTTTTGGTGTTGGTGACATGCATGCAAGGAGAGATTCAGTCAATTGCGCTGTTTAACATAAAACTAGATGTTTCCATACTGTCTTTAAACAACATGCAACTTTCTTGACTTGTAAAATTATTCTTTAAATTAGATAGTGTTGCATATTTTTTCCTGAAGTTCAGTCCCATGGGGAAAACTGAAAGGGCCAAGACTTCAGTTCTCAGTAAGGCTACTTCCTCACTAAGGTGTTGTCATTTTGAAACAGCATTTTACAATGAAAACAGTCCCTGTTATAAATTTGCATCACATGACAAGGGAACCAATAACAAGCTGGACATGAGAATAATCATCAGCTGTTTAAAAAGCAACTTATCTGCTGTTAATGAAATCATAAGCGTCATTCTAAAAAGTAGAACTCAACTGTATGACAGACAATATAGACAGAATCAGCTGTAAATTGGTTTCCATGTTGATTTAACAGCTGGTTGTCAATCCTATGACAAAGGGTGATGTGACGAGTCAGGGAAGGATACGTCAGCGGATACATGTCTACATTATCACTTCTAAAAGTCTATGTTATAAGTCATCTGCATTACAACACAACCCTGGAGTTAACGCACTAAAACAAGCTCAGTATTGTTTCAATAATCTGTTTTTTTTGTCCATCTGTATTACACTGCAACCCCAAAATTTGCAAACAAAAACAGCCTTTCCCAAAACTTTTTAAGAGATTAAAACATAAGATTGTGTGAACACTAGGTGTAAATACAGCAAAAGTTATGCATTTTAAAACAAAAATGTATTTGTGTGGACGCCTACAAATCAGTTCATACTTCTGTTTTGTTTAATATCAGTGACAGTTTGACTTGGATGTAAATTCAATCTGAAATGATATTTATCATATTCATAAATGTAAAGGGAAGAATTGTTTTTACTCTCCAATGTTAAATCCATTGCAGTGCACAGCCTTGAATTTTTATGTACTGAGATGAAAAAATACACACTGTACAGTAAGTAGGACATTAATGCATCCCTTCATATGTTCCTGACTGTTATTTATTAATCATTTAGGCATGTCTTCATAGCTGGCTCTTGTGTAATCAGTTTTACGACTGAAATTAAACTAAAAGAGACCAGAGTGTAAGTGGATTTATACTTTGGTCCTAAAAATAACAGTATCACTTCTGTCTCTGATATTCATCCAGAGAAGAATTTGCAAGGGTGACAACAACCAAGAACTCCTCTTCAGTTAAAAAACAGAACAACAAAAGGCCCACACACAAATGTCACAAATCTGCAGCCAAAATCAGACCAACTTCTGTCCAACAGCTCTCGCTACATGTGATGTACGTCTAGTCTTTGTCAGAGCAGAGCAGGGGATTAAATCTGAGCCATCTCCCTCTGTTTTCATGTATGTAACAGCCCAGACCCTCGACAAAAGACCATCGCTGCCTGAGAAACAGCGGCTCTCCTCCTCCATATCATCAACCTAAACTGGAAAAAAAAAAAAACCCACAAAGATGGTGCGATAAGCTTTTCTATCCTCTTTTCTCAATCCTCCCCCTCTCCCTCCATTCCCTCCTCCTTCATTCAATTCCTCTCGCTGTCTTCTCCTCTAGCTCTGCCCCAACGTCACTGTTGCCATAGCGACCCAGGTATTAAGACCGGGCTCTTTTCCCAGCTTCTCCAGCTGTGCTAGAGGGAATCTTGGGATACGTAGTGCTGAAGCGCCTCATCCGGGCGTCCTATTAATTCCCTGCTCGTCATGGCAGGGCTGAGCGGTCAGATCCGTCAAAACAATAAACAATCCTGCGGCAACATGTTCGACCCCAGTCGTCATTAACAACCACAAATAAACAGCAAATCTACGATCATGACAGGGAACAGCACACAGGCAACACCAATCCTGCAGCCCCGCTAGGAAAAACCCACATTTTCAGAAATAGAACTAAATTGTCTTAAATTTGAAAAACTAAATTTGCTTGGCTAGATTTCTTAAAGGCAACTTTTCAGTCACAATGGCAATTCAGTGTGCTTTAAATAAATAAACTGAATATCCAGGGTGGGGACTAAAATAAATGACATCAGGAAAAAAAAGGCAAAATGTGAGAAAATTCTGCAATTATCTCTAATATTCTTAAATACAGAAGCTGTACAATTAGTTTCAGTCTGAAAATGAAGAAAACACTCCTACTCTTCTGCAGGGATTTCATGCAAACCAGCATAAAGCATTTAGTTTGATACTGGTTAAATCTAGCTCAATATAATCTGGTTATTAAAACAAAGCTAGATATATTTTCTTTAAATCAGATTACTTTTCTAATGAAAAACATGCTGGATGAGATTATTTTCTGGTTTCCTGCTTGTTTTTTACTTTCTAGAAAGTCCTCTTTCGCACAACTAAAAGCTTTACACTAAAATCTAACATTGAACATAAAGTATATTGTTTCAGTGTAGTTTTAAGCTTTATGTGATTCATATAAATTCACTTGTTTTTGTTCTAAAAATAGATTTCATTCATTCCTTTACTGGTCATTGTCAGTACTACATTATTAAAATGACTGAAATAACTGTCAAATACAATGAATTAAAAGATCAAAAGTGTCATTTAGAGACATGAAGTTTATGTTACATGTCAGAAAAAAAAACCTGATAGATATTTTTATTTTTCACACCTAAAATTCCTTGTATAACCTGCGATTTCCTTATATAAGACATCCTCCTTCACAGACATTGAGGTTTGATTTTCTCATATGTGCTTTCCCTCCCCCTTCCCTGTACAGTATGTCCCCCTTTTCCTCTCCCCTCTACGTACATAACAGACCAGATTATGCTAATATGGACTCTTTCATGTCTTCAGTACTAAGGATTTTCTCCAGCCCACGGGTATGTAAAGAAGCCTCCTATCATCACCGGCCAATTGTAGAGTATTCTCTCCAATCAGCGGCCAATCCGGCGCCTTCCTCGTCAATCCTGTCCGAGATGTTGCACCATTGTCTCACTCCAGTCCATGAAAATCACCAGCAGGAACCAAACTGAGATTACAGATCCTGTGAAGCACTTTAACGCAACGACCAGGAAAGGTAAAGAAAATCTATTCCCAGTCTGAAAACAAGCACCAGAAATATGAGTCAAAGTATTAGGATTATGGGAAAAAAAACTGATCAAAAGGGCAACGTCTGGCTTTGGGAAAAATACAACAATGAGAACATGAAGTAGTTTACTAAAGCCTTGATGAAAACAGTCCAAGGTCACTGCTATCACTGCTTTATAAACAGAGATTGAGGAAAATATGATTTACTAAAAAGGATTTGTCTCTTTAATCACTTTTTATTCTTGGCATTTTTACAGTGGCGCTACTAGTAAAAAGTAGGGATGATCCCAAGGGGCAGCAAATTAAAAAAGCAAAAGCAAAACAACCACATTTGATTCAGGATATCTAGAAATAATAAGGAAAATACTTTAATCTAGAGCTGTAGAATATGATCAGAATCTGGTACATTATAATTTCTTGGGATGCAACAAATGATGATTTTTGTTGCAGATTAATCTGATTTATTTTTTTGTTTTAAAAAATATCAGGAAAGGGGGAAAAATATTCTCAAAATATCTAAAAATGGAGGTTACCGTCATCCGGGAAAAAAAAAAAAAAAACAGAACACATTGACATTTAAAAGGCTGAAAACTGAGGATTTGGACCAATTTTTCTAAAACAGCACTCAAATCGATCATCGAAATTGTTAGAATTAATTAAAAACTGACAAATAAATTGATTTTATCATTGCAGCTCTAGGAATTTCATATCCACATAACAATATATATCATGATCAACTTAATTTCCTGTGACTTAAATACACAATTTAAATCCTGTGCCCATTTAAAAAGGCCTATTCTTTAACACATTTTCAATCATATCCTTGACAAACAAAAGCAGGTTTGGTACCGTGTAACTGGTTTTCTAATTGTATCAAACAACATTAATGCAACTGAAGAAGTCATTCCATAGTGTGTCCAGTTCACTGTCCTCAATGTTTGTTTTTGTTGCCTTCATGCTAATTCACAGCCTCTATTCGTGCCCTATGGATAATGCAGTGTCGCCCAAATTCTTAAAAATGTCACAAGAAGTTTGATTTGCAACAAAGATCAATAACACATAACACAAAACTATAGACTTTTTTTTTATACATCACACAATATGTAGTGTTATCTCATATAACCCTACTTTAATCTATCCTTAAATGAAAAAATGGTTACGATAATACTGGGTTCTTTCAATAAAACAAGTTAACAATCATCATATTTGCCTGATTTGATCCTTCCCTTCTTGGCCACAGATGTAAAAAAGAGATAAAACAGACCTGGTCATTAAATAAAGATGATATTTTTAACTTTAAGTGAATAAAAGCCCCAAATCCGGTAAATATGAATTTAACTTCACTATTTATATGACTGAGTATCCTGAAAAGGCCTAGCTTTAGCTGTGCTGCAAATCATTTCCTGCACCATTTTTCATCTTTTTGGAGGCGGCATTCATCCACAGGGTTTGGACTAGAGGTCGACGGATATGGGCTGATATGATAACAAAAGTTTGGAGCAGGAAAAAGGTGAATGAATACCTAAAAGTAATGCCTAAATAAATAAGTGTGAATAACTGAAAATCAAGCTCAAAATAACTGATAAAAACCGCAGACCATGAAAAGGTGGGAGCATTTTTTTTTCACTTTTCCCCCAAATCAGTATTTCTAATTTAGACGCCATTAGCAACAACTGCAACCAACATCAGACAAGTTTAATAGAACGTCCCATTGGTGTCGATCTCTACTTCAGATGTAGGAAGGGTATTTGGATGAAGGCAACATTTAAAAATAAAACTGAAAGAATTTGTCACAGGCTAAGCTGAGATGAAACTAAGGGCAGACATTGTTTCAGTATGACCATGAATGAATGAAAACTGTACCCTACGAGTTAAACCATAAGCCGATAACTACATTGTAACACTAACTACACTGACTATTTGTGGAATATTTAGCCTCTATTTAAATGTGGGGTGTGAGATGTGTTCCTGGAGCATTTTTTACTATATTGCTTAAAATCCCTTTCACATCCCGATTACAACCAATTAATTAAATGCTCTATCACAAAAATAAAAAAAATGTAGTCACCTGTGGAACGGACAGGACTGAAAAAACACCATCCAATCATTTTAAGCGCCCAATTGAAATGATTGAACGGTGATATGTCTATCAAACTCAACTGCCATTGGTCCCTCCCCCCTCTGCGCATACCCCTCTTCACACATGAATCGTGTGTTCTCAGAGGTTTGGCGCACTTGTTCAGGAAACGAAGTCAGAGCCAGAGCTTGGCTATATTAGTTATATTAGGATGGAAAGTTCACCAGGAAACTGTTTTGTCACTGACATAAATCACGAGGAAATTTAACGTTAGCCAGATAGGTATGAACTGGGGCTGTTCTGTAAGAGCGGGGGTGTTGGAGGAGACTGAATGAGGTATGTATGGATTGGGGCTGGAGCCAGAGCCGGAGTCGCCCGGGCCAGGGCTGCTGGAGGAGGGGCGAATTGTTGCTGTGCAGCACTCGCGAACCCTCGAAAACAAGCATTGCACGTACCAGTACTCTAGAGGTGTGGCTTCAGGGGGATGTCTGAAGAAAGGGGTTAAGACTTCTGAATAAAGTATTTTCAAAATGTAGCCTGCTCGAACCAGTTTTCTAAGATCTCATACCCCACCTTTAACATCTGTTATCAGGTCTCTAAACCCCAACGACTTCTTTTATCACTGATGCATGAATCATATCCAACAGATTCAGACATTACAAGATGTTTCACACTATGAAAAGTGTGTGCTGCTGCCTTTTTAGCTTACCGGCCGACAGCCCGTAAGCTATTGTCATCATGCAGCGTCCGGCAGCGGCATCTGTCGTCGTCATCTGTCGTCCATTACAAAAATTTCAGTCGTCTTCTTCTCCAAAACTACAATTCCAATTGACTTCAAACTTGGTATACAGCTTCTTTATGATCATGTCAACACAAGGTATTGAAATTATTTCGATAATAAATGGCATCTGGATACATTTCCCAAAGCTTTTAATTTGGCCGGTAAGCTACAGGGCCATTGGTCCTATTTTTTATATTTTATACATTAACATCATATTGTTTGTGCTAGGTTTAGCTCAAATTTTGCACAAATATTCCAAACTAGAGCTGTTAAAGGATGGAATATCCCCCTGGATCCCACAAACTCTCAAAGATGTACAGTTTACAACTGGAGTTTCATAAGTAGTTAGTAGACAGACATCAAATAGTTTTGAAGTTCTACTCCAGAAAAAGAAATGATGACAAATGTTATGATGGACAACACAGATGGAGGACAGATTAACTCAGCACTCCAACACGTCATAATAAACTGTGCCAAGATTGGTGAAAAAATAGGGAATGGTTTTCCAGTTATAGTTCGGAAGTTGTGCTCATTCTAGTGGCACCTTGTGGACAATAGGTTGCTACATAGCAATAGGCACCATATTAACACATATTAACACAGAAACAGTAGTGAAAAACATTTTTGCAGTTATCTTCCAAAAACTAAATAAGGATGAACGGATGGACAAAACCGCTGATTATTTTAAATCCCCATCATATATCTGGAGAAATATGAGTAAGTACCTATTATTGTGTCGAAAATATAATTAAAAATGCAATAAGAAATCCACCTTTTGATGATTTTATATAATCTTCTCACTGATATTACAAAAATAAGCAATATTATGATGTTTATCGTTATTTGGACATGAAATGAGTTAAATCTGAAATGTGATGTTGAAATCATTAGTGTACATCCCATATATGTTGTCATGTTGTGCTGTATTTCTTTAATGTGACCGGGCTTCAGACATGCAGGAGAAAACAATGCACTTGATGCTGTTGGATGATGTGATGAAAATGTTTGAGCATGAGATAAACCTGTGATCAGAAGGCCGCGGTGTCAGCCATGTTCAGTCCGGTCTGGTCCTCACCCCTGTGACCATCCCACTGCCTGAATCTGACTCAGACCAACTCTGCATCGTGTTTGCTAGTTAAAAACCAAAGTGTCCACTGTTCTGCTTCTGACCTTCATGCACAACAAACCTTGACCATTAAGGCTCAACCCTCAACATGCTGACCAACAGGAAAAAAGCAGCCAGCCCATCAAAAGCTCCCCTCATGACACACACTTTAGTCTCAAAGACAGCCAACAGAACAACCACTGAGCAGCCCTGAATGCATCGCCCTTTTCTTTATCATCCGCTGCAACATGCGTTAGGAGAAGACAAATTAAATAAACAAACTGGAAAAAGGACGGGTTGGGTGGCCGCGGTTTCCAAGATGAGTCACCAGGCTCTCAGGGCAGCGATTAGCCCAGAGAGAAGGGAGAGATGATCTCCAGAGCAGAGGTCTCCTCTCGCTCCCATCCAGTCCCTAGCACCTGCCAAACAGCATCACATCCCATGAGCCCTCGCCCTATCAGCTGCTCTCTCACTCCTGCCCCTTCAGATGAGGACACAGCTGAGGATAAACCTGAACCTCTCCAAATACCCAACGGCACAGCAGTATTTGTTGAAGTACATCAATCAGGGTAGTTGCAGGTTCGATGCAAGTTTGATGAGGCTACATTTCAGATTTTAAGACCATTTTCAAGGTGTCTTTGGTCGGATTTCATGACATTGACATAAATAACAGTCCAACAGGCCTTGTAGTTAATGTATTGAACCAGTCTTAAGCATGTTTCAATCCACTTAACGTTACAATTCCATTTTGTCTGTGACTAATGTTTCTGCTACTGACGTTCAAGCTGTTAAAGCTCATACCTGAACCACTCCACCCATGAATGATTGTTGGAGTAGTTATACATCAACATGCACAAAAAATATACAAAAATACACTAAAAACTAAAAAATAGACTAAAATATGTATGAAATTTGCTAAAATACACTAACATATATAAAAATGTGCTAAAATATATTAAAATACACAGAAATATAGTGGAGCGTGCTAAAATATACTAAAATACAGAAACATTTGTTAAAATATCCTAAAAAAAAAAAAAAAAACACTAAAAATGCACTTAAACACACAAAAAACATGCTAAATACACAATCAGGGCATCTTCAGGTCTGAGGAAGCCAAATTTCAGTCAGGCATTTTTCAAAGCATTTTTTTTCTTTTTTACCTGAACCCCTCCACCCATGAATGAAGTTGGAGGCTCCACTCATTCCCACCTCCATTAGAATAAAATAATTAACACTGATTACACGTATGACTAATTCTATACAAAGATTAAAAAAAAAAAAAAAGAGCGATATTTATTGTGTCTGTGGGATTTTTACAACCTTTGAGTGTCAGATTTAAGGATTAATTATCCTCCTGAGACCCAGGAAATGTCAGCAAAGTACAAGCTTTTTTTGTTTTTTATTAAATAAGTGCCTATATTGGAAACATCATGATGCAACAGTTTTTAGCTTACCGGCCGACAGGCCGTAAGCTATTGTCGTCATGCGGCGTCCGGCGTCGTTGTCGTCATCGTCTGTCGTCGTCATCTGTTGTCTGTTACAAAAATTTCAATCGTCTTCTTCTCCGAAACTACAATTTCAATTGACTTCAAACTTGGTATACAGCTTCTTTATGATGATGTCAACACAAGGTATTGAAATGATTTCGATCCGGATCTGATTCTGGATTTGGTGTGACTTTGACCAATTTTCCCCATTATAACAAATAGGAAGTGGATTGATCCAATAAATCAGTAAGTATCAATGATATCAAGTTGGAATTTGAATTTTTTACAGATGTGATTGGAATATGACCAAAACATGGGCTACTTCTGTAATAGAATAAATACACATAACTGGCTGATAATAAATGGCATCTGGATACATTTCCCAAAGTCTTTAATTTGGCCGGTAAGCTACAGGGCCATTGGTCCTATTTTTTCAGATGCAGTTTTTTAAAATTTTTATGGATTTTTAAAAAAAATTTTGTGGTGGACAGTTTTCTTTTCTTTTTTTGTGTATAAAGTTGTGAAACTCTTGTCCACAAATGTGGACAGAAAACCCATAGCTGGGTCTTAGGAGGTTATCAATGTTAAAGATAATTAAGGCCTTAATTTAGTACAAATTTAAGACTGATGATGCTTTGCTATCACCATGTGTATCATTGTCATCACCTGACAATCTTGATTTAGGACACATTTTAAGACTTTTTAAGGATCCACACACACTCTGATCAGTGTGACCAAATCATCCTCAATTCAGATTCAGAAAATACTAATATCTATGGATTCCATTAGTATCAGGAAACTGAACCTAAAGCAAAAAAACTCAGTGTAAAAATAAAAACTTACCTTTTGTAGGCTGGTTGGGTTCAACTGAGTTTTGTCGATGATTTTTATTGCAACCTAAAAGACACAAGAATATGAACACCATTTCATTAGGAAAGTGCGACTGCAATTATAGTATAATTTGCCTGTAACTTATAAAACTCTCCATACATGAGGCTCAGATGCATATTCTGCTGATCTCATTGATCTGTATCCAAGAATTCTTTCTGATGCCCTTTTTTTTTTTTAAGAATTCCACAGAGAGCATGAAGAGATTGCTTTTTCAGCAATATCAAAGCCAGTGAATGTGGACTGAGGCCACCGCAAACATTCACTTCAACAAGCTGTAGTAAAGTCAGTTCTGAAAGGAGCGGTTTCAATCCCCACTGAGTTGCATTGGCACAGTTAACACAGGCTGTAATGATGGTTTACTGCCAAATTCTGACAAAACAAACACATTGGTTTCAAAAGCGTCAAAAACACAGGGTCTAGAAATCCTACATTTAATCAGTGCTCCACCTGATCTACCTATATTCACAACAAAACTGTCCCAACTTAATATAAAACAATATGATCCATTATTCCATGATTTACTGTTTTAATCTTATAACTTTAAAGGATAGTGGATTTTTTAAGGTTGATCTTAGTCCTGTAAATCTGATCACTGAGAAAATTATCTTTAACTTTACAAAAAACAGGAAAATGCTGAGCTGAACACCAAAAATTCTTTGACAAATCAACATCTGGATCAGTCAACATCAACCTCAAAGTAAGAACTCAACAAACCTGAAACGTAATACTACACTATAGCAGCTTTAGATGCATGTCATGTTGTGATTATTTTGGTTGAGGATAAAAATGTACAGATCAATAATTAAAATGTCAGATCAAACATACACTCTATAGTAGCATAAAAAAAATACAAAAACTATGAAAAAAGATCTTAAAAAAAACACAGAAAACGGACTTTTGTGATTTTTGCACATTTTACACAGTTCGTCTCTCTGCTTAGTGTTACTAAATTCAAAATATCACAATTTTGAGTGTTTCTACAGTTGGATCAACCAAAATCCACTTATATCTGGACGTACAAATTAGAATATTTTGCAATTACATTACTGCACAAATTAATGTTCTATTATGATTGTGATTTCATGAACTTACAGACATGATAGTGGCCAATTCTACCACTATTAATAGTTTGTAAAATGTCCTATCTGTGCAATTAGTCAGACAAAAATATTAATAAAGTTGTCTCTATTTTCAAATTCACCAAACAATGAACTGAAATGATATCTGTGGTTGAAATGACAATTGAACTCAACAAATGAACGGTCAATATGCTTCAGCGGTGATAAGACCACCAGTATGACCAATGTGTCTTCCATCCCTCTGATTATCTCCCATCACCCCCCCACCCTCAACCCCCCAATCCTCACCTCTCTGCCCGTCAGGATGTGGCGGGCCAGCTTGACCTTGGCGAAGTTTCCCTTTCCGATGGTCTTGAGCAGACGGTAGTTGCCGATGTGCGGCTGCTCGTCGGAACAGGAGGCGATGGAGTTCCTGCACCGGGCACCCAGCGAGCGGCTGGACTGGCTGGTGGCCTTGTCTGAGCGGCTGGCCGCCAGCGACACATGCTGCTAGAGGGAGAAGACGAGGTTAAAAGGAGTAGTGGAGGGGGGGTCACCCACTGGACAAACACCAAGGCCTCCAGGACTGCCTGAACCATGGAGCACTGATGGTCCAAAGAGGAGGATGCAGGCAACAGCCTTCAGCCTGTGCACCAGTCAACATGATGGAGAAGCTCTAACAAACACATGGGTTCAGTTTGTTTTATGGTCAACATTCATACAAAATGTAACATCTAATGTAAATGTTGATTTGTGTGAACTATGTATTTTATAGGGATGCACTGATTCTTTTTCATGTTCTAGAGAAATACTTAAAATGACATTTTAGCCCACAGCTGATGTTACTTTCTATTTTTTGTTTTCATTTATCGCCATTAACAAATACATCATTATGAATTTTAAAAATATCCCCTATTTTTAAGTGTTTTAGCTCTTCATCACATTTTCATTGAATAAAAAAGATTCAAATTGACATATTCATGAAAAAACCTTTAATATAACATAAAACATGAATATCTAACACTGTCATTAGGGAAAAGACATTTAATCGATACACACTGGTCAATACCGATGTCTGGTCGATATATCAGTGCATCCCTAGTATATTTAATATGTCCTTAAATGTGGAATATGACCACACCTACAGAAGCCTTCCTGTGTTTCTGGACACAGCAAGTGGGGATGCTCACAAATAAATAAACAAATGCCAAAATGCAAAAAATAAAATAAAAAAAACAAAAAAACAAAGGAAAATGTAAGTAAGTAAGTAAATTTTATTTATAGAGCACTTTTCACAGACAGAGTCACAAAGTGCTTTATCAATTCAAAATGTCCAAGAAACCCAGATGTGCTGTTTCAGGCACTGAGAAGCTAATTCGTTTATCACTAAAATACAATAAATACTGTATTTTGCTCATAAACGACATGAGTAAAATGTGAAAAAAGTGTGTGATTTTGTAGTGATGATGGTATGGCCTGCTTTAAATGAAAAAAAAAACCCACAAGCTAACAGTTGTCACCAAACTGAAGAGAACCGAGTACCGTACAAACAGTGACAGTCTGATTGGGCAAACATGAAGGTGTGGAACATGAAATTAAAGTGATTATCATTAATTATATCTGTGAAGCCTTAGACAGTGTATTTTTGTGCATGACAATGAAAATATATTTTATTGTTCACCAGTAATGCCAGGTAAACCGGTTTAAAGGTTCAATGTGTGATATCTAGTGACATCTAGTGGGACAATTGCAGATTCTAACCAACCAGATCCCCATCGCCTCCCCCTCCCCCACGTCGGCCACTTAAAAAGAAGAAGAGGAGGTCTTTTCTGAGATGTGAAAAAGTCCAACAGGGTGATAAGTATAGAGAGGATCAACTCCCTTATTCTAAGGTAAAAAACCTTCAAAATGATTCGTATTTTTAACTGATTATTCATTAATGAAAACAAATTATCATTCCATGCCATTTCTACAATTAGATCTGATTATAGACCGAAACTCTACAATCACCTTTGTATAGCTCATCACCAGAATTATTCCACCAGATGTTTGTTTCATCAAAACAGAGGGTTTTTGAGTTTAATGTGAATCCATGCTTCTCATTTCTGGGTTAACAGCTGCTGTCCAGTGGAGCAACACTCAAGCACATTGTTTCCATTTTGGGTTCAGTCCTGTGGATTTCTACGACTTGACTGCGGGAGGATGTCTTCATGCAATGTGACAGAATATACAGATAAGACTTTTGCTGCAATCAGAGGTAGCCCTGAAGCTTTCACAGCCTTGTAAACAGCTAGCTGAGCGGCTGCTGCTGCTTGATCCTGGACCCAGACGCTTCAGAGCACCGTGCAGCAACGATGGAGTCCAAAGCTTGAGTCACAGATAATTTTCAGCCAGGAAGCAGAGCAGAAGAGAAAGGCAGGACAACAGCGTGCATCTCGACAAACAAAGCTCGATGGATTACAGAAGGAAGCAGCTTCTCATATTGGAACAATAGTGAGGAGGAAGGAGAGGAGATGGGAAGACAGGACACTGGACATCAGGTAGAACAAGCCATGAATGCAGTGTTGGATTTATTAGAACATGCAGGAGCTGGAAATGGATTGACTGATTCTTGGAGCGATGGTGGACACGAAGTTAAGCAGGCAAGTATCACATTTAGTCTCAGTTGTCAAAATCTGTGAAACTGGCAGTATCATTTGGAAAATAAATACACAATTCCTGCTTTCTGTCTTTTCTGAGGTGCTTCTCTTCATTTACACACATCGTGAATGCATCGTAGATCATTGTCCTGCAATGTATCAAGTATTGCAGAACTGCCATATTGTAATCAGAGCTGGTAGGTAGTGATACTGATACCTTGAATTCTACAAGTTCCTATACAAAACTTTTTTTCCAATATTATCTTTTTAAAAAATTATGATGCAAAGCCTTCATTCTTTATACATTCAAAGCAGTTTCATTTGATGTAATATTGCAACATAATTAATAACCCTACTTTCAACTTCTTTAACATAATATCACTAAATAAAAATGCATAAAAGCCTTGCATGCATATGGTCTGATGAAATTTACTCCTTGAGGTTCAGTGAGTAACATTTGGTAGCATTTAACTGCAGAAGATGAGAGAATATTCACATTTGTGTTTTCCTTAGTGCATAAATATATTTGTGGTTTAGAACAGGAGACAACCATGTTGCACAAAGCCTGGACTTCCTCTTCTTCTTTTTATTATTCATGTCGTTTTTACAATTGGTGATGCATGTGGACAAGTTAATATCAACCTCAATCACAAAAGCACAAAACAAACAAATAAGAGTCTTTTGCATTTGTAGCAGCCACCGTTGGGGACAGTGAGGCAAGACATGTTCAGTTGGTGGAATTCTGCAACCTTACCTTTAGATGACACCAGGTATTACATATTGAACCTTTAAGCACTGAAATTTGGCACCAAATGACAAGGCATTTTTGGTACTTGGTGGCTTTTGAGCAATTCAGCTGCAGCCATTGAAACCATCAGAGTTTTGTGTCCAGCTCTAATTGTGATATAACACTGAACAAGGTGTGAAAAGATGAAGATAAGTGAAGAACTGTGGAGAGTCTGCAAGAGGAACGATGGAGGGAAGAGTAAAAAATGGGAGCAGATGCCATCACAGTGGTCCCTGGCCTGTCCCAGGCCCTGAGGCATCACACTTCCATCCCCTCAGCGTGCCATCCTGCTCTCAGCTTTACACAAACACATACAAACACAACCATGCATCCTTAAGCCCCACCTTCAGACACTCCCTCCTTCTCCTTCCATCCATCCTGATTCACAGGCCCCACCTAGAGCCGGTTTGGACCCTTCTTGCTTTACAATCTAAACACTGACAGCCAGCACTGGGAGCTCACACAGTGTGCAACAGAGTACAGTAATCCACCAACTGTACGACATAAACACACACACACATACACACACACACACACATCAGACCGAGCCTCACCTGTGCCAATATGGCAGCACAACATTTCACCCTGTTCAATTCATCCATTTGTCATCATCGCTTAATTGTGGAGTGATGACAGCAGATCAAGATCCATTCTAATGGAAGGAATGGATCTGCATTCATAATCAATCATGCCTCGTAAACTCACACACTTATGCACATCCAGATACACACACACACACACACACACACACACTAACACACATCTACTGGCTTAACCATCCCTCTATGCTGAAAGCTCTGCTAACAAACAGATGGGGGGAAGAGTCTTGCCAGAAGTGTTTAGGGCAGAGAAATGACATAATGCTACGACAATCAGTCATGTCACCATTTTGATAGACATATAGATAGACAGACCTATAGACAGACCTATAGATAGATAGATAGATAGATAGATAGATAGATAGATAGATAGATAGATAGATAGATAGATAGATAGATAGATAGGTCATGCAGACTGTTATTCTGTCCGTCTCCCTTGGATAAATCACCTTTGCTTCTTTCTGCAGGCCCCTACTGTTTTCCACGGTGCTGAATGTATGGCGCTGTCTGACACCCACTGACTCTGGGGTTGGGCGCTTTGTAGGCTGCGCAGCAATGGACTGCACATCATTTTACGCAGTAATCCTCCCGCTTCATATACGAACAACCCAGATATTCACTATACGTTTATTCTGGCCCTGTACGCTCTGGTCTCGTCCCACCCAACCAATTTTTGAGGCGAAACACACACAAATACGCACGGACGCACACATTATATACATGCACACACACACAGACACACGCTCACGCACGCACGCACGTACACACAGACAGACCCAAGCAGTGGCAGCATCAGCAGCAAGGAGTATAATGTGACATCACTATCTCTCCACAGCCTTATAATAAGAGGTGACGGCTGGTTTTCAGGCTTTCTGCGCATATCCGCTGAGTGTTATCATATGCGGATGGACTCGTTCCTGCCATCAGTTCTTTCCCTGCGCACTCAAGGTTAGCCCATTTTGAAAGAGGCTGTTCTGCTATAATATCCATCCAATATCTTCAACCAGGGCACCCACTGGAGGGAAACAGCTCCATCCATGAGCCCCCCGTTTGCACTGTGACGCGCAGGGCCACATACATGAGGAGATCTTTGTTTAGGGATGCATGGTTTCATGAGTGCATGCACACACACAGATACAGGCTATAGGCTGGAAGAACACTTACATGGTCTCCAGTACTCCTGTCGTTTCCAGACGGTAATGCAGATCGAGAAGACATGTTGTTTTCTTTCTCCCCTTTTTTTTTCCCTGAGTAAGAATCACGGTGTAATTGCGCGGATAATATTTACAGGCTCCACAGACAGAATAATATCCGCAGATGCGACCCACCGTCCCGAATCAATCTGCCTCTTCTCCAACCGGCCGAGCCGCGGCTGAGAGGAGACCTCTGCCTATCATGGCAGCAACGGATATCTGGAGAGGGGGTGTCCTCAAACAAGCTGCATTTTCCACCGTGCACTTTGCAAAACGCGTCCGATCAGCGATGCAGCAAATGCAATGCAATGCAAACCCCGGGCATCGAATAAGTGCTAAAATGCGGTGATGTTTGGCCGAAGCCCAGCGTCTCTGTGGCGACTCTCCACCCCCTGCCTCATTTCGCCATACAAAACAAACACGGCTCCTTCTGGATGTGTGTCATCTCCGATTGTCATAATACTGACCGACGGGATGGTTCACTTAAACACCGCGACGCCAATGCAACCCGCTCCGCTTTGCAGGAAAACACAGCTTACGGTGCAGCGGAGAAAAAGGCCGAAATGTTCAGAAATCGGTATTCCCGGTCGGTGAGATGCGCACCGCCGACAAGTCCGGAAAGATACGGAACGACACCACATCCGGATGCACTTTGCACAGTAAAAGCATACTAGGGAATAATCTGGTGCCAAAACGGATTAAAACAAGAGAGGCTTATTCAAGAGTAACATGAATATTTCTTTATTTATCATTTTCTGTATTTAAGAAAACTATGGAATAAACCAAGTAATTTCAGCTAAGCATCATCTTTTTATGAGATGCTTTATTTGTTGTTGTTGTTGTTGTTGTTGTTGTTGTTGTTGTTGTTATGCAACCCTGTTATGAATACTAAGGAACCTGATCAAAATGTTTCAAAAATCCTTTACCATTAAGTCACATTCATATTGAATAATCATTTAATCAGATGAGACTTAAGTTACATTGAGTATGTGTGTGTGTGTGTTTGTGTGTGTGTGTGTGTGTGTGTGTGTGTGTGTGTGTGTGTGTGTGAATATTTATGTAAATATTAGTGCTGTCAAATGATTAAACATTTTAAATCAGATTAATCACAGGGTTGCTGTGGATTAATCATGATTAAATATAATTAATTTTTAATCTATATTAATCACATTTCATTTTGCATGAGCAAACAGACACAAGAAAGAAGGGAATATACTGTATATGCACTGTTTATTCAACAGCTTCAACAAAACAACTTGAAACACCTGTTCTGTCTTAGGTTTTTTTCTGCTCATATTTCCATCCAGAGGGCCAATGAGTTGTTTAGCATCTTCAATCTTTATGGGTTGGTTCTGCTGCCTGTCACTACTGCCCATTTGATCATGCACGACAGTAACTCTATTGGACAAACTGCCCCACATGCTTTGCCAGAGACGTTCAGAGTTATTCTGCGCTACAGATGGGTTAATTGCATTAAAATTTTTAATCAGATTAATCATGTTGATGGATTAATGCGTAAATTTTGACAGACCTAATAAATATAAAAGAGTAATTTAAAAGTAGGAGGGATATATATATATATATATATATATATATATATATATATATATATATATATATATATATATATATATATATATATATATAAATTGTGGAGAAGGGGTGGGATTAAATAAATGGCACTTCTTCCCATCCCTTTTCAGGCATGTAAATGAAACAATTGTGTTGTTGTTCTTCTGTCTAAGTCTTGATTGTTGATGATTGTATTACCATTTATGTTTTACTTGTTCACATATATGTTAAATTTCATTGCATGTTAGGAATAAATCAATCAATCAAATCAATCAAATCACATTGATTTAAGCAACTTACTTTGTTTTTTACTCATTTCAATATTAATTTTCAAATATTTGTATCAAATCATACAAAACTATTACAATGACAACAGGTTAAACCCTCATGAGTTTATAGAATCATTAGTGATTATTTTAATAAAAATGATATGGTAACAGGGTGGAAATTAGAGTAAATGGGTTGGAAAAGTAACAGGGAGGGAGCGACATAGTAGTTTTGATTGTAGCTCGTAACATAAACGTGACAAATGAATACTCAAGGCCACAGGAACGATATGACATATGACTATGATAACATGTCAACAAAACTGGATGTGCTGGATGTGGACTGGATGTGCATAAACTGGATATGATCACCCTGTTACTTTAACTACAATACCAGAGTTGAAAATCGATGCTAATTTTATCTTTTTTCAGGAGCTGTGGAATGTAATGTTACTGTTAATATCATGGACATACTTCATCATATTAAGACATTTTTCATTGTACAGTTACCTTATGAAAAACACACTTTTTGTGTTAATGGCATGACTGTGACTAATATTAGAACTGGCTAAATAACTGACTAAATTGCCACATAGGAAAAAAAAGGTAAAATACAGCCTCTGTGTGTTGATCCAGTTGTAAAATAATCAAAACTAGATTATCAGAGATCATATTTATATTCTCTTTCATTTCTAGAAGCCATTACAACAGGTCTACAAATTTTCCTTTTCTTCATCATCCTTTATTCCTGACATTAACATGACTCATATTCTTTCTAAAGCTCTAAATAACACATAAATTATCTAAATAACACTGTTTCATATGAGAGTCTCCGCCATCCTGTAGCCCTGGTCAGTAAACGCACCACATATGGAGGGTGCACTGTATTAAATAAATTCACGCCCCAGTTCCCACTGATAATAACCTTTTATTTTGGAGAATGTGTCACTTCACTTCCGGTCTGATCTGCCTGCGGATGTTGGACTTAACGCAGCTGAGATGCGCCACATCAGAGATGCTGTCAGGTCCAGCACAACACAATCCACTGCCGGTTTTACCAGCGTAGATTTTGTGCGTAAATTAGCATAAACTCTCCAAAGATGGCCGAAGTATAAGGCAACGGTTTCTAAATGTTTGATTCGTTTGTCAGTTTTTCTTGAGCTGGTGATGGTTGAGGTGGCAGAGGTCTGCAGAGACAGGGGGAAAAGATCTAAAATCCAACTTTATCCAGAATAAAACCATAGATGTACATAGTCTATGGGCGGTCATGTAATAAAACATAATTCAATCCTGATAAGCAAAATAATAATAATAATAATAATAATAATAATAATAATAATAATAATAAAGAAATAAAATAAAATAAATAAAACAATTAATGAATATTTAGTCTCTGGAGAGCCATGAGAACTTCCATATTATGAGTTTATATTATCCTACTGTCACCCTGATGATGATGAATGTTTGATGAAGCCACATTTATGACTTTTTAAGACATGTTCAAGGCGTCTTCAGTCAAATTTCACACCTTAAATGAACATAAATAACAGTACCACCGGGCCTTAAAGTTATTATCACGTACCGTATCTTACCATTGTGACAGTAGTTTGTATGTTGCATCATCAATCAATCTTTATTTTTTTATTTATTCTTTTTTTGCACTTTGATACACCTTCTCTTTATACAGAGTACTCATTTCATTTTATTTTACCTATTTATTTTTCCTTGCTTAGTGTACAGTTTATTTCCTTTATTGTGTATTAATTTAGTTTAACCCTTTGTCGGCCAAGTGACTATTTTTGGTCATTTTTGCATACATTACAGGATAGTGACGGCAACAGTTCCAGGGAGGACAATGAGGCAACAATTTCAGGTCCAATGTGGTCTACAGGGTCTGCAAGTCCACCTCTGCAGGAACAGTGAGTGTACCTGCTTTGTCAGGTACCATGAAGTAATGGTACTGATGCAGTGGTTCCCAACCTTTTTTGGCTCGTGACCCCATTTTAACATCACAAACTTCTGGTGACCCCAGACATTCAAAACAGACTTTTTTGTGTTTTGCTAAAATTAATTTGTTTTCAATCATGTAATAGTTTTCTATACTATGTTGCAAATAACCGTTCATTTTAGATGACATTTAGTCTATATAATGTATATTATTATGGACAGAGGCAGAAAAGTCAGGTGTAGATTACTGCACAAAGAGAGAATTTTATTTTCCTTGGTCAGGATATGTACAGTCAGTCCAGCTTGGATTTACAAGGCTGACAAGTAATACTGAACAAACAATAACTCAAACTATGAATTATGAAAGAGCTGCAGCATCTGAAACTGACCACAATGAACATAAACAGTACCACAGTGCTTCAGTTTCAGCTTCACAGATTGTCATGTCTTTTAGGGATTGTGACTGTCTCTGTCAACTCACCATATGTTTTTTAATACTAAGTTGTTTTTTTTTTTTTGTTTTTTTTTACTTTTTATTAATTACTAGAAATTTCAGATGACCCCATTTGAATTCCAGGTGACCCCATGTGGGGTCCTGACCCCAAGGTTGAAAAACACTGTACTAATGTAAGGAATGATGTTCAAAGGGATAATGTGGATGTTGACAGGTGTCTGAATCAGCACTTATAATGGTCTAATGTTCTAAAAGTGATGTTCTAATATTCTAAAATACATGTTCCTTTCACCTCACACGTGTTTTTCTTGCATTTTTATATATACCTCTTGGATTTTTGTTTGTTTGTTTTTGCCACTTACGGGTAAGGAACCAAATATGGTTACTTCACTCACCTTGATTTTGTACATAATAATAAAACATTTTGAAAAATATCACAAAATAAAGTCTTGTTATGTCCTCCAATAACACACTGAGGCTGAAATTGTGAATTTCAGAGTATTTCTATGAGTGCCCTATAAAGAGTTAACTGTTAAGGTTAGTTGTGTGAAGGGAACTCTCAAAGTAAGAATTTCATTGCTCAGTACAAGGTTATTATCGTTAACGAAAACTAACGAAATGACGAAAACTAGAATTGTAAAAACATTTACGTTAACTGAAATAAATAAAAACTATAATTAAAAGAAAAAAAACAAAGATAACTAACTGAAATTGTATTGTGTGTTTACAAAACTAACTAAAATGTATAAAAATTATGGATAAAATTCCCTTCGTTTTCATCTTTGTCAATGTCGGATTGATACCAAATCGATTTATTTCCCTCAAGCAATTTTAGCTGCTGGCACCATATTATATGTAATGGTCCGTCACTTGTCGTCACTTGTGGTTTCCAGTCGTCTTCTGGTCCTCACTCTACCTGGAAACATGGAGACTAAAGTTTGGAGAAAGCAGCAGAGTCCTGTCTGGGATTTATTTGAATACGATGGCAAAGAATATAAAATATATTTTAAAAAAACTAAAACTAAACTAAAACTAAGCATTTAGAAAATAACAAAAATTAATAAAAACTAGAAAACCTGCTCTAAAAATGATTTAAAACTAACTGAATTAGAGAAAAAAAAAAGTCATAACTAAATAAAACTAAACTATAATGAAAAATCCAAAACTCTTATAACCTTGGCTCAGTACGGCTGTGTATATGACAATAAACGTCTTGATCTAGTCTTAACTATGTTTCAATCCAGCTAATGTTACATTTCCATTTGTCCATGACTAATGTTTGTGCTTCTGATGTTGAAGCTGCTGAAGCTCATACCTGAACCCCTCCACCCATGAATGACTGGTAGAGGCTCCACTCATTCCCATCTCCATTAAAATGATCAACACTAATTATCCATTGGACTAATTCTGTAGATTTACAAAGCAAATATGGCAATATCGTTTATGGTGTCTGTGGGATTTCTAAGACTTTTGAGTGTCAGATTCATCAATTTTGTGGATAATTAAGGTCATACTGATCAAAAATGTTGAACCACTAATCCTATCAATATAAATAATTGGTATAAAATGCAGTTTGTCATCTTTTCATGGTTATCAGATATGACCCATTTGGACGTCCAGAGGCTCCGTAGTGAACGTGGAAACACCGTCATCTTCTACAACATCGATTCACCAATAAAGCCCATGTAGCTTGATAAACGACAGTGGATGGAGACACTTGTTTTATGTTCACTTAATGATATATTTTGCTGAAAAAGTCACTTTTTCTACAATTTTGACACAATAACCTTTGAACTTACTGTGAGCTTTTATTAGAATCTGCATGATCAGTGAATTAAATATAGGAGAATAACTGACTTTTACTAAAAATGCAAAAGGCAATTGATAATATCATAAAGTGGGATCAAACTTGCAGGAAAGGTTAGATGTAGAGAAACAAAATTAAAGGTTTAAGGGATAAATCAACTCAATAATATTGTGTCTTTTTTTTTTTACATTATACTCCTACAGTGATGTACCTCATCATCCTTCGACATAGACGTTCTGTTGAAGGAAACACCTCATCTTCATCTGATCCTCTGCTCTCGTGTTATTCGAGAACCAACCGTACACTCCCTAGGACCATGGCCTCTCATTTCAACAGAGCCTTTAATGGCAGTCCTGTAATCTACATAATAGTAGACTGGTCCTCCAAAACAGCCCCTTCACCGCCCCCCCCCAGACCGCCTTTAGGAAGCAGACCCAGACCCAACAGACCTAGACTCACCAGACACAAAAGACCCAGAACCAACAGACCCAGACCCAAATGACCCAGAACCAACAAACACAAAAGACCAAGAACCAACAGACCCAGACCCAGCAGACCCAGACTCAACAGACCAAGACCTCAAAGACCCAGAACCAACAGACACAAACCCAACAGACCCAACAGACCCAGAACCAACAGACACAAAAGACCCAGGACCAACAGACACAGACTCAACAGATCCAAAAGACCCAGAACCAAAATACACAGACCCAATAGACCCAGACCCAAAAGACCCAGAACCAAAAGACACAGACCCAACAGACACAGACCCAAGAGACCCAGAACCAACAGACACAGACCCAACAGACACAGACCCAAAAGTCCCAGAACCAACAGACACAGACTCAACAGACAAAAAAACCCCTAGACCCAACAGACTAAGAACCAAAAGAGATAGACCCAACAGACCCAGACTCAACAGAACCAACAGATCCAGACCAAACAGACAAAAAACTCAGAACCAGCAGACACAGACCCAATAAACCCAGAACCAAAAGATCCAGACCCAACAGACCCAGACTCAACAGACACAAAAGACCCAGAAACAACAGACCCAGACCAACAGACCTAACAGATCCAGACCCAATAGACCCTGAACCAACAGACACAGAACCAAGAGGCCCAGACTCAACGGATCCAACAGACCCAGACTCAACAGACCCAGCCCCATACCTGACAGTGTTTCCTGGTTACATGGTGATACTGTACATCTCAGTTTATCTCATCTGTTTTTGAGGCGTAAGAATCTTGGATATAATTGATTTAAAAACATTTTACAGATCGTGCAGAAAGCCAGAAATAGACTTTTACCTGACAGACTCATAAAGATATTTAGATAAGGATCAAATAATGAGAAATACTTGAAGAAATTTAGCTTAATATGTGCATATTGTATTAAATCAGATGTGTTTTTCATCACATGGAATGAACCGTTGCTCAAACGTTATTCCCTTCCAATATTACTCCAATATACTCCAATTACTTCAATAGATGTCCAACGTCAATTTCCGAAAATATATGAAGAAAGAAGAAAACAGTTCATTTAATAAGCACTATTTATTCTAATGTGGATATGTATTTTTTATTTTTGGTGGGATCTATACAGAAAAAAGGTCATATCTGTTAATTAAGTTATTATTAAGGAAAGGGCAAGTTATATGAGAGTTCATCCAGTTCCTGTTTTTGATCATTTAAGTGTTAACTCCATTCTTGAATTTCTTTGAATCATGTTCATTGTCAAGATGTTAGTGCAGTAAAACCATCTGCTGCCTCATTTAATAATTAGATGTCTTCTTTTCTAAGACATCATTTTTTTTGGCCAGTCATTACTTGCATCAGAATTAAACTTTTACATTAAAGTCACAGATCCAAGCTGAAATTCATTTTCATGTGATCCTTAAATTTGTGGTTAACATGTATATCAACTGAAGTCATTGCACCTTCCTCTTTATCAATCATGCTGCAGTGTTATTCATACATCTATGTAAAATAAGTAGAATTATTTTTCCTTTTTATATAAACTATTTGATCTTTCTTTTACTTGCTGGTTTTATTGATGTAATTATTAATCTTTGTAGTGATTGTGTTATACTTATTTTGTTCTCATTGCTTATATCAGGACTTGATTATATTACACATTTGATTTTATTAAGAAAGATTAATAGAGAAAACATCTTAAGCCCAGTTTCCCCCGTACCATCTGTGTTGTCATGGTAATGCTATTTAACATTTGTAGCAATATACACATTTCACCACATATCCAGTAAAAAAACAAACAAAAACAATCAGCTAAAAAAAACTAACTGTCAGAAAACAGAACACAATCCAAACCATAAGCACTTAAATGGTTAAATTTCTAAAATAAGATAACAGTTTTAGACCAGCGTACGTAATGAATAATAACTTAAAAAAAAACAAAACAAACAAACAATGAGACAAACTTTGCAGCAGTAAGCTAACAGCAGATCCAACAGTACAATTATTATTATTTCTCTACTGCTAATACTATATGAAAAGCACAAATAAAGACAAATTCTTAAGTGATGCTTATGTATTTTGTCATACTATTGCTTTTTTCTTATTATAACTTGGTTTCATATGAAAGAAACTTCTGCTATCAGCTAATCCGTTAATTTGTGTTACACTGAGATGAGTCCGACTGGAAACAAATGGACCAGGGCATAATGGCACCAAATAGCGTTTTTTTGTTTTTTTGTTTTTTAATTTTAAGATAAACCAGATTACTAATTAGAAGGTCCAAATAAAACAGACAAGATTGTAATGAGTGGTGGGAAAAAAATAACTGATTTAATACTGTATTTTTAGAGAAAACTTCAGTGTAAGACTATTTGGAGCACCATCTGGTGGCCGTCAGTAGTATTACAACTTCAAGATGCTCAAAGATATTAGAGATGATGGTGTTCAACCTGGTTTTGAACCCTTGCCCTTAGCATCCTAGAATCATTTCTGTCAGTTCTGCATTGATTCGTTGAGACTCAAATATCCAAATCCCTTCATATATTTCTATGCGGAACATTGTTCTAAACATTTCAATAATTTTCTCACACATTTGTTGTCAAGCTGGTGGTCCTCGACCCATCTTTGGCCAGGACTCTATATTCCTTTTATTTGATTTTATTTGATTTTATTTTATTTTTTTGCTCAATATTCGTCTAAAATTGTTCTTGTTCCAACTTATTCTTTAATATGAGGAAGTGAAATGAAGTGTTATGTTATGCTTTCTTGTTGTTTACAATCACTACACTACAATCACGTCATTCTTTTGTTATTATATCTTCTATGTATTCTTTCAGCTATTTCTTATTTTATGTTATCTATATTTAGGGCCAGGGAGCTTCCAATCCCTTCATTTAGGACATAATTTAATAATTCTATCGTCTCACGAATGAAGCAGATTTTTCTTGTATAGTTTGAAATCTGGAGTTTTGTATCACTTTCCCGAAGGTATTTGCACAAACGCATCATGGAGCATAACGGAGTCAATTACTTTTCTTTAAGACTATGTCAGGGATCTGAGGATTTCCAATCATTTTCTTCATTGTCTGTTCCTGTCTTGAGCAAATATTTTTCATAAAGGCCTGTGTTTTGGTCTTGTAATGCTTCATAACCACCAGAAGATGGCAGCGTTCAACAATTGTTATTCATCTCTGAACTGAGGAGTGGGGGGAAAAAAACCAAACAAACCCCCCCCCCCCCCCCTAAAAAAAAACAACATCTATACATCCAGCACAATAAAGACTGTAATGGTGGATGACTGGTCAGATTTCATCAATTTATTTATTTCAGGCTGCCATAACAAATAAATAAACTTTTCCATAAAAGTTACGCACCTATTCTACTGTAAGAACATTATTATTCTACAGTGCAATAAGTTCAAGTAAAATGCATCCTGTCACTTTTTTTTTTTTTTTACTCCACCTTGTTTATTTATACTTTTTATTTGTTATACTTTAGATGATGTGCTTTAGAATCCTTCCTATCTTTTTTCCTATCTGTCTTTGTATATATGCCATGAATTTTTTCATAACCTGTTAATTCTTTATGTCACTGCACACTGTATTGGTCTGAACATTCTAATTTCCTTGCTTATGACTGTGTAATAAATTCTATTCTATTCTATTCTATTCTATTCTATTCTATTCTATTCTATTCTATTCTATTCTATTCTATTTGTTGTTAATGTGTACATTATTAAATGCACTCTTTGCATTTTTTAAACCTTCCTCGTGAAATACTGCTGGTCACATTGCAATATTATTCATACATTTATAGGCCTTTACATATTCATAAATGCATCTTTCGAGGAAAAATACCTGACGTGTGAAAGAAGTCATTCTCCGTTTATTAATCCACCAGCATTCTACTGTCTTTATCTTTTAAGAAATGGTTCCTCTACCTCAGAGGGGTCAAACATATGGCCTGCGGGCCAAAAGCAGCCACCAAAGGGTCCAATCCAGCTCATGGGATGAATTTGTGAAATGCAACATTATACTAAAGGCTTTTACAATCAAGGATGTCAACATCATTTTTGTTCCTGGGCCACATACAGACCAATATGATCTCAAGTGGGTCAGACCAGCAAAATACTGTCATAACAACCTACAATAATATAATGACAACTCCAAATACAAACTCCAAAATTTTAACAATATTCTGCTTGTCACTAAATGTTTTGTGTATTTGTGCATCTACTGTAAATGATAAACTGAGGCATAATATTGTTAAAATTGCACTATTTTTCTGAATTAATTTCAGGTTGTTCATATTTGTTCAGGTTCTTCACAATTTTTGTGTGATTGTTTGTAAATATGAACATTTTCATAATTCAATGTAGCTTTTTCATGCTAAAACAAAAACATAAATTTGGAGTTGTCATTATTTATGCTACTCACTTGACTCACTTGAGAGCAAATTAGAATCAAGAATAGAATAGAATCTTTATTTTGTCAGTAGTAGTTTCGTCACACACCAACATTTGTCTTCTGCTTTTAACCCGTCATCACACACACTGCATGCTGGGAGCAGTGGGCTTGCCATGTCAGGCACCTGGGGGGTAAATGGGGGGGGTTAAGAACCTTGCTCAAGGGCACAACAGCCAGTCCAGGGAATCGAACCGGTGACTCTTCAGTCACAAGCCAACTCTCCAGCCATCTAAGCCACGGCTGCTCCCCGGTTGGACTGAATGTGACCCCTTAACTAGAATGTGTCTGACACCCATGCTGTACCTGTGTCTATACACCCAATGCCACTTTGTTATGTCATGCATCCATGTTTGTCTGAGTTTCACTTTCCTTTCAATATAAAAATATCCTCCATGTGTCCCCTCTGGGCAGGTGGCCCTTGCAGGACTTCGATGATTTACGTGGGTCAATGCCTCGTTTTGTTGCATAAGCCACAGGAGACAGCATTGTGTGTTCGTGCAGATGCACCGACGCAGGGGGAAAAAATGAGGTTCAGGTGTCAAAGGTCAAATGGACCAATTGTTAAATGAGGAGGGTCAGGTTTGCAGCACAGTGTCAGCAGGAGGCCAGAGAGGATGCAGGGTTGACAGGCCTGAAACCTCCACACTGGGCCGATGAAGGATGGATGTGGGTTCATGATGGGGTGACAGAGGTGGCATTCATGACAATTCCACTGGTTTTAAGTCATCTGTCCTTATAACTCCTCTTAACAGCAAGAAGAGTTGTGATGTAGATGTGCAATGATGATCTTAATAATGTAATATTGATAAATGCATTCATCTTTAAGCTGACGAAGCTGGCTTTAACTGTGTCACAAACCATTGGGTTGTTTAATCTTTAAAAGTGTAGCATTAATATTAAATATAGCCCTTTCACCTATGTTTTAAGGTCTTTCCATTAATTAATTTGTACTAATAGCATGTGGTTTTACAAACTACAGATAATCGATTATAGTGGCCTGGACAATCAACCTGTTTAAGTCCAGGCTGAAAATGGTTTTCAGCTGTGCATATAACAACTGAAAGTGTTCTATCTGCACTCCTCTCTTTTTCTTTATTTTAATTGATTATTATTTATGTTTTATTGATTATGGTTTAATTATAATTGTGCGTTTTTAACTTTTCTCTTAAAGCACTGTGAATTGCCCTGTGTATGAATTGTGCTATACAAATAAATCTGCCTTGCCTAGTGGATGATTAATATTCTCAACTGAAATTAGTGACTTTGAGAGAAAATAAGGTTAAAAAAATATAAAATCCAGACAAGTCACTTTAATATTCAGTTTTACATTAGCAGATCAACCCTCCAAGACCTAAAAAAAGGACCCGGCACCCAAAAGCATCCACTGATCTAAAATGTTTAATAACTCTTACACCACTAACCCTTTCAGTAAATATACAAAATTGAGGTAAAATACAGTTTGTCACCTTTTCATGGTCATCAGATATGACCCATCTGTATGTTCAGAGGCTCCGTAATGAATGTGAAAATGTTGTCATCTTCTATAACATTGATTCACCAGTAAAACCCATGGAGTTTTATAAATGACAATGGATGGAGACACCAGTTTTTATGTTGCTGAAAATTTTTAAAGTCAAATGTTATCAGTCACTGAATGTATGCATGTATGTAAATGTTCATTTTGCATTAACTGACAGTACAGTTTTATTAAGTCCTGAATCATTACGCAGCCTGTTTCTGCAGATACAAACAACCCAGTCACCAGATGTTAAAGTTGCTGTTGTAAAAATATGTTCCAACACTTACTGTGACTATGTACATAAACTATAAAACATTTTGCGGTTTAGTTTGGTTATGGTTAAGGAAAGGTACCAAAGCTTTTTTTAATGCATTAACCCTTAAAAACCCAAATCTATTTTTGCGACATTCAAATTAATTTTTCTCTACATTTAACCATGAATGTACAAGAATATTCTCCTCTGCATTTTGCATTTTTCAGTGAAAATCATGTGTTTTCTATATTTAATTTATTGATCATGTAGATGTTCATAAAAAGCCTTGGGTAAATTCAAAGGTTATTACATCAGAACAGAAAAAACTGAAGAAACTGAACAGAAAACAAGTGTCTCCATCCACTGTCATTTGTCAAACTACATGGATTTTACTGGTGAATCCATTTTGTTGAAGATGACAGTGTTTCCATGTTCACTACGGAGCCTCTGAACGTACAGATGGGTCATGTCTGATGACCACGAAGAGATGACAAACTGTATTTTACCTTAATTATTTACATGTACTGATAGGATTAATGATTCAGAAGTGATTCAACATTTTAGACCAGTAGATGCTTTTGATCACTGGTGGATGTTTAGGCTTTAAAGATTTAAAAACTTTTAATTATTGATTACAATGTACTTAAAACAGCATAGGTATTTTGTATAAAGCAAATAATTCCTCAAGAAAAGCAGTTAAACTTGTCAAATATCTGTTAGTTTTATCAAATAATACATTTTAGATCAGTAGAGGCTTTTCGGTGTCTACAGCTGTTCAGGTCTTTGAGGGTTAAAAGTCTGTGAAAATGTGAAGAAAATGAACATCCAAGATATTTAGCCATATTTTAGAGAAAAGTGTAATGTTTTCCCCACCTTTAACATAAAACCTGACTGGAGTCCTGATGAAAAAATGAGGAAACATAGAACAAAATTAAACTGTATGAGTCCATGGTTTGTAGAATCATACAATAGCAACCATTTTAACAGCACTGCATTTATCGTCTGGTTTAACAGTTACATACAGAACTGTGTAAAAGTCTGATTCTACCTTTATCTTTGTTGTTTCTTCAGGGTTGAAATGAGCATACATATTAATTTCTCATCCTCTTTTCTTCAGATACAGGAAATATCAGGAAATATGTACACAGCATAAAAGGACACAAAAAAAACTGAACTAGATGGGTTCTAAAGGTTAAAGTCACGATTTAGTTTGACCTCTGACCCAATGACAAGAAGCAGCACAAATAATTAGAAACATCTGACATGTGTTGAATGAAACCTGGTATAAAACATCAGAAAATTAATGTCATGAATCTAATTTTGTCTGAACAAAAGGGTCAATAACATGTAAAGGGAGGTCACAGTAAATACTATCACTGTGGTTTATAGAAGCTGTTTTTACTATTATACATACTTCACATACGAGGGCCGTTCAATAAGTTCATGGCCTCACCCAGAACAGAACAACACAGACTGATAATTTATATTTTATTTTTCAACATAATCTCCATTTACAGCAATGCACTTGGTCCATCGATGTTCAAGCATCACTATCCCATCACGAAAGAATGTAACATCCTGTATTATAACAACCAGTATTTCTGGGTGAGGCCATGAACTTATTGAACGGCCCTCGTATGTCCAGATTGGATCTTAATACAGAGACTGATAAATGCATATGTGTGGTCATCAGAACTTTACTAAAACAACAAACAGAATGTTATATATTATCTGCATAGAAGCGAAAATTAACAAATTACTTTGAAATTGTCACCAAAATCTCTTGTTAACTCAGTGTATGTTGTGATCACATGTAGAGTTTAGATTATTTTTTCAAACTAAGCTCTATAGGAGCAACAATATTATATTTAACCCATAAAGACCCAAACAGCCATTGGTAACCAAATAAAGTGTTGAATAACCTCTGAAGCACTAACCCTATCAATATGTTGAAATAATTGAAGTAAAATACATTTCATCATCTTTTCATGGTCATCAGATATGACCCATTTGGACGTTCAGACACTCCATAGTGAACATGGAAACACCGTCATCTTCTACAACATTGATTTACCAGTAAAAACCAATAGAGTTGGATCAATGACAGTGGATGGAGACACTTGTTTATATGTTCTGTTATTGATATCTTTGCTGAAAAAGTACATTTTTCCTCAGTTTTCTCTGTTTCTAATATAATAACCTTTCAATTTACTCTGATTTTTATTAAATATCTATATAATCTGTGAATTAAATATAGGAAAATACATGATTTACAGTGAAAATGCAAAAATACAGACAATAATACTACAATAAATGGTGATAAATCACTTTAAAAAGGTCAAACATAGAGAAAAATTTAGTTGGAACTGCCGCAAAAGTAGCACTGGGTCTTTATGGGTTAAATCATTATATTTAATAGCATTCCTGTCTAAGAATATGGTTGTCATGATTCTGAAGATAAAAAAAAAAAAAAACCCACAGTGTTTATATAATTATAGGAGTAAACTAATCTCTGTGAGTTATAGGTACTGCAGGATAATGAATGTATAGTCTATTTACTCAGTGTTAATGGAGCATTAGTTTCTCCTTGGATGTTTGATAGTGCTCTGCTGTTTTAATCCTCTTTTAAAGGTTTTAATTGTGTCATAAATGTTGCTGCCAAAATGAGTATCAACAAAAACATTTAACAATAAAAGTGTTGTCAGTAGAATTTAACACAATAGACAGGTTAAAATCTAGGTCAAAATAACCTCCCGGCGATGTGAAAACAAAGCCTGCAATCAAATCCAGGAGTGAATCTGTGGCTCCCTGTGGTTTTTGGTGCACAGGTCATGCACTTGTTTATCCTTTTTTTTCCAACTCCCTGATAAATGTGATAAGCTCTCTTTTGGGGTCTAATGTTGTAGGTTTACTCTAAATCCTACCTCAGATTTCGGTTTCCTGAAACACCTCTTCCTGATGGGGTACAGAACACAACCTGCTTACGTAAATAAGCCGGGGGAGAAGGCACAAGGAGCCAAAGGTGAGCCCCTGTTGCAATATTTCACAGAAGAACCATTGTTTAGCTCCACGCTTATTCCTCGCCATGCAAAGTAGTTTCCTTCTTACAAATGCTTGGAGCCAATAAATTTGTTGTTCAACAGTGGGAGCAGACAACTTACTGGCAGGTAGAGGAACTTGTGACAAAACAACCCGGGGGAGGATTCAACGTGGACGCCGGCGCTGCTTGTGGTTTTAGACGAACAAACAGTACAGAACATTTGTTCACTGGAAGTAACACAAACACATGTCAGGGGAAGAATATTTCAATTATTCCAGGTGGAAGGCAAAAGGCGTCCTCGGTTTATTCAGTAATTTACAGATTTGTTGCACAGGGATGGGAATGGAGAAGTGGTTCCCAGTAGCTCAGTGCCTTGGAATTGTTAGTCTGTTTGCTTAACGATTCCGAACACTCAATCAGTCGATTAAATTTTATTGACATAGCACCAAATCATTACAAAAGTTATCTCATGACATTTTACATCAGTGTTCCTCAAACTGTGGAGTGCGAAGGCTTGCCTGGCGGGGGGGTCATGGGGTCACTCCTGGGAGTGTTTTTTTTCCTTCAGGTTAGAACATGTATCAGGTGGAACTAATGTTTTAGCGTTGGAGCACCCTGGACTCATTTTAGGGACGTACAACAAATAAATCTACTGCCATTGTGATCTGTGACTAGACTAGACAAAGAGTTTAGGTTTAAAGAATGGACAAGGATTGGACTGGAAAAGAAAAATGTGCAATGTTTCTGTATCTGCACAGTTTATACAGTTTGCACTTTATTGTTCTGAGATGTGCAATGGAAACAAACTCATTGCAGCCACTGATATTGTTAAAATGTTCATCTTTGTGACCAAAATTTTGTTTGTTGTTCTAAAAAAAGTAACTTTATTGTCATAGTTGTAAGATAATTATGCATTTCCCAATTTTATTTGGAAAAATATTGTCTCAGGGAGCAGTCTTGTTGAGTTTATTTTTATTGTTTAAGGAAAAATCAAAGTTATTTTTAATTTGCACAAAAAATTATTCAAGGAAAAGTAAAAAGTATTGCTAATATATTGATGTTTCTTTCAATAAAAGTTATAATTGCACCACTGTTAGAATGCTGGTGGGGTTGAGGGGGGCCTGGGGATTTTTTGTCCTCCAAAGGCAGGCCCGACAGAAGATGATTGAGAACCACTGCTTTACATGTAGAGCTGGTCGAAACCAGACTCTTAGGCCAGTTGACAGAAACCCAACAGAATCCTCCAGGAGCAAGCACTTGGTGACAGTGGCGAAGTGGACTCCACTTATCGGTTCTGCGACAGCATCACATCAAATGTGTCATCACGTCATTTCTGTATTTTGGTTGAAAAGCCTCTACAGTATGATTGTATTTCACCTGTAAAGACAACACTAGGGCAAGTTGCAACAATTGCGGAGCTTCCATTATGACAAAGGGGGAAAAAGCTCTAGAAAATGGAAAGATATAAAAACAGCAGCCAATTAAACTGCACCAATGTAAAGTCTTTGATTGGCTGTTTGACAAAGGGGGCGGTGACTTTGGAGGCAGAGCCTTTGACAAGGTGTCGTCTATTGCAACATTAAATTCCTCTGGTTTCTATGGATACTGTTAATTTTAGCGTCATTTCACTGTGTCAACCTGCTTTCACTAATGTTTATGAATAACCTCTGCCTCCTACAATTACATTTAAATGAAGACTAGGCTCTTTTTCAGTATAGCCCAGAGTGATTTTCAGACTGAATTCACACAGTTTTTCAGCTCAAGACCCAGAAGAAAAACTTATCTCCTCAAGACCCAAACTCACAAAAATACATCATGAATTGCAGCAGATGTACATTTAACTTCAGTGAAACTTCCACTGTAAAACTGTTCCCTAAAGTCTCTTTTAATCAAGCTTCATCTATAACATTATTTTTGTCTCTACATCTTTTTTTTTTCTTTTTTTTTTTTTTTTTTTTTTTTACAAATGATGCATTTAATGTGGCTTTGTTGAAGTAAACATTTATTATCACACCACTTCTGTCTTTATCAATCAGGAATTAATTACTACATATTTGACTCTGCCAGTTGGAAAATTAATAAAAACACTTCTGCCACTCATTTTCGGTCATGAACATAAGCACACTTCAAACATACTTCACTTGGATACTAGATAACTCGTGCACTCCTTTAGACCATTATAACACTTCCTGAGTATTGTTCAAATTGAATGAAATATGTTTGTGCATATTTGAGATTTAAGATTTAATGCAAACAAAGCCATTTGCACTATAGTTTATTCCATAACCAATGAAAATGAACAAGAGTCAATAATGGAACTGGAATCACTACATTCTTATCAATGCCCATCCCTATTGTTGTATTTATGGAGCGATCTGTCAGCTTGTACTTTCTCTTTTACATTCGATAACAAACCCCAGGGCTTAGTGTATCTGGTCATCAGCTGGTGCCGCTTTATCCTCCTGTGGATTCTATGAGCGTGTTGGTGTTTGGGGTTACAACAACAAAAATTCCTCCCGGAGAGTAAAGGTGAGGCTGGAGGCCTCTAGGACAGGCCGTGGACTTCCCTCACAAATACACAAGCTTTAAGGATGTCCGTTTTTCCACCCTGTTTTCCCATGAAAAGATCTGACAGCGCAGTCACTCACTGTCAGTACCACTCTCTCCTCTTTCTCCTGCATCTGTTCTCTATTTTTAGCGTCCTGTTTGTCTGAAGTTATTGTGAGACCTGCCTCCTTCCAAGTTCTTCCATCATGTTGTCACTTGGCAAAAAAAAAAAAGTCTTTCATGTCGCTTCTTAACATGGAAAAGTTTTCAACACAGATGCATTGTTTGTTTTTCTCGTCATTGGTGCTAGCTCAGCATAGAAAGCATGAGAGACATCCGTTAGAGACAAATGTATTTTTAAAAGTAATGACCCAATCTGCGGTTGTTAGTCAGGCCTGTGTCACAGTTTTGACTATTTTTGGTCACATGACGCATATATATGGTCTAAAAAAATTATTTCCATTTAGATAATTACACTGTCAGTTTGCTTTTAACAATTTATACGGTACTCACTGAGACATCAGAGGGTCTGGCAGCTTTGCACTTTTTAAAAAACGACTTAAACTTTGGCTAAAATCCACACAAAACTGTAACCATAATTAGGTGCCTTAGCCCACTTATTTTTTGCAGTACTGAATCTCACTCAGAGCTTGATCTTTAAAGATGCTGCTATAACTAAATGAGGGCCTTTTAATGGTACTTGGCTGGAATACTACTTACATTTATATTTATTTTAACTATTAATGCTTTGTACAGAATATATTTTTTTATCCTGTGTTATTTAGACTGTATTGTTATTATTGCATGTTTAGCTTTATATTACATTGTTGTATTTTTATCTGTATTTTGTTTTTAAATTGTTTGTCAACTGTTTTATGTAATGTCCTGTTTTTATATTCTGTATTTCCTGTTGTCTGTTTACCTGCCCAGGGACTGCAGATGTAAATGAGCTCTTAGCTAACTCTAGTGCAATTGTGTGATTGTATATTGTACCTGTCAAATAAACAATAAAGTAAAGGAAATACTCTGAAATTCAAAATTTCAACTTTACTGCTATTGGACATCGTCATCTACCTCCTCGTTGGTTGGCATGACAACAGTCTCCTTCCTCTTGCCATAAAATATCTGAGCAGTACTTGCTAAAAAGTAAACACAGGCAATAAAACAACTGTTATAAGGTCATAAACTGACAAAAAAATCACTCAAATTCACTATTTACAGCTTCAAAATTTCAATAAAATCTCTCTGAATCACTATATAGTTTTATAAAAAACCAACTGAGGCATGAGATTGGCCCCATATTTAATGTTTGCGGAAATTACCAAAAATAGTCACTTGACCGATAAAGGGTTAATATTAGTGGGGACAGATTTAGTAGATTTAGTTTATGCACTAAGCAATGAATTTCCTACATTATGGATATTTTTTGCATTTGTTTGTATTTTCAGCATCTGATTTTTAATTGATTAATTTTTTTATCTCTGTAAAACACTGGTTCCAGATCAAGAAATAAAGATTAATGAGATATGGGCATTATAGTAGTTGGCATTCCCAGGATCCAACCTTATACAAAATCACTGTGTAACTGGTAAAAAAAAAAAAAAAAAAATCTCCAATAAGTGTCAATTTGAACTCTATTTCACTGTGAGAGTGCTTGTAATGTTTAGTTTTTCACCAGTTAAACTGCACTGAAAAATTAAGTTATGTCCAGAATGACCTCTGACTCAACAAACAAGGGACAAGTATATGAAAAAAAAAAACATTGGGGGTATTTTTCATTTATTAGTATTTGGAAAATCTCAAGCAAAAAGATCATGTTTTAATTCTGGACAAATGTGTCCTAAATGTTGAAGACAACTCTACACCTACAGGTGGATAGTTAAATACATGATTGACAGCTGTAATGATCAAATTCACACTTTGGATATTTTCCTCTATCATAAGAAAAAGTATGGCCACATGATATTCAGCTTACAAAACATTTCTATTCACACTATGATGCAAAAATGACAACAACCCGTGCATTACACTGGATGTTACCAACGCAGAAGTTTTAATCTGTCATGAAGGTGAAGCCGCAACAACAAATTCAGATCTATAAACTTTAGTTACGTTAAGTCTTGGTTTGGGTAATTGAAATGAAGTGTATTATCTTTAGATTATGTACTTTAGATTTTGCCACAACACAAGTACATCTGCCAAATGTGTCTGCTGACTTTTATAGAATATTATGTGCAGTATTTGCTATTTCTGGACAGATTGCTATAATCTTCTGTTACTGCTGGACTGATTAAGTTTACTATGTGTA
The DNA here is from genome assembly GCF_902148855.1 of Sphaeramia orbicularis. Classification (NCBI taxonomy): domain Eukaryota; kingdom Metazoa; phylum Chordata; class Actinopteri; order Kurtiformes; family Apogonidae; genus Sphaeramia; species Sphaeramia orbicularis. Next base: position 36,198,198 of record NC_043970.1, read on the forward strand.
CGTTTCATCAATGAAAGAGTTTTTTGTCTGTTTACAGTCTTCACACCTCAGTTGCTGCATTCATTCAGAATTTATTTTGCATATTTATTCGATTTTATCTTTATTCTTGTACAGTGTTTTAAAGTACTTTCTATTTTTCCTTGACTTGACTTCCAAAGCAGCCTTGCACAAAAACTCCTATGTTCCTGGACTATTTGTTTGTGCACAAATGGCAATTCTTAAATCTTAATTATGAACTACTGAGAGTAAAACACTGACTTTTACACCCGTTTGACCTGTATTAGACGTTTCCGGTGCAGATTCAATACATAAAATATGATGCATGTGTGTACTGGGCTGTCACAGCATCACTCTCTAATCTCTTTGCTTTCTCTGTTTGTACATGAACCTGAGGGTCAGAGTTCTCTCTCTATTTTTGTGACATAAAAGGATTGGACAAGTGCCCCAAATGTAGAGAAAAATATATATTTTGCTAAAATATCCACGATAGTGTGGACAGAGCATCAGTCACACGTGACTTTCCTGCTCTAATGCCTTCACTACTTCATAGTCAGATTCATCTAACTTTAGAGTGCATCTTTGGATTAAGAGGAAAACCTGCAGAAGGAAAAAGTTCCCGTTTCCTTTTATTTCAGCTTCAGTTTCTATTAAGTTAACCTTCATACTGTTCTTGAGTGTACTTCCAATTTCAAACTATCTAACTATTTGATGTAATAAATCCCAGAAATAGTCGTCCTGCTTATATGCCACAAAATAACTTTATTGCTGTATTAATATTATGTTTATTTAATATATTTATATTTTTATTCATAATCATGTGAATGTGTGAGTTTCATCATGTGGATGTGTCTTTACTGCGTTTAAAGGTATGGATGTAGTCGCAATGAAGCTATTTCATTGTATTTTTAATGCATGATTCTGCTGTCTAAAATGACTTTTTTTTTGTCAGAATTAACTTTTGCTGTTGCCGGCTTTGATTGTTTCACCTGTTTAAGTGTGTTGTTATATCTACATATGCGTTTATGATCTATTTTACAATTGTAGTCCAGAAGAAGCAAACAAAATAAAAAACACCTTAGCTCAAAACTGATGTCAGAACCAAACTCTGAATCTGGAGAATGATTACACTCCTAGTATTTCAAAAGAATTCATAAATTCTGCTGTATTTTCTAACATCTATTCATCTGAAACTAAGTCTAAGTATATCAGCCAAACACAGACTTGACTTAAACCATTCAATATAGATGCTCATAAAATCTCAGAGTAAATTCAAAGGTAATTCAGTCATAACAGAGAAAACTGTGGGAAAAGTGACATTCCCTGCAAAAAAAAAAAAAAAAAAATCACTAATTGAACATAAAAATAAATGTCTACATCCACTGTCATTAATCAAAGTACAGGGGTTTTACTGGTGAATCAATGTTGTAGAAGATGACGGCGTTTGAAACGTCAAAATGGGTCATATCTGATGACCATGAAAAGACGACAAATTGCATTTTGCCTCAGTTATTTATATGTATTGATAGGATTAATGGTTCAACAGGTATCAAACATTTTAAATCAGTAGATGCAGTTAAGGCAGTGTTTTTCAACCTTAGTCCTGGAATTCAAATGGGGTTACCTGAAATTTTTAGTAATTGATTAAAAAAATTAAACAAAACTTACTAATTAAAAATCTATGATGAGTTGAGAGAGACAATTACAATACATAAAAGACATGACAAACTGTGAAGCTGAAACTGAAGCACTGTGGTACTGTTTATCTTTCAAATGTTCATTGTGGTCGGTTTCACCTCCTCAGACCCAGCTATGGGTTTTCTGTTCACATTTGTGGACAAGAGTTTCACAACTTTATACAAAAAAAAAAGGAAAACTGTCCACCGCGAAGGACATTCCATAAAAATTTTAAAAACTGCATCTGAAAAAACTGTTGCATCATCATGTTTCCAATATAGGCACTTATTTAATAAAAAACTAAAAAAGCTTGTACTTTGCTGACATTTCCTGGGTCTTAGGGGGTTAAGATGCTGCAGCTCTTTCATAATTCATAGTTTGAGTTATTGTTCGTTCAGTATTAATTGTCAGCCTTGTAAATACAAGCTGGACTGACTGTACATATCCTGACCAAGGAAAATAAAATTCTCACTTTGTGCAGTAATCTACACCTGGCTTTTTTTTTTCCGTCCATAACAATATACATTATATAGACTAAATGTCATCTAAAATTAATGTTTATTTGCAACATAATATAACAAACTATTACATGATCAAAAACAAATTAATTTCAGCAAAAAAAAGTCTCCGTTTTGAATGTCTGGGGTCGCCAGAAATTTGTGATGTTAAAATGGGATCACAAGCCAAAAAAGGTCGGGAACCACTGCTTTAAGGTCTTTGAGGTCTAAAAATTACACTCGTCTTCTTCTTCTCTGGTCATCATCACCACCTGGAGGTCTACATTTCTCCGGTTGATTGGCGTTGATGCTCAGAGGTCGGCTGTAATGAGGCCAGGTCTGCGAGGCCAGGGGATGTGCTCGCATAAATACAGACATCCAAGACCAACAAAGACTCCCCCCTGTTTTTTCTCACTATTATATAGACGTCAAAATAGTTTAAACAAAGGAAAATAAATAACCCACAGGTTGGGATGTTTACAGTCTAAGTGGCATGAGGCCAGCGCAGACCTGAGCAAAATATTTATATGCATGCATCCACCCACTTTAGAAAACCATCCCAGTCTCATACAGTTTAATCAGTTACGTACATATATCCATCTTAAAATGCACGGTGTGACAGATGCGTGCACGTGACAAATGACTGAAGATAGTGTCAGTTTACTTTAGATTGCAGCCCTGCTTTAAAACAAAGGTGAACTTCCTGTGCTGCTGTGGCGAGGTCTGATAGAGATGATTTAATGTGGGTTTTGATACTGAAACAAACAGGTTGGCGTGTCTGCTCAGTCTAATCTGGAGAGGAGTGGGCACAGGCTGCAGGGCCACGCACCTTCTCAAACGCTAAATAAAGATCCACTCAGTGCATACACTCCAAAAACATAAATCAGGATATCCCATCAGAAGTGACAAAGTGCGCTATTGTTTTGGTTCAAGTGGGCAGCCATCCTGACAGACGGTGAACACTGGACATGGGAGAGGACAGGAGGTTCTCTCCATTCCATCTTGTCCTGATGTGTCATGTCAGAAAAAGGTTGTTTATATAATGTTACATAATGTGACAGTTGACGGGGACACACCTCGACCTAAACTGAACCGTAAACAACCTCTATCAGGTGGATCTTAGTCATGATGGATCTGCTGTTTTTTGTTTTTTTTTTTGTCTCTTTCAAAACTGTTACTTAACAAAATACACTTTATCATGAAATGTGAACTTATAAGCCCATTAAAAAACCTAATTAGAGCATTAATTTGATGGTGATCTTCTCTTTTAGGCTGATTCTGACTCTCCTCAATCTTTCTAAACCAAACAATTACATGAATTCCATCTTCCATCGTCCGTCGCATGCAAACTCTAAACCCTTCCCTAATTCCTTTGACATTGAGCTGTTATTTCTGTTTTGCAAACTTCCTCCACCCCATCACCACCTCGGCTCTGTTAACTGGTCCTGACTTAACTAAAACAGCTTCAACTAAAATAGCAATAAGGTCCATTAAGTCAACCCTCTGAGGCCCAAAGACTCACAAATGAAGATTTATGCTTCTTTTTTCTTGATTAAAGTATTGAGAAATATTAGTAAACAACATACATATTTTGTCAGTTATATAGAAAAATGTTTTGGTTTGACATAACTCAAACTTAACACAAGGTATTTGGTTTTGAACACTCCTCTCTTATCTTGTAATCAATTGGATGGATGGATGGATGGATGGATGGATGGATGGATGGATGGTAGGTATATGGGCAAAAATCTTCCTGGGTGAGATGTGAAGAAAGTAGATGGTTAGTTGTGATAGAATATCATTATTTACAGTCAGAGCACGAAAAATATTTATGAAATTTAGAGGTAGAATATTTAAAATTATGTCATGGATAAAAAAAATAAAAAAAAACTGTTGAGAGAAATTAAGTAACATCCATTTCTGAGGCATTTTAGAACCAAAGATAACAACATAAATAAAATTAACATGCAATGCAATGATATTTATCACAATGCAAAAATATACATGACATCTGTTATTATTGTTTAGGAAATATAGCAAATGTAGAAAATACAGGATATATAAGCACTGAAAGGCACAGAAAGTTACAACTAAAGACTTTCCCAGGCTATAGTCAGTATTTTGTGTCATGTCTCTTCCAACATGTGTTAAATGAAATTAATCTTTGGATGGATTATTATTATTTTTTAATCTCTGTTTATATGTGGAGAAGAAGAACGAAAAAATAGAGAAATATCTATATATGGATGGGGCATAAGTCTATCCAGATTGAAACCATATTCGCTTTAACCACACCACTGAACAGCAAAGACACATTCTAATCCAAGTTATATCATCTATTATCAACCAAACATACTGACAAAACCTGCAGAAACAAAGTCAACCCTGTAGGACGATGAGAAAATAAAGAACTGCTTTCCTTTCAAGTTTTCAGTGACAATTTCAGTAAGATAATCATTCAGTCACAGTGAAACTGAGCAGTGCAAAGACTGGTTTGTGGATAAATTTTACATTTACCTTATTTTCAGAATTGGCAGAAGTGAATCGGCAGGAACCATTTTGAAAACACACCTGATGACAGGTTCAGGGACCCTCTGAAATTACAGTTTTAAAGATTGAACATGTAATATTTAGTGGCTTCTGGTGGTGAAGGTAAAGAATGCAAAAACCTGAGAATCCCCATTCATTTTCTATTACAGTGGCCACTAAAAATACATCTTGTCTATTTCCAGTGAATTTTTTATTTTTATTTATTTATTTATTTATTTTTGCTGTGTTCCAAACAAGTGAGGTGGTACTAATGCACCTTAAAGCTGGACAATACTCATAAAATCGTAAAATAAAGTTTGTTCTAAGCTACTGTAGAAACATGGAGATCTGTTCCCTCTGTAGACTCAAACAACTCATTTTGATGCAAAAAACCCCCCATGTCTATTAAACTATTTATGTAAATGGATCCCCAAAAAACTGAACAGGGAACTACAAAAATATGCTGCAGTAAAATGCACAAACCAAAAGACGTAAACAGACTGGGATTTGCCTTCTGGTTTTATTCCTACCTTGCAAACTCACAAAACTGACTTCCTTCTGTGGCTAAAATCAACACAAGAAAGCTGGTTTTTATTCTGTTTCAGTTACTTATATATATGTGATATGTGTGAGATGTTCACAGTGCATTGGAAAAGACACAATCAAAACACAAAAGGATTAAATACTCTTTTATTCTACAGGTTTCATATAAAACAAGGTATCAGACTGTTCAGGTGCATCCTCTTAACTGGGTCTCTGCTTAAGTGTACATAAAATAATTGCACAATATAATAAAACTAAGCTTTAACAGGATGATTTTTTTTTTGGTTGTTTTTGGGGGTTTTTGCAAGATGGTGGTGCACACAGGTACAGCAGCTTTTTTGCTCCCCAGCTCCTAATTTCATTCTATTCTATTCTATTCTATTCTATTCTATGATTCTCTCTCCTAAGCACCAATCAGAGGGAGAAGAACATAACATGCCACAGACTTTGATTCATAGTGTACTTGCATGGAATTAGGAGTTTTGTAAGGACATCAAAACATGACAGTGAATAAATGTAAAAAAAAAAATGTGCAGACTCGAATTTAAAATGAAAAGTAAAATTGTAGCATCAATATGATTTTGAAATAAGATAACATTTATTTTCACATTGACACTAAAGTTGTCATCATCATTCAGTGACTGGATACATTTCATTTTAATCAGTCATTTTCAAGCCAAGTAAAGCAGTTTGATCTATCAACGTATTGTGAATCACTAACATCGGAAAAGGAGAGGTTAAAAAAACAGTAGAGGGTTCTCATCCAGACAAAACAAGAACTACTTAAACTTGACCTGTGCTCCTTCAAGCAGCGACAATTATTTCTTCCACCAAGTAATTTAAGATATACAGAGCACAGTATAAGCAACAAACAAATAGAAAATTGTGGACCCGTGAAAAATACATGACAGTGTGAACAAAGACAGGGCACGGCTTGCTTCCGAAAACAAACAGCGAATACAGACAGATGGATTTTCCATTGCAGAGCTGTGTTAATGAGAGGAAGCAGGGGAGTGCTTCCCAGGGATTGCATTGTGATACTGTGGCCTGTTCCACCTTCAGCGGCTTGATCGAGGGAAACCTCTAAGAGTTTGGCCCCCATTACTGCCTTCTTGGTTCAAAATGGTAATCCCCGTCTGTGATACCTGGAAAACAGTCGTCCTGCATCCGTCTTCAGGCAGCAATATGAAAGGATGTCTGATAACACGCTTAGATATACATATGACTCAGAAGCCACACTGCCAAACTTAACATTCAGCCGATGCCAACTTCACTTGATGTTCTTCCTGTTCCATGCAACAAATTCATGGAACTTATCAAAAATAAAAACAAGCGCAAGGTGCAGTTCAAGGTCAGAGATTTGTGTGGTCTATTGTTGGAAACAGGTAAACACCTTCAAGAAATATTTAACTTTGTTTCAGAAATGGGACTTACTTTCATGTGATACTAGTGTTGACCTTGTTTGGTCACGATGCAGACTCGCACCACTCTAGTTGACCCAAGAAATTCACTTTAGACATGAGTACTAAGTTGTTGTTGTTGTTGTTGTTGTTGTTGTTACCTCCGCCAAGGAAGTTATGTTTTTGTCAGTGTTTGTTTGTCTGTCTGTCTGTCTGTCTGTCTGTTTGTGTGCAAGATAACTCAAAAAGTTATGGATGGGTTTGGATGAAAATTTCAGGAAATATTGATACTGGCACAAGGAACAAATGATTACATTTTGGTGGTGATCAGGGGTGGGGGGGCCCACGGGGGGGCCCACTGATCAGCCTTGGCGGAGGTCTGCGCTCTCCAAGTGCTTCTAGTTTTTATAATTTTATTTATGGATTTTCAACAGCGTAACATGGATGTATCATACAGTGTGTACATTTTTGCTGTCCTTCCCCACCCCCAACTTAGAGATAAACATAAATATGTAAATATATATACCAAAAGACATCAGGAATATGAACAGGAGGCACATTTTTAGATAATTTTTAAGTCACATTTTTAGACACACTTTTAAACTCTGACAGCAGCCATTTTAGTCATTTTATATGAGATTTTTTTAATGTTAGCATTACCAATAGGGTCTTTTAGTCTTTTAGTCTGCATTGGTATTTATTGATTATTTATTACTGACTATTTAAATGAGTTATTCATAGTTGCTTTCAGTGACCTTGAATTTGTGCACTGATTTATTTATGTTTATCACATTGCACTTTGGATGTGGGCTGATATCTGTGGTAAACTGCAAATGAATTGCCCGTATGAGATAAATAAAGTTTTCTGAATCTGAATCTGAATAGTATTTACACAAATTCTACATGTGAAAATATAGCAAAAGCAAAAAATAAATAAAAAATAACGTAAAATAACATAAAATGATTTTTTTTAAAAAGAAGAAGAAATAACAATTAAAGAAATAAAGTATGTACAATACCTACCTACAGTTATCTAGGTGATGAGTGGTCATTTAGCTTTAAAGTCATGATAAAGTGCTCATTCAATAAGTTTCTGCGTATTTTAGAAAAGGCTGCCGTGCTTTATAGAATTTTCCGGTTGATCCTGCTTACGTAAATCTCATCTTCTCCATATGTCAAAACCTCATGATGTCTGCAGTCTACTGATCATGTGTGAGAGGGGAATACCAAGTTTAACATTGAAGTTGATGCTTTGCTAAATAGTCAGTTAATGAAAAATAGGTCAATGAAAATGTACAAAGGAAAGCAGATAAATACAGCTTCTGGTTTCCTGTTTATTACCTGATGTTATGGAGGTGCAAGTGAAGCAAAAATCAATCAGCTCAAACATGGACGTAAAAAAAACACCACACTCCTACTCAACTAAATGACTTAAACTGACTGAGGAGGAGATGAAGATAAAACAGAAAAGGCTGGATTTCAACCCTGAGAGTCTGTCATCAAGGAGGAAAAAACATGTATTTTCATGTTATGTATGACATATTAGTTACTGCCTTAAGATGGATGTTACCTTCAGAGGCTAATTAGCAAAATACATGTAACTGAGAGAGTGCTGCCAAGTGCACCAGTCACTACTTTTTAATCATGGTGATAATTGGTAAGATATACAATTTTATAGTTTAAATGTGCCACCGTAACATCAAAATGATAGATATGGTGTGGATTTAGTGACATTTCTTCTACATATGCTGTGACATAAGAGGATATAATGACAAAAATAAATAAAAGAATATGCAGTTAGTTCATTCTGATGATATATGATAACTGTAAGTTTATTATCATTACATTGTTTTTATTTTTTTAAGCAAAATACGAAGCAAAGGTTTTAAAGTTTGCACTTTTGATGAAATAAAGCTATGAATAGACTTTAAATCAAATCACAAATGTAAACTTTAACTGTATCTTTTTGGGAAAATTGCAAAAATGTGTGGTTTATTTCAATGTATCATTATTTTTAATATACAGAATAAATAAAAACATTTTCTTAAGCTTCTGTCCTCTGTTTTTCTTAGTTTTTTCTTTCACTTTAATGGATCATTTTCTCTTCTTTTTTCTTTAAATGATCAGGTAATACTGTGGCTATTCAATTAAACTCGAACAAACACTTGTATACAACAGCTGCCGTGTATTGAAAAATCTAAGCTTAACATAATATACAGTATAAAACTGCACAGAGCTCATGCAAGGATCTTCTCGCCCACTGGGTTCAAAGTGTCGCCATAGTGACTGTTGTTTGTTGGATGTTTGGTGACAGTTATCCGGAATAAGATAAAATTCCACATGTATTCAGGCAAACATGTGTCATAGTGGAAAAATTAATCACTGTTATTTCCCATAAATGGACCTAATGAGTTAAGTCTATGTATGACACTGTGGAAATATTCCATTTCAGACAGAGACACTGAACGGTGAATGGTGGAGGTCAGCGTGACCTGGTGGCAGCTAGAGGCTGGTTTTGTTTTCAGTCGTCCACGAGCAGCTCGGACATGAAAAAGCTCCTTCGCTGCTACACCTTCACTCTGAGCAACAGAAGGGAAGTTCCCTCCTAGTGCATAACGTAAACTTGGCTCCAATAAAAGCATCCGTTGGCACCTCAGTGGACAACAGGAAATCTTTGTTTATCAAAAAACATCCCGTTGTTGGCCCCGGGGTGTATGACCCCTCATGTCGGACGAAGGCACAGCGTCATATCAGAACCCGGTTTTTCAAGATCCCAGTTTACTGAACAAAGCTACCATATCCTCAAGATAAACAACTGTGGCATAAAGTATGTATGTATATGTCCTGCCAGCGTGGGTTCTGCGTCAGACCCTCAGACTCGTGTCTGTTTTTCAAAGTGTTCTCTGGTATGTATTGTTTAACATAGCTGCAGACTCATTGTCGGACCCTCCCATGTTAAGTTTAGAAGTTATGCCCTAGAAATACATCAGCACATGACAGCAGCATATTTAAGACCCTTTCACTCATGTTAGAGGACAGAACTAAATGCTTTTAAGTTAACAGATTTTTGCATTCATTACAGTTTTTACATTTAAAACTGACTCTGTCTCCTCCATCCTCACTGAAAATCTGGAACACTGAAATGTTTCCTGCTTCCCTAAAAGTTTACTTTCAATGTTTATGCAGTGATGGATTCAGGTTTACACATCATGTTTGTAGACGTAGATTATAGTACATCAGCAAACATATATCCTGCTGGAATATTAACCTGTTAAATTCAGATTTTTGTTGAGCACATACAAACATTCTTCCTTCAAGAAGTAAATGCAGGGGGAAAAAAATCCCTCGATGCATTAAACTCTGTACAGAGGAACAAACACTGAAAAATACTTGTATTTTGAGTAGTGCTGGTTTTGAAAGCTGACAATATGTAGATGTATTTCTTTACATTTTCACATGAAACACAACCAACACATTTACACTGAGGTTCTTAATTTCTTCAGTCAACCCAGTCAATGGGTTTTATTAAACATCCAGCAACAGATCCATTTCATTCACAGTGAGAGTTTAGCGCTTCCATTTCCATACAATATATACTCACATACATATGCATTATATTCCAGAGAACAGTATACATCCAAAGAGTAGAGGAAGCCAGTGCATTATCCACAGCACTGGTGTTAAATGGCTGTTGCGTAAATACATGTTAAACATCCTTATTGTTCTGTAGTTCATATCGCATTACATCTGCTAGCAGTTGCTTCTGCAATAATGTGGAGAAATTAAAAGATAAAAATAATAGAAGTTACATTTTGAAGATATTTAATACCACTTGTTTAGTTATGTAGATGTGTACAACTACGAATCATGATGAACTATTGATATATGCAGCCTGTTTCACATTAAAAATGCACATCTTCAGATGGAAAATGTCAGTGAGCTTGTACAGTACGAGCAGTACCTAAGGTCAAGTTTCTTTAAATGGCTGGTAACAATATTTGGTACAGTCAGTTCTTAGTCAAGGTGCATGTACATCTCATTAGTATCCTCACAGGTCTTCTGTGACTGCTCTCCTCACATTCACTCCAACTGTTAATCTTCTCTGTGGATTTTGCTCATGTCTTCCATATTGTGGCCCTCACTGCGTTGAGATGCCGTGTTTCTTCCGCTCGCCCTCTGGTTTCGTCTCGGCCGATGCTCTGAGAACCAGTTGGTGACGGTCATGGCCAGACGGAGGAGGCCCAGGCTGATGCAGTGCACCTCGGAGGTGATGGGGATATCCGAAAAGAGGGCGTGGTCTCGACATAGAAGAACACTGGTGCATTCAAAGTCTTTGACAATGGTGAGGATCTCCTGACGCTCCGCCTGCCTCATCATCCCTCGTACATTTAACAGGGTGGAGACGTGCTTCTTCCTGTCAAAAGGAAGGATATGGGGAGGATGAGGGGTAGATGGGTGTTAATGGAAATTGGGTCTGTTTGGTGTCATTGACAAAGGCTGGCATAAATCCGAGTCACAGTCACATCTCTCTGAGTCACAATGTCTGTTTTTTGAGAAACAGAGTATCCTTCCTAAATGCTTATTAATCATTAATAAATATTTACCGCCACCATGGAGGTAGTGTGATCACTGCCGTCTGTCTGTCTATCTGTCTGGCAACAGGATTACACCCAAAAAAAAAATTTCATTAAATTTTCTGGAAAGGTCAGATAAAGGCCAAGGATGAATGCCTTTAATATTGGAGCAGATCCATTAAACCGGGTGGAGGATGATTTTTTTTTTAATTTCACTATCTTTCACATTGAGATCAGATTATCATCTTTGTTACCACATTAACAGTAACTTGAGCTTCAAAGAAAACTTGTGGTTTGTTTGTGATTTAATAATATAGATGAACAAAGTGAGGGGTGGACCGTTGGCCTTGGTGGAAATCTGTGATGTCCAAGTTCAAAATAACAATTTGTTTGGTAAATTCAATACAGTTTAAATGTGTATAATTCATTAATATATATTTAATGGTCACTGTTTTAATGTTGCAATGAAAGCTAATAATTCACTAAAAATGGTGTTTACAATCATTCATTAAAGCAGTGGTAGTTTTTCTTGGTCAACTAGTTAGTGAGACAAAAGTCAGATTTAGAATCAGATTCAGAGTTATACTTGAGTCCAGAGAATGACCCAGGTTGGAGAGACTGACGTCTATGCCCATGTATGAAGGCACAGAGTCACATGTCCATGAATGGACTTTGCTAAATGAAGCACCCAACTAAGTGTGTAAAGCGGCGGTCTTTGATCTCCTAAAATATCAGCAGGGGATGCCATACAGTAAACAAAGGGGTGAGTGAGCAGTGAGTTAGCATGTCTTAGGTCTGAACTACTATGTTTTGCTCTCACCTCTCCCTCTTTGATTCTATGTGTGGCACCAGTCTGTCTCCTGCAGGGTGGCAGGAACAGGAAGTACTCGGCAGCAGCTTCCTGTCTGCTCCGCCGAGGCTTATGCGTCACACTCCAGTGCAGTTTGCCAACTGTCACCTGAGTCTTAACCTGTGCACAAACAGCCTCGGCGGCCGGGGCTCCCCCTGAGGCCTCCCATCCTCATCCATTCTCAAAACAGACCCACACTACTCTCCAAAAATAGCGAAGTTAATGTAGATATGTTTCCGCAATTCTTTTCCTTGTTTTGATCCATTGTGTCAACAAAAAGAAAGAAAAAAACAGACATACTCTTACATTTTCTTGCTTTGGCTGAGCGCCAAAAACAGCACAGTGAATGTGTAGCCGTAAGCATAAAAGAATATAGGACCTTCGGGGGTACACACAGACTCATGTTTTTATAGATGCTTCCTAGTTGCAACAGAAACGTTCCAAAACAATTAATGTGTTAAAAGTCTCACCGTATATCTGGAAACTCTTTCACCAGGATGGCAACCTCCATCTGGATGGAGGGCGTGTCCTCCAGTAGGATGATGTCAGCCAGGTGACAGAGGATGCTGTCCAACCAGGACGAGCTCGATTCCTGAAAAACACAGAGTTCACTGTAAAACAGGAGAAACCGCAATGCATTTATCATCTTGTGAACGCACACAACATTTCAGCCACAAGGGTTTTTTTTTTTTTTTTTTTCAGCCACAAGGGGTCTCTCAATCAACACAGTTACAAATGACGTGGTGGTAAATGAAGCAGTGTGGAATCATGGGATTTGTAGTTTGCGACCACATTGCAGATTAAATTCTAATATGACAGAAATCACACTTAGAGAAAATTCAATGCAGTAAAGTTTTAAAGGTTAAGGTTAGCATGTTTTATTATCCCCATAGGAAAACTCAGTCTCTGCATTCTGCCCATCCTAATACACACACAGTAGGCTACCTAGCATTAGCATTATATTCACATTATGTGTAATGGCGTCATTTCATTTTAATGAAACAGCTAATGCTAATGTTTGAGAAGAGTTGAGAGAGTTAAGTCTATCAAGATAAAATGTCAAGTTAAGGGTTATAACTTAAGTCAATCAAAGCAGCAAAATGATTTGTTGAAGTGAGTCATCAAAATATTTTTTACAATGTCGAAAAAAGAAATAACACTATTGGACACCAAAGAACGCAAATCAAAACTTGAAAAATTAGACCTAGTTGCTTTTAGATGTTTTTGTTTCTAAATCGCTGCAGTGCCTTTGCTCAGATTTAAGATTTTAGATTTTATTGGTAAAACACGGTTGGTAGGTCAGGTCAGGTGAACAACGAAACCATCTCAACTCTAAAGGCCAGAGGATGATTATTTAGATGATTTAGGTCAATAACGAAACTCCACCTCTGTTTTCCAAGTTGTGTTTTTCCTTCAGCTACTCAGGAAAAAGAAAGCTGAATTCTTTGGCTTGGCATTCACTAAAAATAACAGCATCTTTTTTAGACAGCCATTAAAAACGTATCCTCCCCCCAAGTTCCCAGTTTCCACAGGCACTTCATCCCGCTCCTCAGTGAAAAAGGCCATCAAGGCCATCCCAGAGGCACATCAAAGCTGGCCAGCTGACAGGAACAGGAAGTTCCTTCTGAACACAGCAGCTTCCTGTTGTCAGCCGAGGTGACGGACACTTGTTTGAACTCGCACACAGAAAGGGGGCAAATGCCATGCTGTCAGGCCGAGTTGTTTTACACCCTCTTCCCCTCTCTCGCTGGTGCTAACGTAAGTCTACTTCATCCATCTCCATCTCACTGACAGCAGCCATTTTTCAGAGCTCGGTCCTGTATCAACACTGTCTGAGTTATTCCTAACCTAGGAAGTTCGAGGGTCAGGCTCCACTTGCAGCCACCAGAGTCTGCATTCTCTGCACCAGTGTTTTTGAGAATCAGCATTCGGAGTATTTTCAGGCGAAGTTACCAAGAAATGTACTGATTCAATCCTAAAGAGATCTTGTGTCATTTTGCTAAAGACATATCAAAGTTTACTGTAATGAGGGAAATAATTAGCAGGGGATAAATAAAGAAAAAAACTAAATATAATGCACAAAAATATGCAAAACAATAGAGTAGAACTATATGTGGTATAGAGAGGTACTGTAGTATCCTTACTGCTGCAAGTACCCAAAGTGTTTAAAAGTAGGACATTTCTACTAGCTGTTTGGGTGCAAAGCAAACTGAGCCTCTCATGATCTGATATTAATATGATGTGGAGACTGTAAAACCATTGCAACTTAAGATAAACAAATATTATCATATACATAAGCTGAAAGTTCAGAAAGTATCAGTTCCCAGGGTTTGAAACAGAAGTCAAAACATTATGACACCTTTTCTCTGTGTTCCAGTCTACCTTTAAGCTCACTTTTTCATCTTTTATGTTGTTTTTACATTTGTTGTGTGTCACATGAAACAGATTCACCAATTTAGTATCTTGTCTCACTGTCCATTGAGGAAATCAAGCTATTTGGGAAAATGGTGCAATGATACAAGTTTAAAAAATAATCCATAATTCACTCTCCAAGGCAGAAAAGCAAAGCCAATGTGCTGTTCAAATCAAAGGTTAAAATCTGCAGTTCCCTAATTGACCACTGGGGGGCTGGCACTAAAACTGAGATAATCCCCATAGACGTCAATGGACTCTGAGTCTGTAAATAATAAAACAAAATCTTCTGTTTGAAGAACAGACTCACCAGATCCTTAAAGAGTCCTTTTAGCTGTTTAGCCTCATCTTGCAGTCGGAAACCCATCCTCTTCCTCATCTTGGAGGATGTGCAGATGACCCGACCCCGCATGAGGGCTCGGACATACTCCACCATGACCCGCCGGTGCACCTCGCCCACCAGGGTCTGTCAATACAACCCATAAAACATGTCACTGATCAGCTTTGTTTGGATAAAAAACTAAGGGAATCTGATCTATATGTGACTGAACGGTTACCTGATACGGTGGAGAGTCCATCCTTCTGAACTTTTTGAAGTGTTGTTTAATGCTGCCCTCAATGGCTTCAAAGGCCTCGGTGTTGTTGAGCCACTTTCTCTTCATCAACTTGTCAAAGAATGGCTGGAATGACAACAGATCAGGTTAAGTTCAGTCTTAAAACATCTTGTATGACTGTCTAACTGAGGCTCATTAAAGTCAGTGTTTTACCAATGTATGTATGTGATGGTTTTGGGTTCATATTACTGCTGTGTTCATGTGTATGCTGTATTTAGTGCTTTAGATATTTAAAGTCTAGATCATTTGAGATACTTTATACTGGGATGCAACAAATTCTAGGGACAAAATAGTTAATAAAAAATGACATTTTTGCCAGTAGTGGATGATAACAAAAATAGTTAATATTTTAAAGTCAGTCCTTTATCGCATTATTTATGAATGAAAACAGATTTAAACATACAAATTCATGAAAAAACACTTAAAACAAAAAATAAATATCGGTGAAAACTCTTCTGATATCAATTAGTATTGGCCAATATCTATGTCTGACTAATATATAGGTGCGTCTCTCATTTAGTATTGGTAGTAATGGTAGTTTAATCCATAGCAATGCATTATAATGTAACTGTAAAAAAAACACTTAATGCTTTAGTGTGTGACAAGTGTTGAAAATCTATACAAATGGAGGCACAAAAAGTCTGAAAGTGACAATTAACAGATGTAAAATGGAAATACTCAAGAAAGTGGAACCTATTTACACTGAACTGAGAATAGGTATGTATGTAGGTCTGGATATCCAAGAGTTATCAATGCTTTATTAAATCTAGGGTAATTTACCAACTAGTTTGACATGGTAAATGAAGAAAATTGTCTTTTCGGATGAGCGTCATCCATTTGAAAGTTAGAGTAATGTGTGTAAATCTGACTCTGTGTTCCTGATATGGTCTTGTTTAATGGAAATGTGCTAATGATTTGATGTGGTTCTTACTGACTCACCCTGATGTGTTCAAACAGTCTATCGGTGAGAACCCTGACCGACTGGTTGATGATCCGGTCCAGGGAGGAATTTGCTCTCTGTGCTGTCTCCTCGCTGCCCTGTGGATCACACTGCCTGCAGCGCTCCACAAAGGATCTAAAGGATGAGGAGATACAGAAACAACTGGCGATACAGCAGACTATAGAGCAAAGTACTTACTGATGTTCTGCAGAAATATGGAAGATAAGGGTGTAAATGTGTAGACTTTTAAATGTTACCTGAGAGGAGGGCAGGAGTTGACCAGAGCTATGGTCCTGGAAACATATCCGTCACCTCGATCACCAAATTCTGCCTGAGTCTCATGAAACATCTCCACCTTTCTCTGAAAACTAGTCACACAGAGTTTTTAAGGTTAATAAAAGCTAAAGCAACTCATCAAATTGGATGCATAACTTTGGTTGTTGTAATGGAAACCTTGTTCAAGTGTGTATTTTTGGTATATGTGTATGTGCGTAATCAATTGTAAGTTTTTGTATTATATTTCATTATGTCTTGTCTTGTCAGAAACTGTGTGTTATGCTGCTTTTCTCAGCCAGGTCACTCTTGAAAAATAGATTTGCAGTCTCAATGAGGCTTTTTTTCCCTGGTTAAATAAAGGATTTATATATAAAGTAGATTAGGTAAAATGAACAAAACTACTGATGGTTAAAAGAGAAACATCTGAAAGCATAAAAATCCTTGTTCAGTACCCAATTCTACAAGATTTGTTGTGAAATTATGAAAAGTCTGTACTGTGTTTGAAATACTTGAATTATGAATGAAATAAAAGTAGACTGTGTTCATAATTTTCACAAATACTAATTAGACACTCAAATTGCAGCTTATGGCTGAAAACTAACTAAACTTTCAGGTCATACAGATGTATTCTCTGTATTCACTCACCTATACAGAAAGTCAGCCAATCCAATCAGACTACAACGAGCCACTCGCGCCCCAAGAAACTGGTTCACAGATGTAGATCTGTCCAGGTCCACCTTTAGTCTCTGGAGTTAGAAAACACAGGCTGCATGTACATCTTAAGCTGAAAAAGAAATGTACTAAAATGATGGAGAAAACTGTTTTAAGTACCTGGATGATAGAGCGCGCCAGGTGAGACTGATACTCCTCTATGTGCAGAGTCTGAGCCCATCTCCTCTCCTCTTCATCCAGAACCTGAATCAGTTCTGTGGTCACCTTTTCCTAAAAATAGAAAGAGGTTAGGGAAAATTATCTACAGCAATATAAACACTGCACAGGTTCATCTTTGGTCGTTTCTGAAGTTCAACTGGACTGGATTTGTTCTTGAATCAAGAACAATCAGAACAATTGAATCTTGAATCAAGAACAAAACCAGTCCAGCTGAACTTCAAAAACAATTAAAGATGAACAATGACTTGGACAAATGAGAACTTACGCTGCACAGGCTGTAGTTTGATTAATATCTTACAATGTATTCTCCAAAAGCCAAAAAAAACCCAAATGTTCTCACCCTGACGATACTGAGGCAGTCTTGTTCGAGTCTGTCCACTGTATTTTGAGGCAGAATTGGATCCAGTGGGGAGTAGTTGATGGGTGTGCTGGTGCCAATGGTTCCTAGTACATCCCTGAAAAAGATAAACCATGATGAACATAACGAAATGCAGAGACTCAAAATACTGCATTCAGCTTCAATATGAGTCGAGGTTCGTACCTGTTGTAGATGTTGTAGAACCAGTCCAGTAGTGAGTAGACGTCTGTGATCTGCAGCGGGCCACTGGTGATGGTCCGGAGGCGTTTGGCCACAGCCCGATGATAACTTTCCACATAAACCTGAAAGGCAGAAAACTCCTCTGGGTAGATGGACACAGCGTTCCTCCTCGCTGCGTCCAGGTCATCCACCATGCGGCTCCGGAGGCGCTCTAGGTACGAGGCCAGCTGACCCGCCTGGGTGTCCACCTGATGCGGGAGACTCCAGTCTGCAGCCTCCGCCACAGCCTGCCTCCACTTCATCTTCAGCCTTCGGGGTCGATGACTGGGCTGTACCAGCATGCTCTCTCGCTCCGGTTTGGTCTCCTCCCTCAAGGCCCAGGCAGCGTCAGCATGTTCCTCCTGTTGGATCACCAGCACCACCAGTCCAAGGTTGGGACCGGCGCTGGGCTGGCGGAGGGACTCCCGCACCACGTCCCACATCTCCTTCTGCAGGGCTTCATACAGGAGCTCCACGTCCTTAGCTTTCCGCCGGCTTGAGTCTAGGGTGGCGTTGGAGCTGAGGGATTCATCCAGGGTTGGAAGGGATATGGAGAGCATGCCTGGTGGGGTGCTGGGGCAAATGGTGGGAGTGAGGGTGGGACTGGTGGTGGTGGTGGGCAGCAGAGACAGCAACTCACACTCTCGTTCCAGCTCTTGGATGTGCGTGTCAGCGAGGAGGAGGTCCCGGTGGTTGACCAACTGTAAGATCTCTAGGACTAACAAAGACAGGAAAAGAGATCATGTAGGTTTATCTGGAGCATGAAGATACAATACAACACTGGTCATAAAGATCCCCTTCAGCCAAGAAGAGAAAAAACCTATGACCTAGAAACTCATTAGTGACCCATTTAAGGGTTGGGGTTACCTTTGGTCATCTTTAAACTTTCATTTAGATTAAATTTCAGACATAAAACACAACATCTAAAAGTGGTTCCTTGTCAAATGAAGTCTCATATGTACATTTTGGCCTCACATTCCTTCAGTGTAAGCCTAACTCTAAGTGAAAGTTCCATGAACAGGGTGGATGTTAGATGTTATTCTCTAATGTTTCCTGCTTCCCTTTTGGTCTCTGCGCACTGATGGCTGCAGATTTTCACATCAAACTTGTAAAAGCTGCATATTATATCATGACAGACCACTGCACCCACCTCTTAAAAACTGAGAAAGTCTATGTTGTCAGAGGATGGATGTTTAAAAACCCTCATGGTGTCAAACTCTGCAAAGACGCATTAAGCACATTAGGCACATTCTGGAGAATTTATTGTCAATTAGAGAGGGCTTCAATCATTATTGGTTACTTGCGCATGTGCCTGATTGACAAACTGAGTTATTTGTTGCACACTCCTGTATTTGTAGCCAGGCTCCCCGCCGAGTCTCCAAACAGTAGCTTGGTTGAACTTCTATCTAGAGGAACCTGGGCAGGAGGAAGTAGAGTCATTTCCTGATTTCACAGCCTGGTGGTGATTGAACCCAGTGACTCAGGGATCTGGGGACCTTTTAGACTCATTAGAGAGTTAGTTGTCTAGGACTGGGAGGAAGCACTGCTGAAGCTGGTCAAGTAAAGTTGGTTTATTTATACAGCAAGTGATGCACAAAGAGTGAAATAGACTGGATAAAGTCAGAAACAAACTTGAGCGATAAGCTTGAAAACAGTCATGACTATGAAAGCTGAAGAAAAGAGGGGTCAAAGGTGGAGGAAGAGGTTTGTTGTTGTAATTTGGGGCCAAAAACGTGAGCTAAAGAGCAGAGTTCTCCAAATTAAGGAAACCTCCTTGGCAAAGACAGATCCATCTACGTCATTTCATACGTAAACACTTTTTAATGGCTCTGTCCTTTTATTTTTCCAGTCGGTTGTTACCTGAAAGCGGCTCTCTGGGTTTGAGCACTGGCTCCTCCTCCACAGTTTCCTCTGAACCCTCTTGAGAGGCCTTGTCTGACATGGATTCCCTCTTCAGCTTGCCCAGACTGACTATCCTGAGGAAGGAGGGTCGCCTGGAAGCCTCCGCCTCGCTGTTGGTGCTCAGATCCCCACAGGGCAGGCTTTCTCTGCGCTCCTCTTTGCGTCGACCTGTAAATCTGCACATTAAAAGCAGCCAAACATAACAGGTATTACTTGGAGGGAGTGTGCTGGATAACATTTGTCAGGACTAAGGTTTGTTTTTTTGTACAGTACACCCTAATAGCAGGAATGCATGGAATGTAACACATTCACACATCTGCTAAACTCAAACATGACGACTCAGTTGGTTAAAAATAGTCCATTCAGTAAGCACAGTGAGTACACAACATGCTATTTGCAAACAAAAGAGGTTCCGTAGATCAACAAGTTGTTATAGCACATTACATAAGTCCACAGGAAATAAGCACAATATACAGTATGTCTGTAGCTATTCTGTAACTGACCATTAGATATAGAAGGGAAGTAAAACTGGTCCTTACATGACTTGCATAAGCCCTTAAGAGCCCTAAAGAAATGCTTTCTGCAGCACATTTTGGCTTAGGTCATTAGGGTTGAACAAATAAGCAACACAGGGGAAGTCCGGTTTAGTAGTTGCATGGTTAAAAATGTAATAAGTAATACGACGGTTTTAACTTTAAATATGGTTCAAATGTTACTTTTTCATGAATTCCATTGAAAAAAATGCTTTCAACTGGGCCTAAAACTCATAAAAATGTTAATTCAAGGCAAAATCAGACAGGGTTTCATTGATTTCAGATACAATTACTTGCAATGAATGACCAGGGCACCCTTCATATTCTGCAAAAAAGGTTAAAAAGTATGCATTTGAAAGGACATAATTGGAAATAACCCCTTTGTAATCTGATGTTTTGATCGGTACTTCCAATTTCTGTTTTTTTTTTTTTTATTTAATTGTAGTTTTTTCTGCTACAGGGGACTATTTACCCTCTAACCCTGTCAATGGTTAATGTTAAAATGTTTTTCTCCATATTGTTTAGAGTTACCAAACAACTTTTGTGGAATTTCCTCTTGGTCCTCTAGTGTGTCGTCTGGTTGTGTGCTGTATAACTTTCCACTCTTTGTATCAGAAACTCAAACTCAGCACATAGCAGCTACGTTTTGTGAAACTCTTTGTTCGTCCTCACCTCAGAAGGGTCATAATTCCCTCTGAGCTTCTCCGGAGACCTTTCCGTTTCTCCCTCTCTGGTGGGAGTGTGTTGGAATCCCCAGGACTGTAGTTTGGAGAGTTGTTCCCCCATACGTTGCGTCCTGATATGCGCAGCCCCTTCCCCAGTTTCCCGAGGGTCTTGAGGGGGGACACTCCACAGATCCGCTCCAGGGTTCCCTTCAGGGGCTTCCCTTTAGGGTTCCCGGCCCCGTGCCTCTCTGCGTTCACCTCGTTCTCTTCCTCCTCACCGTCACGGTTTGACCTGAGCTGGAGGTTTCCCATGATCAGGCCCATGTCGCCACCGTTCCTCTCGTCCTCGTCCAGATCCACATCCTCAAACGGATTCAGGTTCTTGTTCAGCTCCTTCAGGTCATTCAGCTCCTTCAGGTCATTGAGATCATTTAAGTCCTTCAAGTCCAAGTCCAGCCTGGGCAGGATCAGTTCTCCGTTGACTCTGGGGAACTCCTGGCAGCTCTTGGACCTGCCTGGGAGCTTCTTTAGGATCGGCATGGTTGCACTTTAGATTTCAATATACTGTAATAAAAGAGCAAAGAAAGATGCAGTTAAATGTTCAACAGTGTCACATGAACATCACATCAACTTCAGAGGTTTTTGCTGCACATTTACCCAAAACCTGAACTTAAACTGGGGTAAAACATGACCTGTGACCTTATTGATATTTACATTAGGCATGTTAAAGTCATGTTAAATCCTTAAACACAGACCTGACTCTGTTCTGTTCATGTGACTGGACGTTATATTTATGAAATGTACAGCACATCAGCTGTCAGCAAGTTTATATAACTCAGTTCCAAACATCCTTTCACACAGGGGTTATATAATGCACTTTACTAAGCAAATAGGAAACACGTCCTCAAAATATTGCCCCATTTACACGTGCTGAACTTCAACCTTGAATAAATATTGTACCATTCAGAAACAAATAAATTTGAACTGAGTGTCGGCCTTTGTTCAACAACAGCTGGCACCAGACTCAATATGCTCAGGAGTTTTTTTTAGCATCAAATAAAATGACATAATCTATGTTAAACTGTTAAATTACTGTTAAAAGTCCCTCACACTGTCATTACTAAAATCTCCAACCACTGTTCGTCAAGATTTTGACCTAGAGTCTGGAGCAAAACTTAGCATCTGCATTAACATACATCATTTTCAGATAATTACAGAACACAACATTTAAGAATTTTCTTAAACATAAGACAATTCAGACCATTGTAAGAACATTCTTATGATTCATTCAGATTTCAGCAGAAATTCTGTTTGGTTTAGTGTCTCCAAAATAATATTTGAAGAGAGAAAGTTGAGGATTTACAGTGTTTTTTTTTTAAATTGTATTCCTATTATAAAATCATATCTACTATACATATATATTCACTACCATTCCTGTACTACTGTCTTCTGAGCAGATGGAGTCTACACAGTGAACATAATACATTCATTCATCATGTTTATGGGGGGATTTGGATAAAAAATGCATCTTTGCATCAGAAATTAACACATGAGGACAGATTAAATATGACCAAAACCAATGAAAGAGCCAAATTTTAAAGAATGACATAGACATTCCAAACTAAACCAGAACTCAGGGGTCTGTAGTCATTCTTAACACTTAAGCTTAAGTTTCCTTGTGACTTTTTGAAGACTATCTTTGACAGTATAAGAGGTGATGCAAAGCTTTAACTGCACTTTAAGCTCAGTTTTTTGTTTGTGGATTCTATTTTCTGTTGTTAAACCCAGTGTGATTTTTACTTTTCTTATTCTACCATGGTCTCATATACTCAAATGAAAGATTTTTCTTCTGTTGTATTTATAAAGAAGGTTTAGTTATTTTTTCCTCAAGTAGATCGATCATTGAAGCAAAATAAACACTTTTCTACATATATCCCACATGTGGCTGGATGGAATATTATGTTCAGTGTGCTAAAAATGTGGCTAAAAAAAGAGAAACAAGAATCTAAATCTCCAAACAGTAACATCTACAAAGAGATAAAACAGTTTGGGCTGAAGTGAAGCCACAATAACCAACACATACTGTTCCCTGAGAAGGATTAAAGGGACTGTAAGGCATGGAAACTCTGCAGAAGTAGAAACGTACCTGATGAGAGGGTCTTTCAGTGTTTCAGTCCAGTGTCATCCTGGACTGTGCTGGATCTGCGTTGGGTCCCGTTGTGGGTCTGTGCATGTGTGTGTGTGTGTGACTGATGAGTGCCAGAGTGTGTCTGAAAGCGCTCGGTGGCTCAGGAGAGCAATGTGGCTGCCTGCGGTTTCCTGACGGCCTCTATTGTGGTGGAAGGTGATATGTTTTCCTGAGGAAAGGCCCGTCCCGTCCTTTCTCCCCCTCCTACGCCACCAACCCCCCCGTCCCCCTTCGTCCCCCCACACCCGCACCCTGGGGACCCTTCTAATTACACTAATTGCATTAACTGTACAGTGAAGCAGGACAGAGTTGGACACAGCTTAACCTTGCATCGGTCTGAGTTTTTATCTGTTATAGAAGTACATTTCTGCTGCTGTGATGAAAAAATAGACACATAAAGTCATAATAATGGGGTTGTATCTCAGAATAATGACTGATTTTACTCTGACATACATATTCATTATTCTTAGGGTATTAAAACTGCAGATTTGGACAATACACACCTTCCTTCTGTAGTTTCCAAATCAAAGGACTAAACATAAACATAGACAAACCTGAAAGAGAGGAGACTTTTCCAAGCTTCAGTGTAGACTATGAGTAAATCTTCATACCGATCAGTACATATAGGTGTTATGTTACATATTTAACCCCCTACCTGTCTGAAAACACCTGTCATTAGTCTACAAAACTCTACAGAAGTGGCTTGAACTCTTACTGAATTAATATGCTGCAAAGTAAATATGGATTTTTTTTTTTTTTTTGCCTCATGACAACAAAAAGCTTAAATCATTTCATCTTTAAGTTTTGAGATATCACAGCATTATGGTGAGATAAAAGACTTTGTAAGAGAAATTAACTTATTTTGACATACTAAGCCACTATCTTAAGATCCTATGTCATTTCTTGGCTGAAAAAAATCTGAACCAAAGTGGGTTTTTTTTTCCTAAATCTAAGTGTTGTCCAAAGAACTTTTCATGGTATTCCCACAGTGCAGTCTTTGTCTGTTATTATTGCTGTTTTTATGCTCATGTGAATCAATAAATGTATGGATTTGACTGCCATTGTACCATATGCTGTCAAATATTGGTAAATGGTTTGTTTAATGTAATGCAACAGATTGTAAAAAAAAAAAATACCAGAGAAAAATTTCCCCACATGGACAAGAAAGTTCATTTTATCATCTACATGTCATACATTGTTCTTTACATTACCTGGTTTATAGACCAGTGTGTATTTGATGTCCACATGTTGTTAATTCTTCCATGTATTTTCCTTATTTTGCTTGCATACTTTACTGTAACTGAAACTGTTTTCACATTGTAAATTAACCGTGGTTCAGTTTGATCCAGACTGAAACCGCTGCTACTGGTCAGAGTAAAGATTGGTTGTTTTATTTAAGGGAGGTTTCACACCTTCAAACTTGGCTCAAACTGTCCAAAATTCTGTAGGAAGGTGTGAAAATGATCTGAGCAAGTATTTTGATTCTAAGATATGATTTTTAAGAAGTATTTCATTAATTTGACATTATAATTCATTATTTTGAGAAGGTTTCTTATCATTTTAATACAAAAAAAGTAATTATTTTCATGAATCTTTAAATTCTTTTGAGATTCTAAGTCATTATTTAGACTCAGAGTATCTGTTTTTTTCCAACAGAGATTTCCATCACAGTGGCAGTGGAAGTACACGTCAAAATGAGTGTTGAAGAGGATTCAGTGTCCGTGACCTTGAGTCTGAATTCCATTCGTCCACCATCAGCTGGTATTTTTCCTCAGCGGAAGACTTTAAGTGGACTGAACTGTGCTAAAATGACTAAGAGTACTGGTATTGGTGCTATATTGTCTTTGTTTTATTGCAGATCTTCAAGGTCACAGCAGCCACGCGAAGGCTCTGGTGTCACGTAAAGTGCACAGCAGTACGATAAAGCACAGGAGAGGGATGTAAAAATAGAGTTAAAATAATCAGGTGAAGTGTCAACAGGGTGAGACACTCTTGTTAGACCATTTTTCTGATGGTCGTGTGTTCCCATTCTGCCCTCTAGTGTACAGTCAAGGTAAAACAAGACAGTGTCACTTGATCCACATGGCAACAAAGTGAAGTTCTTCCAGTCTTACTGCGTTTCATCTCATTGGTCTGGGTTGATTCACTGAGGTGATAAAGCTCCGCGACTTTAAGATCAGGGCTGCAACAAGAGATTAGTTTTAACGTCTTAACATTCATCAGGTTATCAGGAGTTGAATCTTGTCATGCTTAAAGAGAAACACACTTTATGTACACAAGTATTCGGACATGATGAATTCAGGTGGGTTTTTTTTAATAGGGCTCTGATTTGTTATCTTTGCTTCCAAAATGCCTCAGAGATGGGTTTTACTCAATTTCTCTTGACATTGATTTTTAAAAATTTTTTATTATTGATATTTATATATCAAATCAGCATGAACAGGACATCTTATGAGTTGTAGCCATGAGGTGTCCCAATATTTTTGTCCATTTAGTATATAAAAATCAATATTTCCTTAAAGTTTAATGGGAGATTTTTCTTCCTGAATGAAATGTGGAAAAAGTAGATGGCTAGTTGTGGCAGAAAAATATTATTTAAAGTCAGAGCGCACAAAATATTTTTGAACTCTAGAGGTAGAACACTAAAAATTATAGTCATGGGTAAAAAAAAAACAAACAAAAACAAACTATCAATGTTGAGAGAAATTAAGTAGCAAAATTATACCATCTCTGAGACATTTTGGTAGCAGAGATAACAATTTAAACAAAACTAACCAATACAATGATACTTTTCACAATATAAAACTATATTATGACATTTGTCATTATTGTTTTATAGCCCAAAGCCATCAGAAAAGAAACCCCTGAATTCAACATGTCCAAATACTTTTGTCCATGTAGTGTAGCTTAGGTTTTGTTTCAGTCACATTTAGTGAAGAAACTAGAA
Organism: Sphaeramia orbicularis; assembly: GCF_902148855.1. Lineage (NCBI taxonomy): Eukaryota > Metazoa > Chordata > Actinopteri > Kurtiformes > Apogonidae > Sphaeramia > Sphaeramia orbicularis. The sequence continues at coordinate 36,224,210 of NC_043970.1, forward strand.
AATGAAGTCAGATACGTACGTCATGTCAGATCTCAGGAGACAGTGATGTGTTACTTGTGACAGAAAGAAACAGAAGAATGTAGACAAAGTGACTTTGGTGAACAGGAAACATGACTGTCCAACTTCACAGGTTGCAATAGAAACAACACTTCCACTTCCTGAGTCCAACTCCCAGGTGGTGTTAGAGCCAATCAGAGGAAGCTACATAACCAATCAGAATCCAGAGAGACAAGTGAGGAAAATTAATGTGAAACACAGAGGCACATTCAGCATTAGTATTAGATACTGTTGTTCAAAGTGTAAATATGCAAACACAAAATATATGAATAAAATATGTACAGAGTCAAGAAACATGTAAGTGTGTTTTATGAATTAAAGTAATCTTATGTATTAAAGTAGCTCAAATACACAACAAATGACTTGACCTCTGACCTCCTTTGTCTTCATGTTTCATCTGTTTTAACTCTAAACTTACCTGAGGTTGAGAAAAATTGGAGAGTTTGACAAAATCTAACTTAAACATGATATGAATCCAGATTTAAATAGAACCACAGCTTGGTTGCACAATTAAAAAAAGATGAATAACCATTGAGTGAAACTAAACCTACTTTTCATCGGTTTTCACACTAAGGAAACTAAAACCACTAAAACAGAATGTCCTTTCTTCACCATCATGTTTGGCAAATGCTCAAAACCTCCTGAAATGAGTTTAAAGTTTTACAACAGATTTATGTAGTTATAATGTTCCAAACTTTCTGCCAACTTAGCAAAGAAAATAACATCACGTAATAACTTTACACCTTCATAAATTCTTTCTCCTGAACACTCTGCTCTGGTTATTTAGTGTAGCAACACATTTAATCCCTCTTGAACTTAAGATAGTTTTAAAGTTTGGTGTAAAATGACATTAAATCATTTAATTAGAAATAGAAATTAATCCTTGTGTAACTCAGGCTAAGTGAAGTAAACTTACTGTCCTCGAGGAGAATCTATAACAAAACACATCAGCACATTCATTAAATTAATTTCACACCATCATAGAGAAACTTGACACCACATTGAACACAACATTTTTACGTACTATTATCACAAAACCAGGAGGGAAAGTATCATTTCTAAATTATTCTTTTGAGTTCAAGTGTGTCTTGGTAGATTGACTCAGCTCCACCTCTAAGTGTCATGCAGACAAACCTGTCGTACTACGTCATTAAGTGTTCATGTTAAACTGCATGCCATAAACTACAGGCTCTCATCACCACAGAGACAGTTCAGTCAACAGAGGGTCGTTGCTTTCTGATCAATTACCTCATGACTGGAAAAAAAATCAGAAAATGTCCTGATCTGAAGACAGTGGATCATTAACACATCGATGGGACAGAAGGATTTAATTAAACTAAAACTATATCATACATTTCCATGGATGACAATAAATGTAAAGCAGTATTTATGTGAAAAAAACTTAATTTATATGTATCCCAACAGTGGATATCTTTAATTGAAGAAAAACATCTCAGTTGTCATGTGTCTGTGATTGAACGCTTCTTTAATTCTTATTTCCATGTATTTACTGTTAGTAAATTCAGGACTGTCCCATCTATTCATCACTTTAAACGTTCTTTCATTACATTACTTTCTTTGTTAGGGTTTGATCCCTTCTGGGCTTCGTTTTGTCAACATTTCCATCTTTTTCATGATTTTATTTTTCTTTGGATGTCTCAGACTGTCTTTATCAATGAATTTCTATATATAATGTAAATAAACCAGTCTCATCTTGATTAATAATCACATTATAATTAGATTTAAATGCATTTTAGCAATTGGCTCTGTATTCTTTGTCAGTTGTGGTTGGCTTTAGTATCATTTTTTTTACACTTTTTTTTTTTTTTTTTAGGATTATAGGTAGTTAAACAGTGCAGAGGATCCACAAATGTATCCTTGACTCAGTTCTTGGACATTGGAACTGTCCTCTGGAGAAACATGATGATGTGTCTTTATATAATATTTTACAGATAAAGCAGAGATAATAAAGCAAAGAACAGTGAAAGAAAATATTTATTAGCAGTTCCTTCATAGGACTAATAATTAGTGAATACAATGTCCATGCATCAAAACCTAACATTGAATTATAGTGTATGTGAAATATTACTTTAAAAACTAAATCAAGGAAGTAATGCAACAGGATTATTTCCAATGTTACATTATTAAACTGCACTGTTGTGTTCGTTTTCACACTTTCCCTACACATTTAGGCCGGTGTAAATCAGCAGATATCATAAGTACATCTAACATAGTGGTATTTTCAGTGTTTGCATCTGGTGAGCATTACTGTAATAAAGTGCTCATTGTGTCACAGGTCTGGATTCAACTCAGGCAGTGATATTTACTATAAAACATCAAACCACAGTTCAACTGAGATCGTCAGAAAATGAGTAAAGTGATATACTGTTCAGTTTTGAAAAGAGCTCCATATGAAGTGTATGTACCTGTAGAAAGTGATGACGATACTATGAGACACAACGTATTTCCAGTCAAAAACATGAGCGGTGCAGGTTTTGGTGCTGTGATGCTTTTCACTCTTAAATAGTATAGTATATAAGTATGAAAATAAAAGTAGTTATTTTGACACAAAATACTATTTTATGTGATGTTTTAGAATCATTTTGCTGCAGCATTAATATGTTATATTAATGCATAAGTGCTGAACATGTTTAAAGTTGAGCTTCAGTTAGACCACAGGTGTCAAACATGCGACCTGGGGGCCAGATTGCCAGTGCCCGCCAAAGGGTTCAATCTGGCCCCTGGGATGAATTTGTGAAATGCAAAAATTACACTGAAGATGTTAACAATCAATGATGTTAAAATCATTTAGGTCATTTCAGTCTAAAGTGGATCAGACCAATAAAATACTATCATAATAACCATCAAATAATGAAAACTGTAAATTTGTCTCTTTGCTTTAGTGCAGGGGTGTCAAACATGCGGCCCGGGGGCCAAATGCGGCTCGCCAAATGCGGCCCGCCAAAGGGTCCGGTCCGGCCCTTGGGATGTCTCTGCAAAGTCAAAAATTCCATAGTCTTGAATTGAATTGAGCAAAAAAAAAAAAAAAAGCTTGAATTGAGGAAAAAATGTTGAATTAAGAAAAAAAAAAAAAAAATCTTCAATTAAGTAAAAAAACACAAATCTTAAATTTAGCAAAAAATCTTGAATTAAGCAAAAAATCTTGAATAACAACTTCAAATTTGTTTCTTTGTTTTAGTGCAAAAAATAACATTACATTATGAACATATATACATTTACAAACTATCCTATAACAATAAAATGTGAATCACCTGAACAAATATGAACAACCTGAAATGTCAAAAGAAAATTAAGTACAGTTTTAACTATTTTCTGCCGGTTACTCAGTGTTTAGTGTCTTTGTAGATCTGATCCATAATGCACTTGTAGAAATGATAAATTAAGGCAGAATATTGTTGAAATTGCACTTATTTTTCTCAAGAAATTTCAGTTTTTTCAGGTTATTCACATTGTTTTTGTTTGGATAGTTTATAAAAGTAAGTATTTTCATAATTTAATGTTTTTTTCCCTTTACCTTAAAACAAAGACAAAAATCTGGAGTTGTCATTATATATATATATATATATATATATATATATATATATATATTTTTTTTTTTTTTTTTTTTTTTTTTTTTTTTTTTTTCCTGGTCCGGCCCACTGCAGATCAAATTTAGCTAAATGTGGCCCCTGAACTAAAATGAGTTTGACACCCCTGAGTTAGACTTAACGATGCTTTAAGGACAACCTTACGTCTACTATGTCTAGTGTAACCTCCAATAATGCATCATATTTTGCCAGCTCTTCATGTGTTCGTAACATCGCTGTCCTGTGAGAACCACGACAAGGCATTTTATAGCAAATCTAAGAGTTTATTTAACTTACAAAGAGGAGGATTATCTCAACCCATTAACTCTCTGTCTATTAGAAAAACAGGAAGGGGATTAAAACTGACAAATTAAAGGTGTAAGACAAATGTAGAGCAGGAAAAAGTAGAATATTTGCCTCTGAGATGTAGTGGGGTAGAAGTATGAAGCCAAATACAAGTACCTGAAAGTATATTTATTTATTCCACACTTGGGTAAGAATTGTTCGTAGTTATATTCTATCAATACATATAAGCACAATGTCAGTGGAAAAATGTAGATGTAGTGAGCCCTTTAATGTTTTATTAATTTTAAGTGTAGTTTCACTCTAACTCATGTTTAATTTTTGCTAAGTCACATCCTGCATGAGGTATATTACTAATATTTAGCATTTAGGGTGTTTTATCGTCATAGTCCATCATGAATGGGACACTAGAGTCATTCGGATGCTTCTGTGTTGTGAATATGCGTGCGTTACTGTGGGGTCATTAGAAGGTCTGGTTGTGACCCCGGGTATGGTGGAAGTGGGGGTGGGTGTTGGGGGGGTTGTTGAAGTGGTAAGGCTCATGGCGGTAATGGCTGTGGCAGATGACCGGATGCTCGATGCCTTCGCTCTGTAGCTCGTCCTGCTTGTGGACTCCCTCCAGCTTTTCCACCAGCTCTCTGATGAAGGTCTGGGGAGGGGGGGGGGGGGGCAGAAGCAAAGCAGAGCACGTGTCAAGACACAACAGCTGCAGTCACACAAAGCATGTCTTGTTTGTGTTATCTATGTTTGTTATAAATTAGAAAACCGTGACTATAACAGCCCCCATGCAGCCTTTTTCTGAACTATAAAAGCAATATTAGTATAAAAATGTCTTCCACAAACCTACAACATTGCCAAAAACTGTGTCTATATGGAAAAAGGAAAGCAATGAGGTGTCAGGAGGAAGAACTCAGAGGCCACAATAGAGGAAATTCTCAGTGTGTGTGCTCCTGTATTGGGTGTTGTCAGGTTAAAGTAGTTCTATGTGGTGCTGACGTTCCAAACTCCGACCAGCAGGGGGAAGTCTGGTACCAGAGCACACTTAGAACCAAAATCACCAAAAAATCTGCATCCACATGTAAACATGCAGCAAGCAGTAAATCTCCAAAACCACAATTAATTTCGGTTAATGAACTACTGCCCCAGTTTCGTTATCTTTAAACCACATTGGTACTCTAAATTTCCGGTTATCTGGACAAAAAGCTGCGTGTTCTAGAGATTTTTTGACCTACGGTAGCTCTGGACTACTCCATTTAGGCTGCTTACCAGAGGGGGGTCACGTAATTTAAATTAACTCACCAGTTATGTTTCGGATAGAAAGACCAAAGCAGGAGAAATGAAGAATTCACCAAAAAGATGGTTTGAGGTTTTAAAAAGTTAAAAGAAAGCTTGATTTATTGCTTCAGGCAAAAATAGAAAAAAGTTACAAAAAAGAAAGAAGTCAGTTATCAGTTAGTCTAGCATCAAACACACCATTCATCTCAGAGAGAAAGAATAAAAGCCAAAAAAAAAAAAAAAGAGTTTCCTTTATTACTTTTTTATAGTCTTTAGTGACTCTTGGAGACATTTTTCAGTGACATGATTCATCATACATATTATTGGTTAATAATAGTTACTAGGCAAAACATGTCACGTCACTTGAGTTAATTCTAAGAAAAAACACCTTTGAAAGTTCACTTGAGTTTAACAAGTGCCCTGGACACCTGTCAATCAACCCAACTGCATAGCTGAACCACAAAGAGTTTCAGAAAGCACGTCTTGCTTAACACCTGCACATATAGGCTAGCATTTCTTGACCACAAAAAATCCCTTAGTTCATAATCTGGTTTCTCTGCTCGACACTCTTTACCACAATTACTTTCTAAAGGTGTAAAATTAGATCTTTTACATAGAATTTGACCTTTTCTCCAAGTTCAACACAGACAGGTGTGAGTTGATCTTAACCTCACACACACGAACCAAACCTTCTGAACCTGCCGAACCTTTCACTGTTCAGTACACATAAAATAAAGTTTAAATACAGATACAAAATATAAATCAAAATGTAACAACTTAGACTTGCAAAACAACTTATAATATTTCATTTCTTCTTTTCCTTTTTGGTTCATAATGTATGATGTATGATGTTCATCTGACATTTTAGAGCAAGTCAAAGTCACACATTCATCTTCCATTTAACACGATCCATACTACACACAGACTGTAACAGTCACTGAATAAAGTATAAAGTCTATTGTTTCCACACATCTATATTATGGTCTCATCAAGTTTTCTTCTACAAACTAAAACTCAGACGCTTATTTTATACAGTTGGTCAAAATAACACTGTGTCTTATAATCTTCATGTGTTGCGTCAGCTGATAGTTTACATTATAGCTCTGTTAGCTTAGCTCTGTTTTTAGACAGAAAACAGCCACAGTAAAACCATATATCACCTCTGTTTTCTACACGGTTTGTGTTGTCAATAGCTGCATTAAAGATCTGTTTAGAATCATCCAAACAAGGTCAGAACTGTCACAGTTTAGTCTGAACCGTGGATCAACAAATAGCAACTTAGCAAAGATAAAAACATCCCATAATAGTTTTATACCTTCATAAGCCTCAGAATCAAACTCAGAAGAAACGCGACCATTTCAGCATCAAACTCCATTATATTCATTTAGGGCTGTGTCCAGTGGTGAAAACCATGCTTCTATTTTTATCATTTCTTTTCTTTGACTCACTACTCCCTCTAGTGGTCACATAACCCCCCCCCCCACACACACACACACACACACACACACACACACCTGTTGCTGGAAATAAATTCACTCCATCTCTCTACAATTTAATGCATTAGCATCTTTGGCTGAACTTCACAGAGTTTTTATTCTGAACACTAATGATAATTTTAGGTCGTTTTTGACACAGAAATACTACATTCTGACCCTTTAAGTATGTTATAAATAACTTCTGAATAAACCTAACTGAAAATTTCAGCACTAACAGTATGTGTGTGATGCCAGCAGGAAAAGTTCAAGTGCATAAATAACCGCTGTTACTGTAAGCATTTGTTCAGATCTTAATTTATGTATTATTGTTTGACTTTTATAGCAGTAAATCTGCAGTCGTAAAGTCCTGTCTAAACTTGGCTGCAGCTGTTCATTCTGATACTGCCCCTCAACAAATCAAATGTGATGTCTTGTTGTGCAACATGAAACACATGTTTCAGTCCTGCTGTTTCATATCATTACACAAGAAAAAGATGTTCAGATAACCTGTTATATCTCAGTTTATATCAGTTTTATTTCCTTATGCGCAAAGCCAACTGATGTGATGTGAGCTAAACAATGAAGAAAATTTAGGTGAGGAATTAAAGGAAAATCACACATTAAGTGTCTTATTAACCCATAAAGACCCAAACAGCCAACGGTGACCACATCCATCTACTCATCTAAAATGTTTAATATCTTCTGAACCACTAAACCTATCAATCCATGTAAATAATTGGTGTAAAATACAGATATTCATCTTTTCATGGTCATGGTCATAGCATCAATATTTGATAGCATTTGGCTTGAGGAACTCATTGCATTTTTGAAGCACCTTTGAGGAAATGTCCTCATCAAACAAGAGTGTAGAGTCTTGATCCATCTTAACCCATAAAGACCCAAACATCCACCAAAGTCCCGAAAGTCATCTACTGATCTAAACTCTTTAATAACTATTGAGCCACTAAGAATATCAATACATATAAATAATTTGTGTAAAATACAGTTTGTCATCTTTTCATGGTCATCAGACATGACCCATTTGGATGTTCAGAGGCTCCGTAGTTATCGTCGAAACACTGTCATCTTCTACAACATTAAGTCACCAGTAAAACCCATGGAGTTGGATCAATGATAGTGGATGGAGATACTTGTTTTGCATTCAGTTATTGATATCTGCTGAAAAAGTCCCTTTTTCTTCAGTTTTCTCTGTTTCTGACATAACAACCCTCAGCTTTAATCTGAAGTTTCATGAACATCTGCATGATCAGTAAATTAAATACAGGAAAATGCATGATTTTCACTGAAAACATGGCAAAATACAGAGGATAATATTATAATAAATGGTGATAGATCACTTAAGAAAGGTTAAGGGGGGGGGGGGGATTCATTCAGGAACTGCTGCAAAAGTAACACTGGGTCTTTATGGGTTAAGATCCTTAGCATTTATTCTACACGTGTGATCTCAACTGGAGGAAAAAACACCATTTGTATTGTCATTTTCATAAAACCTTTCACTGATTTGTTTGTGCCTAATTGCCAGGGGAATTAAATGTGTTTAAACGCAAACTGAGATTACAATACTACTGTGAATATGATAATTTTACATTGTCTCATTAATAGCATCTATGTCCGACTAACACCTGTGAGATATTCTGATCTTAATCTGGTTTTATGTGGATTATTTGGACATTTCCCACATTTCAGAGTATTCTCTGGTTGCAATACACAGCCCCTTGTTAACTGTCAGCTAAAATAGAAGACTTTTGTCCTTATTTCTGGTTAAAAGGGAAACACACCTACTTTTAATCATAATGAAAAGAGGAAATGAAGAGATTTTTTGATATTCACAAGCATGGACTGACTGGAATTAATGATACAGGCTATGTTGGTACATCTACCTGCTATAGAAAACTTTGAAAAAACCTTTTTAATGGATGCATGTAAACACAAGTATGTGCTTAATATTAAATTTCATTACAGTAAGCATGCACTGATACATGAACCAAAATCTGCACTGGCATTTGTACAGAGGACGTTTCAGTTGTTACATTAACCCTTTCATGCATTAATTGTGAGAACCTTAGTCAAGATTTTTTTCTTCAGTGTTTTTATTCCTCCTTAGGCATGAAAAAAACAATGCAATCGAGTTTTTTTTCTGTGGAGTTACAAAAATATCCATGCATTTAATTTTTGAAGTAAAGAAACATGTGTTTAAAACCCAATATCAGAGAGGGATATGAAAACAATGAAATAAAAGCATGTTTAATGCTGCTAATCTGATGTCATCTCACATTTTAACATATTCTAATGTTATTAATTCCTCACTTCATCGAGATAATGTGCAAAAAAAAACCCTTCTTGTCTAACAAATAACAACTGATTTACACTCAAACATGTTAGTGCAGATCAGGTTTATCAAGAACAGCAAAGTTATAGTAATGGTATGAATGTCAGGATATGAGATGATACGTAAGTGTCCACTGTGTTGGCTGATATGGAACTAAAACAACTAAACCCATTAATATACAAGAGAACAGCTGGAGAATAACTGTCCACTAGAGTGACTTATGCATGAAAGGGTTAAAAGTGTTTTATATTTCAGTGCTTGGACTTTGTTTCTCGCATGCTTGGAGGAAGTTAGATTGGACTAAAGATTATATCTGTATACCAGTGACTGTCTACTGCCTCTGCCCCTCTTTTTTTAAGTACGGACTGGCTAGTTAATAAATAAATAAATTAATTAATTATTACACACACAGCTGAGCCTTTGTTTTTGTGTGTTTGTGTTTTAACATGACTGAAAACTGCAAAATAAAATACAGTATTTCAAAAAGGGCTTTATATTTCTTGATAATTTTGGTTGAATTTTACTCATTTTGAAGATTATATGTTGAAGGGCTGAAAGTCTTGAAAGTTAAAATATTTTTTATTTTATGTATCACGAAAACAAAGCAAATAAATGTTGTGATACTGAATAAATTCATGAAAACAATGCTACAATGAATGCATACTGTATTCGAAGCTAAATAAGGCTTTTTGTTTTGGTGAGGCTGTGTATAAAGGGTGTATCAAAAAAACTATACATTCTAAAAAATTACCCCCAATTCCACATTTGATAATTTTTGGAATTTTCTTTTATGGACGTCGGTAGGTAGGGGATTGGTGGATATTCGTCCAAATTTACAGACTCAGGTTTTAATGCATGAGTGAGCAGGGGCAAATTGAGCAATCCAAGTTAAAACTGGTTTGCGTGAAGTCATGGTGGGATTTAAATCCAATCAAAGGTCATGGGAGGGGACAATGGGCATCCATCTTGTTTTCCACAAAATTGTCAGGTTACAGCATTAATACTTTGGCCCCCATGTCAATTTAATTTCTTTACCCATGGCAGCTGTTCCTGCCTTTCAAAATAATTCAACTTGTTTAGGCCTGAAAATGTCACTGAGGACAGACCAAGTTAGGGTAAGTATTGAATGAATTGTATGAATTACCTAAGGCTACAATGCAAGAAGCTGTCGAGCTACAATTAGCATGTTCGACATTCTAAGTTTGCAGCAAGAGCTAATTTTAGCAGCTGGTTAGCAAGTTGGTCCGAACAGAAATATACACATTATGATACGGACAGAGCTGACAGAAAAGTTACTTACAGCCTAATAAATAGCCTTGTTTCAGAAGTAAAATGGTACTTATACGACACCTCATATGACGTCCATGAGCACACTGGTTTTCTCTGCTGCTCTGTCCAGAAACCAACACCCATTATGGTGTTCAATCATGCTCCTCAACACCTGGCAAATGTACCCCAAAAAATGACACCATCAAAGACACAACCTGGAGTTAAACTTACAGAATGAACTCCAGAAATGTAACTCTTTCACTCTTTTTTACCTAACTCCAGATTATTTTACTCCACAAATTTGCTGTGTGGGTCTGTAAATTTGAACAAATATCCACCAATCCCCTACCTACCGACATCCATAAAAGAAAATTCCAAAAATTATCAAATGCAGAACTGGGGGTAATTTTTCAAAATGTATGTTTTTTTTAATACACCCTGACTTCTATGTTTTTGTGACATAAAAGGGGGATGAATAACAATAGAAACAAACTGAAAAAAATGTTGGTATCAGCTTCAGCTATTAGCTAACCTGTCATTTTAATATTTCAATCCACCACAGGCCATAAATCTATTACAGCTCATCATGAAAGGCACATAGATGTCTATATTAAACTTCTGGCAGTCCGTTTAATAAACAGTCAGATGTTTTGGTCATCAAGTTTCCAAAACCACAAATGGAAACTTGATGGCCGTGAGAAGCACTGAGTCTCTGTCACTACAGTAGAACTATATAGCATCACAAATCTGGCGTTCATCCATTATGTATGTGTGGACAAAAAGTGACAACAATAAGGTGATGCTAAACTTGCAAAAATATTCCCTGACATAAACCCTATCTGCGACAGATGCAAGTAAGCCCCAGCAACAGTATACCACATGCTATGGTCCTGCTCCAAACTGACCCCTTTCTGGAACTCTTTTTTTGATTTTATTTCTAAGGCATATGGGTGCCGTATTCAGCCATCTCCTCTTACTGCTATTTTCGGTCTCATTTCATGCACAGATGACTCAGTTCCTTCAGTTAACCTACAAAAAGTTGTGGCCTTTGCATCTTTACTAGCTAGACGTACCATTCTCTTCAAATGGAAGGACTCATCACCTCCAACACACGATCAATGGATTAGAGACATCATGCTTAATATAAAGTTAGAAAAAATTAGGTGCACCCTAAATAACTCTATCAATAAATTTTACAAAATATGGGAGCCTCTTTTGCACTGCGTGAATATGTTGCCTGGCCTGGAACTTTGAAGGCATTTTGGGTGTTTATATTGTTGTTGACCTGTTTTGTTTATTTATTTTCTCTCCTCCTTTGGTGGTATCAGAGTGCACTGTCTTGACTGTCTTTATGTGTGTCTTGTTTGTATTGCCCTTTTTTTTTTTTGTTTTGTTTTGTTTTGTTTTGCCTTGGGTTCTGTTTGTTTATCATGTCTAGTGTCAATCTTTGTATTATAAATACATTACTTGAAATTATAAATGTCATACTTGTGAAATGAAAAGTTTTATAAATGTTGAAAAGTTCTATAAATAAAGTTTAAAAAAAACAAACAAAAAAAAAAAACAATAAGGTGATGCTGAAAAACGATCCCAGGATCACTGAAGTCATCTGGATCAACCTCTGTAACTCTATAAGACGCTGCACTGACACTCCCTGCTGTTTTGTCTGAATTTGCATAATTGCACAAGGCAAATGTCTCGATTCCAGAAAGACTCATTGTTTTAGCGCTGAAAAGGAAAGAAAAGGGGAAGAGAGCACAGAAAGCTATTGTGGAAGGAAAGTGGAGTGACAGCGGGAGGCGGAGCCAGATGCTGTAGCTTCTCTTTGTGTCTGAGTACAGGTTTACGTTCCTGTTATGCATGTAATCGTGACAAATACTGGGTTTGTAAGGTGCATTCAAGCTTCAAACTTACAGTTGTGTTGTTGTTGCAGTTTTGAAGAACTTCCTGTTGAAAAAGAGGAGATGGTGTCATAAAACAGCAAAAATAAGATAAAAATCCATACAGATCTGCCATTACCATCATGCTGTGTTACCTGTAATTTCTTGACCCGCTCCTCATCGTTGGGCAGGTCGATTAAATCATCAATGTTCAGCTCCTGTGGCATGCTGTCCTCCTGAAGGAAAAGACAGAAATACTCACAGATTTATTTTACTATCATGTAGAAAGAGTTAAAAACAAAGCAGATCTGCAGAGGAATGGATAAGGATGAGGGTATGAAGTAAGATGTATGTGATGATTGTCCAAGCTGTAACATTTACCATGAGCTGTTTATGTTATTACTACACAAAGATGACTGACTGAGGACAAGAACCAGCTTTTCCATCACATTTCTTAACATTTTCTCAAACTGCAGCATGTTTCCTTTCAAATGAAGCCTCATATTTCAATCTTCTGATAGTTCTTCAGTTACAAGCTTTTTCTAAATGTGGTTATACCAATGATGAAATGAAAAATATTTTAAGGGGATTCAAATGTGTCCGTCTTAAGTTTTGTTTTTATTTGTATCTGTTGTTAAATGCTACTTAAGACCTAACCACAACCAAATGACCAAAACCATCTTCTGATCTACAACGTCAAATAACTGTTGAATCACTAACAATACATGTAAATAATTAAAGTAAAATGCAGTTTGTCGTCTTTTCATGGTCATCAGATATGACGAATTTGGACGTTCAGAGGCTTCGTTGTGAACGTGGAAACATTGTCATCTTCTAGAACATTGATTCACTAGTACAAGCCATGTAGTTTGATAAATTACAGTAGATATAGAAGCTTGTTTTCACATGTATTTTGTTGAAAATTTCACTTTTAACTCGTTTTCTCTGTTTTGATATAATAACCTTTGAATTTACTCTGAGGTTTTATGAACATCTACATGATCAATAAATTAAATATAGGAAAAGACCTGGTTTTTACTGAAAAAAATGCAAAATGCGGGAGAGAACATTTAGTAAATGGTGATAAATCATCTTTAAGTGACTTTTTCTCATAAGAACACAGTTGGCTGATGTAAAAGTCTTACCTGAAATGCTGTTTTTTTGGCGTGATTGATTGATTTCGTTTTGATATTTAGCATTTTTTACAATTATCTATGTTATTTGTATTCAATAATTGACAAAATAGGTATATGAAATCTATCTACAATCTACTTAATAGTTTACTTGGGTCTGTGAAGTGACATTTCCTGGTTGCATTTGCTTGTGTTTAATTTATCTCATAATACTTCATGCAGTTGTTTCTAGTTTTAGTTAACTTTATGATAAGTGCTGCAACACTTTGTGCTTTCAGATAACACTAAAAACTTCCCCTCTCATTAAACATAGCCCCTCAGCAAAGTTTGTGTTAGCTGTAGGTCTTTAAGGGTTAAGATTCCGCCTTTACACCATGCATTTCCATCACTTGTACGTGTAGGCGTTGGATAATAGAAATATTCATGTAATGCAGTAACAGTGGTGAGCTCTGTCTGAACAAACAGCCTTTGTCTGAGCTGATTGGACGTCGATCTCGTCCACCCGTCCACACCACTGCACTGCTCTGTCAGTGTAACTAGGCCAGGCCTCTGACCAAGGGCAGAGGGTCAGCCTCAGCTTTAGCTTGTTGCAAAATGTCTAATGCAACAGCCGTGACTAAGGAGGGCGGATGACCGTGTCTGTGATACATACTTCTACATCAGACTCACTGACACTGACTGTGAGCTGAACAGAAAGTATCAACATCAGCCCATTATCCTTTCCATAGCCTGTATACGTAATGACAGTGTTATTTTAAGACCCGAAGGTACAGTAAATGTTTACTCCTGCTAACAACATCCCCGCTATAGATGACAGACACCAGGGTCTTGCTTGTTAATACTAAAAAGATTAAATGTTAGCTGCAGTTTTCATTTTAGACCTCTGTTAATTCATATCAGACTGCCTTTGAACAATAACATATTCTGTCGGTTCATAAAAGTTTATTTTTGTGTCTAAAAAGTGTTGACAACAGCAGCTTTTATATGTAGTGCACACTATTCTCATGATATGAAAATACAATTTACTGCGTGTGTGTGTGTAGAGCATTTAACAGGATTCACTATCTAAATGATAAGATAACATGAGTTCACTTCAGGGACAACTGTGTTGGTCTGAAACATTATTAGGAACATGTCATGGTGAATCTAGACACATGGAAAGGAGGATTATGTAATTTTTTTTTTTTTTTAAATCCTGCAATAAACTGAACATAGCATAAAAATAATCACCAATATTTTCAATAATGTTGCAAATCTGACAGGAATAGCTGCTTATGTCTGCTTTAAGGCCCTAACTTTTAATAAATACGTATATAACCTAGTGCAATCTCTCAAGAGCAGTAACAATCCTGCTCCATAACATCCAAGTAAAATTTCACTTGATATCTGACTGTATTCATTCATTTTACTTTCTTGACAGACTGAAAAACTTCCTCTTGATGGGAACATGTGTTTGTCTGTATTCATATTTGTTTTGCTCATATGTCGTGATCAAATATATATATCAATAAAGATAATATTAAGGCTGATTTTTGCACATTGCATGAAAATCTGAATAAAAGGGTCTAACCTGAAGTTGAAAACTACTGTCAGTTTCACAGTTGGTGCAACATAATGACATTTTTCAGGTTTTATGGTCTTCATTAATGTAGAAAATAAAAAGTATGTGAATTTCAAGCGAGATTACATCCTTATTTCCAGTGTGCAACAGGTTTTCAGTGCTGCTTGACCTCTGATTTAACTCTGATATTTACTTTTTTCTATTAGCAACATTTCACAACACTGAAAATCCACTCCCATCATTTCCCCCGGAGGTTTCCTTGCTTTTCGTTGTAGCCAGATGCATTTAGTGTTTACCTCCTCCTGGGACCTGCAACAGGCCCTCATCCTTCCTGATCTTCCATTTTCTCATAATTCATCCCTATCTTAGTCCCTCCTGCCCATTTAAGGCAGAAACCCCCAGGACAGATCCAGATCTCTGCAACGGGGACTCATAGACAGGGTGCTTGGCCTTGTAAGGAGAACCAGGATGTCCCACCTCTCCTCTGAACCAAACACTTCATACATTATCTAGACGTGGCCTACAGTGGACTCTCAGTCAGTGATAACACCTTCTAAAGGAGTACATCACTTTAACTCCACATGTACACAGTTCCCTTTCATTTTTCATCAAAATTACACAGTTAAAGTCAAATTTGGCACAGCATTGACATGTTACTCCCTTCACAGAAAAACATCAGCTAATATAAATTCTATGTGGCTGGTGCGTAAAGGCCTGTGCGTCACTTTAAATCCACTTTTAGACAGGTTCCTTTTCATTTTTTATTTATTTTAAGCAGGTAAATTAAAATTTGGCACAGCTTTGACATGTTATTCCCTTTACAGAAAAAACATCAGCTAATGTAAACTCTATGTGGCTGGTGCATAAAGACCTGTGCGTCACTTTAAATCCACTTTTAGACAGGTTCCCTTCCATTTTTTATTTATTTTAAGCAGGTAAATTAAAATTTGGCACAGCTTTGACATGTTATTCCCTTTACAGAAAAAACATCAGCTAATGTAAACTCTATGTGGCTGGTGCGTAAAGGCCTGTGCGTCACTTTAATTCCACTTTTAGACAGGTTCCTTTCCATTTTTTTTAAATTTAGATTAAGCAGTTAAATTAAAATTTGGCACAGCTTCGACATGTTATTCCCTTTACAGAAAAAACATCAGCTAATGTAAACTGTATGTGGCTGGTGCGTAAAGGCCTGTGCGTCACTTTAATTCCACTTTTAGATAGGTTCCTTTCCATTTTTTTAAATTTAGATTAAGCAGTTAAATTAAAATTTGGCACAGCTTTGACATGTCATTCCCTTTACAGAACATCAGCCAGTGCAAAGTCTTTGTGGCTGGTGCGTAAAGGCTTGTGCGTCCTCTCACCTGGTGCGTAAAGACCTGTGCGTCCTCTCACCTGGCCGCAGTAGAGCCGGTCAAGGCTCTCGTCGATCCACTTCTCCACGTCCAGTCTCCTCTGCAGCTCCTTCCTGTTGTATTTGACGGTGACCCGGGCTTGTCTCTTGGAGATGTTACAGCCCTGGTCCTCAAACGGGTCCAAATCTGATGAATGAACCTCCAGCCTCGGTCCGGTCCGATCGGCTGCCATGTCTGCGGTGGACTGGTCCTTCTGGTTTCTGGAGAGGAGAGCGAGGAGGAGATGACGTCACGGACTCATGAGACACGAGGAGGCTGTGTTTTGGTCTTTTTTTTTCTACCTCCAGATGAAGTTAAAGCTTCTACAACATGACATATGGACTCTGGTGGTGTCACTGAAAGAGTTAAATCTGAATGTCTGACGAAGTTTGGCGTGTTTTAGGAACTCAGAGATGACTATAAAGTTTATTTTACTTTTAGTTACACAAAAAAATACTATAAAATGTGTCCACATGGGGTCAGTACAACACCAGACAGAGAGAAACCACAACTATGGACTAATAAACATCAAAGACCTAAAAAAACAAAAGCATCCACTGATCTAAAATGTTTAAGAACCACTATTCCTATTATTATTTGTAAAAAGCTGAGATAAAAATGCAGTTTTGAATAATTATATAGATTTTTATTACATTATTATATTTATTTAGGTATTATCTTTATTCTTTTTTTTTTTTTTTTTTTTTTTTTTGGTAGTGGTTTCTTGTTCTTATTTATCTATTCTATTTATTTATTTATATTGTTGTTTTTAATTTTATGGCTTTTTAATCTTGTCTTGTATTTTATTCTTTTTATTTGGGTTTTATTTATTCTTCTGTATCGCACTTTTTTCTTTTTTGTACAGTTTCTATGTCTTTAAATCTATTCTGTATTTTATACCTCTATTTTGGTTTTAATTATTTTTCTGTACAGCATTTTGGTCAGCTGCAGTTGCTTTAAAGTGCTTTACAAATAAAGTTGGATTGGATTGGATATTTAGCTTTTTTTTTTTTTTTTTTTTTTTTTGGCTATATTTAGCACATGGAGAAAAAACATGGTATTTCCACTAGATGACGCTAAAATCCCTCTACTTTAAGTTTTGACCCTGACAGGTAGGTGTTTGTATGTGGGTGTAATAATTCAACATGAAAATTTACTTTGCATGTAATGTAATGAAAATAGTTTTGTTCTGTTTTTCTACTGTTTTCCCATCTAAAAAAAAAACGGTAGCATCATGACAAAATGATACAGATTAAAATCTTTAAAAATGCATGAATATTTGCTTTCAATGATAAGATTAGATGTAGATGAAAGTATTATATGATTTTAACATTTTTATAGCCACCTTTTGAAAAGCACATATTTTTGCACTATGTGGTACAAGTGTATTTGACACTGCACAAAAAAATTAATGTTGCTGCTAATCATTCACATTTGACAGGATGTAATAATTCAAAATGAAAAACATCTACTTTGCATGAAAATGATTAATATTTTCTGTTTCATCTGAACATAACGGGCGAATCATGACCAAAAAAAAAATTTGAAGGACTAAAATCACAGTAGCATATAACATTAATGTAAATTATTTTTTGGAGATTGCATTTAAAAAGCACGTTATTTGTTTTTAGCTGTAAGAGTGTGACTAATACAAGACCTGGTCCTAAGGGTTAACTGCTTTCATACTATTACTGGAGAGAAAGAACAGATGTTGCATTTTTGCTACAAAATCATTGTCTTGCCCATTTTTGTAACCAACTCTAGTACTAATTAAGAAATTTATCTGATGTATTTCATCACTTTTCAGTCCAGAAGAAAGTTATTTGTTCAACCACACTCTGCAAAAATCAAAATCTTACCAAGTGTATTTTTATCATTTCTGGTCAAAATATCTCATCACACATCATCACCAAAAGAGTAACTTGTTTGTGAGGTATAAGAACTTATTTTTAGACAATAGATCTTGAAAATCTTATTTCAAGAAATCTTACCAAGATAATTTTCATTTGTTCCTTGAATTAAGCAAAAAAAAAATCTTTCAATGGAACAGGTGAAAATTATCTCGGTAAGATTTCTTGAAATAAGATTTTCAAGATCTATTGTCTAAAAATAAGTTCTTATATCTCACTGAAAAGTTATTCCTTAGGTGACTGTGTCTTATTTAAAGTGTGACGAGATATTTTGACTAGAAATGAGAAAAATACACTTGGTAGGATTTTGATTTTTGCAGTGCATAACCCTAACCTATGGATCAATAAACACTGTCGAAAAGATTCAGATTAATCAGATTTAACATTTGAGTGGTATATTAAACTGATGCCTGAGGTTTAATGAGCATCTTTTACTTTTTTCATGGAGTGTTTGGCTTGTAATCTGAACCAGAGTTTGACATTATTTTCACATGATCAATAATATAAATGACGAAACAGAGACTTAACCCCGAATCACATCGAAGTGAATCTTTAATTCCACATCACAACCACAACATGACAAAACCAATATGAATGAAAAACATATAAACTAACACAAACTTTGGCATGAACATAAAATGGCACAAAAACAGAGCGACATGATCAGTAGTTCATAAATATATATTAATTACAGTAATGGCTGAGCAGTGTGATAAAGCACGTTTGTTTATATCCCTGCCTTGAACATCTTTGGGATATTTCACACAGCCTGTACAGTCCAGTAGGACAACAATGTTGGTCTTCATTCAGCATCATATAAATATATCTCTACATCTGTGACAATCATAGTGAAGCCATAAACTTAAGTTTTCAAATAAATAAATAATATAAAGAATAAAAATGATGGTACCGCACAATAAGGAAATAATGACCAAAGGAAGATTGAAAAGCAAAACAAAAAATTCTGTGTAAAAAAACAAAAAAACAAAAAAAAAGGAAAAAAAAAAACACAAAACAAAGTGAACTTAATAAAGATAATAACCCAATAAAACATATTTCTCGGGCAGGTTTTCCAAAGGGGATCAGTGTTTTTTCTTTTCTTGACTTCATGAATTTGGTTTGTGTTGTAGGTCCTATGAAAAGCGTTTTTTTATTATTTGTCTCTTTGGGTCTTTACACATGGAAGAGCTTTGCCCCATAAAACATTTCAATATTCTTTGTAAAACATAGTTCTTTTCGATACTTTACTTACACTTTTATTGGTATACTATCTTCTGCATGAGCAGAGTGGTTTTCAGCTCATGAATTGGTTCCTTTTCTTCACACTACATGATGAAGACAAAGGAGCAACAGCAAGTGCTAATAATAATAATAATAACAATAATATTTTCCTTGAATGTGGACGTCCCTGTTTTCCCAGTTTTATCTCAGTCCTGCTGCAGATCCCAGACCCACCTCGTCCCTCCACATAAAGTCCCGGGTCCGGCTGTTCTCCACTGGGTTGTGTCTGAATCCGGGTCTTCCATCCGGGCAGAGGGACAGGCTGAGACGGGCGGTGCTGTTGCTGATCTTGAACAGACCATTAGGCCCCAGGAAAGAATCTCTTTCACTTCCTCCGAGGTTATTCACTGCCTCCAGATCGTTATAAACCGCAACATCACTCAGCTGCTTCCGTCCTTGCATCCTCCTCCTCCTCCTCAGGAAGATGATACCTCCGACCAGAACCAGAACCAGGATGGCCAGGACGCACGAGACCGTCAGGGTGGCGGATGTGGGCTGGGAGGTTTGACGCAAAGCCGGCTTAAAGCTGGGCTGCAGTGTGAACTCACAGCTGGGCCCCATGAAGCCTTTGGGGCACTGGCACACGGGGCCGGTGAAGTGGGTGAAGCACGTACCGCCGTTCTGGCACGGCCGGGCCCCGCAGGCGTCGGAGCGCACAGAGCAGTTCTTGCCGGTGTATCCCAGGGTGCAGGAGCAGGTGTAGTCGTTCACGCCGTCCTGGCAGGTCCCGGCATTCTCACACGGACCTGATGCACAGTCGTCGATGTTGACCTGGCAGTTGGCACCGGTGAAACCAGGCTGACAGCGGCACAGGACGCTCTGGCCCAGATCCAGACACTCTCCACCTGCAGCAGGAAACAAAACACCTGTTCAGCATCACCACATCCACAGTGCACCTGGGATTATATTTAACACTGTCAATTAAATTAATGTAACCTTTAAAGACCTAAAAGTGTTTTGGTAGTGACCCCCAAATGACATTTTCTGACCATTTAACCTTTCCTAAGTGATTTTTCTCATTTTTTGTTAATATTACCCTGTGTGTTTTGCATTTTTCAGCAAAAATCTGGCATTACATTGATTTCCAAATGATTTTTCCTTTACATCAAACCTTTCCTAGTGGTTTACTCTTCCATCCTTTCCATTTTTAGTGAAAATCATATACATGTATACCTTTAACTACAAGACATGGAAATATTGTACATGTTAGATATTGCGATGTGTGTACCAAAATCCAATAAAAAAGATTTTTAAAAAATCATATACATCTAATTTACTGATCATGTAGATGTTCATAAAAGCTCAGAGTAAATTCAAAGGTTATTCTATCAAATCACTGAGAAAACTGAGAAAAAAAAGGGACTTTTTACGAAAAAAAAAAAAAAATTAAACAGTTCATTTTTCTTTACGTCTCATGAAATGAATTTGCAAGATTCAAAAATTACACTGGAGATATTAACACACTTAAGGATGTACAACATTTTACTTCAGGGGCCACATACAGACCAATTCAATCTCAAGTTGGTCCGACCAGTAAAATAATAGCATGAAAATTAATAAATAATGACAACTGTAATCATTTTCCCTTTGTTTTAGTGTAAAAAAAGTAAAATTATACAATGAAAATATGAATGATTTGTGCAGGTGTAGTGTGCACTTGCTGTTGTGTCATGTTTGTAATTGGAATGTTGCATTTATTTGCTTACTTTTGCAAGCTGAAATTTAAAATCAATAAAAACAATTGACTACAAAAAAAAAAAAAGAAATTATGAATAATCTAAACAACCTGAAATTTGTTAAGAAAAATAAGTGGAATTTTACAATATTTGTCCTGTTACTGAATGTTTTGTGTATTTGTAGATCTGTAAGCTGTGATGCACATGTGTAAATGAGAGACTGAGCAGAATATTTCAGATTGTTCATGGTTGTCTAATATTATCCATATTTTCTAAAAAGGACAGTTTATAGATATAAATAGAGACAAGTTAGGAGTTGACATTACTTATATGTTATTATGTTATTATTTTATTTTATTTTTGATCCACTTGAGATCATATTGGGCTGAATGTTACAGTGGCCCAGAGGTGCAACAGCACAAAAAATTATCCACTATAAGAAAAATAAAAGAGAACAGCCCAAAAAAATTATCCACTATAAGAAAAATAAAAGAGAACACCCCAAAAAAATTATCCACTATAAGAAAAAAAAGACAACAGCCCAAAAAAATTATCCACTATAAGAAAAAAAAGACAACCGCCCCAAAAAATTATCCACTATAAGAAAAAAAAGAACAGCCCAAAAAATTATCGACTATAAGAAAAAAAAAGAGAACAGCCCAAAAAATTATCCACTATTTTTAAATAACTTTATTTTTAGCGCACCAACCTCCACTTCCGGTAAGTTACTTCGTTAGCATTAGCCACATTAGCTAAAGGCCTTAAAAATTTTGAGCATATGCTTTTATTTTTTGTGGTGGCCTAAATTTTAAAGCAAGAGATCTTTTGGGTAAACAACACCCCCTTAACTGAAAAGGTGGATGATTTTTATTATTTTTTTAAAATATATATATATAGTAGATAATTTTTTGGGCTGTTCTCTTTTTTTCTTATAATGGCAATTTTTTGGGCTGTTGTCTTTTTTTTTCTTTTAGTGGATAATTTTTTGGGCTGTTCTCTTTTTTTATTATAGTGGATACTTTTTTAGGCTGTTCTCTTTTTTTCTTATACTGGATACTTTTTTGGGCTGTTCTCTTTTTTTTTTTTTCTTATACTGCATAATTTTTTGGGCTGTTACACCTCTGGGCCACCGTAGAAATGTGGCTCCTGAACTAAAATGACTTTGACACTCATTCAGTCTCATTCAGTGAAATAAAAAACCTGTTGAATTGCCCTCCATCCACCATGTGTCGCCATAGTAAAGGCCTGTATCTCTCCCCCTCTCACCGTTCAGACAGGGCCTGTTGCTGCATCGGTCCAGTTTCTTCTCGCAGTTGGAGCCGGTGTAGCTGGGGGGGCAGCGGCACGTGTATCCTCCGGTCATCGTCTCCACGCAGGTGCCACCGTTGAAGCAGGGACCATCTGCGCATGTCATGGCGATGATCTCACAGTTTTTACCGTAGAATCCTTGAGGGCAGGTACAGGAGTAGTCGTTCTCCAAATCCTGTAAAAAGTGAAAGAACAACTAAGTTAAGCTCAAGTATGGAATTGTAGAGTTGGTGAGAGAGTTGAAAATATGAGTTTGGATAAAGGATGTAAAACAGGGATGGTCAGCTGCTTTTCCTAGGGGCCACAATGACTCAAATATGACTATCTATCTATCTATCTATCTATCTATCTATCTATCTATCTATCTATCTATCTATCTATCTATCTATCTATCTATCTATCTATCTATCTATCTATCTATCTATCTATCTATCTATCTATCTATCTATCTATCTATCTATCTATGCATCTTGAGAAACGTTTATCCCTCTTAAACCTAAATAGCCAGTACAGCATTTTATTTTATTGTTGTTTATTTGTTTATTTTTTGGAGGCTGTGTCTTTTGAGGCTGTGCATATGTTTCTTGCTGTGTATGAAGAAAAGAGAATGATAAATAAATGTTGTCCTGAGACCCAACAATGCATGTTTGTCCTCTGTAGTGGACTAGAATGTCACAGCTTGACTTAACAGATGCTGTCCACTGCTAAGGACATTCCATTAAAAAATAAAAAGTTAGTTTGTTAATTAGTGTAGTTTTATTTCGAGCCCACAGAATCATCAGATAATAAAGAACCATACAATATGGTCAAACAAAAATTTTCTGCACTCGAAAAGTGTATCTGAAAAAACTGTTGCATCATGCAGTTTCCAATCAAGGCAATTATTGAATGTAAAAAAAGCTAAAAGTTGTCCCTTCTGGTACTCAGGAGGATATGTAGGATCATTCCAACTGTGCATAAACAACAAAGATAAAGTTTTGTCTCTTTACTGTAAACCTGTCCGGTGAATGATGACACCTATTGTTGTTGGTCTTTGTCCTAAAGTCAGAACTGAACATGGAGAATCAGCGTTCAGTTTCTATGTTCCGTATATCTGGAACAAACTACCAGAAAATATCAGGTCTTCTGAGAGTCTGAGTTCTTTAAAGTCAAGGTTAAAGACTCACCTGTTCACTGCTGCCTTTGACAAAAAGGCTTTTGACTTTTAAATTTTATATTATATATTGAAACTCTGCACTGCAACTCTTACTTTAATATGTGTGTATTTTTATATTTTTGGATTTTATGTGTTGTTTTCTTACTTGCTGTTTTTAATCACCTTGTATATGTTTCTTTTATAATGTTTTAAATGTGTTTCTTTTTCCTTCTCATTGTATTTCAATGTCCTATGTGAAGCACCTTCAACTGCCTTGTTGCTGAAATGTGTGATACAAATAAACTTTCCTTGCCTTGCCTAAAGAGGTGTAACCCTGTTCTATACTTACATTGCAGCTGCCTCCATTCTTGCAGGGGTTGCTGTCACACTCGTTGGTTTCCAGCTCACAGTTGGTTCCTCCAAAGCCGGGCCTGCAGGTACAGGTGTAGCTGCCCTGGCCGGTGTTGGTGCAAGTGGCCCCATTGGCGCAGGGTTTGTGGTTGGTGCAGTAGTTGAGATCCTGGTCGCAGAAGAGACCACCCCAACCCTCCTGACAGTTACACTGCCACGGCTGGCTGCAGGTCCCATGAAGGCATCCTGGGTAGCGCACGCATTCATTGCATGAGGGGCCCTGCCAGCCCATACGACACGTACATCCCCCAGGGGCCTCGCAGTAGCCATGCCTCTCACTGCAGTCCGCTGAGCAGATGGCTGTAAAGAAAGGGGGAGGGGGGGGGGGACGGGACTGATTACAATGGGCACGCCTTCTCATACATCTCACAACACACATGTACAGGGCCCCCTGTCTGACCCCAGCCCTGCTCCAGACTTCACTGTTGGTTAAGCATTAAGCCAAGCAGCTGGTAGGCACACCGCCGCAGAAAAACGCTTTCTTTTCATCTGCTCCCCATCTCACACACACACACACACACACACACCCAGATCACCTTGAAATACGTGTGTGTCTAATGGAGGCTACAGCTCTTTCTCTCATTGTAACAAGAGAACAAAAGGCAGATGGAACAGCACAGACCTCACTGCAACAGAGTAAAACATAACACTACAGGACGTCCCCCAGATAAAGGAAATACTTCATACCATCTGAATAGACCCCTGCCCAAACTGTCCGCTCTATGATCAGAGTTATTTCACTGGCTCTGAGAGGTAACAAATACATTATTCATCCATGCCTTCACAAAGAATGAGCTGAGGTTTACAGTTCTTAAGAGGAAAAATATGTCCTATGATATCAGTCTTTTGTGATTTCACTACTTTTGTTTTCCTTAGTCTCTAAAGACAGAGATTTCTTTGATGTTTTGTGAAATATATTCCTTGTACACTTCAGGGAGACACTGTTAAGAATGATGTGCTTTCAAGGCATCTTCTTTAAGGAACTACAGTGATATTATATGTATATTAGTTTTACGTATTGACCCTCAGTGGTCCAAGGGTATTTTCTCAATTTTTACATACTTTATTAAATGCACTTTTTAAAAGTACCTGCAAACAACCTAGTGTTTTCACAGTTTTCAGTCTCAGATTTATGTATACTATTTTTGCAGTGAATAATGATAATTCAGCCCAAATGCTGAAAGTTTGAGGTCAGATTTGTGAAAGAAGAAATTTGCAATACTGAGGAGAATTTAGAAAAACACCTTGGTCTTACCTTAATCTAAACCTATAAGTTCTTCTGTTTTCTTATGTTTTGTGTTTCTAGTGTCTGTTGTAGGGACTTCCTATTTTCACTGAGCCATTGAATTCTACTTTTCTCACTTAGAGAGAATGCTGTAAAAGAGTCTGGTTACCATGCGCTGACTTACGCTCAGAGCAGTAGTTTCCCTTCCATCCTTCCAGGCAGATGCGGTTGCCCTCCTCGTCGCAGGTGTAGTGTCCCAGAGTGTCGTCTCTCGGCCTGCAGTAGTCTGCGCAGCCGTCTCCAAAGTAATACTCGTCGCAGAAGACGTGGTAAGAATAACGCAGTTCGCTCTGCTCCCCAAAGTGCACGTCCTGGGACCAGTCTTCACCGATGGCCAGTCTCCTTCTGGTGGCCAGGCGGCTCACAAGGTTGTTCTGGTTGTCTGTGGAGGAGAATTGGAATTAAACGAAATGTTGACAAGGAAACAGCGCGTAAAAGACGGTTGCGCGCCAATGCCAGTTATCCAAACTGGCATCTAGTCCAGTTAGTGAATGGACAAAGAAAAACACTCACCTGTGTATTCAGTCTGAGATTCAGCGTTCCAAGCTTCAATGATCAATGAAAATGTTCCCTAGAGGAGAAAAAACATGCGTTTATTGTTTGGTACTTGCAGACTCATGATACATGCTTTTACGCGTAAATGGCACAGTCAGGACTTAACCCCAACTTGTCCCACAACTCTACCCATGATGCAGTTGAGGCATTTATATTAAAACGAATTACAACAGATTAAAACTAGGATCTTCTGTGCAAAAGTTTCCATTTACCGGCCACTTGAAGTGGAAGGGCACCCGAATGGGAGCGCTGCTGGAGATTGAGGTGTGATCGGCTCTGATGACATTGGTCTGTCCGGTACCGAAGGTGCAAGGTGGCTCTGCTGAGATCACATCCTCTGGGTGTTTCAGGCAGATTCTGAAAAATATATGGCAGTCTCTGTGTCTTCTGCAGATGCGGTGCGCCGTGTGGAATGAATGAATTTTGAGCTCAAACACTCCAGAGGATAAAACCTGCAATGACAGAATAATTACATCAGGTCTTCACATCAGACATGCCGTGCGTAAAGGCTGTTTTAAGACAAACATCATCAGAATACTTACAACGTTCACTAAGGCCAGAGCCAAGAGGTATCTTATGTGTAGATGTGCCATTTCTTCTCAGAGTTTGTTTTCAGATCTAAGTTTATGTCCGCATTCGTTGTGCCCGATAGTGTTCCCAAAGGTGCACGTGATAAAAGTAAAAGAAAACCGTCAAAAAAGTTTCATCACTGTAAAATCCTCCTGGTATCCGTATCCTCTTCTTCTCTTTTCTTCTTATTGAGGTATATTCCTCTTCTCCTCCCTCGCCGGTACTTCACTTGTTTTGGTTCTGGTGCGTAAAGATGCAGACTGCTTTTATACCCCTGATGTAGTGCGTCACGGCCAAAGAGGTGGAGCCCACGCGGACCTCAGGGGAGCTGCGGACCTGCCTGGGGAGTTAGACAACCCACACTACATCTGGACAAAACCCTTAATGCGAATATGCATTAGAAGCTGTTTGGGGTTTCTGCATGAATGTTAATGAACCAGAGAAGAGTAAACAGTGGAGCGTGTGATGACATGTAAGACACTGTATGACGATAAAGTAATTTTTTATGTAATGTTTTTGTATTATCAAACATTTTGGGGCTGGATTGCGAGAGAATAACGGGAATAAACTACAATGGATGGACAGAAAGTAGTTGAAGACACAGCACTAAAATCTTATAGTAAAACACTGACATAGACCTTTTTTTTTGCATTGTGAACACTTGGAACACTTTTACTTGAGTTTTTAGAGTACAACTTTTACTTGTTGAGTATTTTCACAGTGTGGTTATTGTACTTAGTTCAACAATAGGACTTGACTCATGAATTCTCCACCAGTCTAAAAAATAATAATTCCTGTGCACCAATTAGGATGCCAACGCAGGAAGACTTTACGCATCACTTTAAAGTTGTTGTTTTTTTTATGTAACATTTTTGTATAATCAAACATTTTGGGGCTGGATTGCGAGCGAATAACGGGAATAAACTCCAATGGAAATGATGGTTCTCACTACTCAACAATACAGAAAGTATTTGAAGACACAGCAGTAAAATCTTATAGTAAAACACTGACACAGACCTTTTTTTTTGCATTGTGAACACTTGGAACACTTTTACTTGAGTTTTTAGAGTACAACTTTTACTTGAGTATTTTCCCAGTGTGGTTTTAGTATTTAGTTCAAGTATAGGACTTGACTCGTGAATTCTCCACCAGTCTATAAAATAATTCCTAGGATTCCTAAATAATTAGGATGCCAAAGCAGGAGGACTTTACGCATCACTTTAAAGTGTTTTTTTTTTTTTTTTTTTTTTTAATATAATAATTTTGTAAAATCAAACATTTTGGGGCTGGATTGCGTTAGAATAACGGGAATAAACTACAATGGAAATGATGGAGCTCACTTTTCAACAGTACAGAAAGTATTTGAAGACACAGCAGTAAAATCTTATAGTAAAACACTGACATAGACCTTTTTTTTTGCATTGTGAACACTTGGAACACTTTTACTTGAGTTTTTAGAGTACAACTTTTACTTGTTGAGTATTTTCACAGTGTGGTTATTGGATTTAGTTCAACAATAGGACTTGACTCATGAATTCTCCACCAGTCTAAAAGATAATAATTCCTGTGCACCAATTAGGATGCCAAGGCAGGAAGACTTTACGCATCACTTTAAAGTGTTTTTTTGTTTTTTTATGTAATATTTTCGTAAAATCAAACATTTTGGGGCTGGATAGCGAGAGAATAACGGGAAAAACTACAATGGAAATGATGGATCTCACTAATGAACAGTACAGAAAGTAGTTGAAGACACAGCAGTAAAATCTTATAGTAAAACACTGACATAGACTTTTTTTTTTTTTTTTTGCATTGTGAACACTTGGAACACTTTTACTTAAGTTTTTAGAGTATAACTTTTACTTGTTGAGTATTTTCACAGTATGGTTTTAGTATTTAGTTCAAGTACAGGACTTGACTCATGAATTCTCCACCAGTCTAAAAAATAATTCCTGTGCATCAATTAGGATGCCAAGGCAGGAAGACTTTACGCATCACTTCTGCAACTACTTCAACGAAGTTTCCCTGCCTGTAAAACGTGTTTTTGCCACTTTCCTGGAGGCCAACACTCTACACAAAGGCTCAGGAAGCGGGGGAGAATAGAAAATAGCTTTTCTTTCTTTATACCCAAAGTTATAATTGCCCCCGACGCGTGTGAGGTGAATAAGAGTGGGCAGGTCGTTGCTAAGACCTTTCTTTGTGCGTCCTAGCAGCTATTCAGACTCTTCTGTTGTGGTCTGGAGTCGCGCAAGGGTGGAGTGTGTGTGGAGGAGAAAGGGAGGGGTGGGGGTGGAAAAAGGGGGCTCTTGGAGTTTGGACTATCATGTTGCCTTTGTTTGGACCTCATGCGAACAGCTGTATGGTAATCAACGGCACATGGTCGGCCGTGCGGGGCTCCAAACCCGGCTATTGTCTCCCCAGAGCGTCCGCCCCCACCACGCACACACACATCGTTAACCCCTTTAGTGCTCATTGATTGAAGGACTCTGAAGGTCCCAGCACCTGTCACTGGCAGGGATTAAGATCAGTAAACACACCTAAACTGTTGGCAACCATGTCTTTGGATCAGTAAACGCATCAAATATAATCATTTAATTGAAACCTGAGCGCAGATTTATGTTTTATTTAATATTTGTACTTTTTATTCCAGAGTTTCATCCACTTTACGCACATTTACGCACGATTTCACTCATCATTAATCACCATTAAGAAAACGCATGATGTGAATAATTAAAACTTTGGATAATCAAACAAAGCGTAAAGAAAATAAATATCTGTAGGTGATGATAATAATGATGATGAGTTGTGTGTCTGTGTGTTTTTGCTGGTGGATTGCGTGGGGGGTTGGGTCCATTTATATTAAAATGAGATAAAGGGACGCGTGCCTGAAGTGGCCCCCTGTATATCCTGGCACGCTCCCATGAACAACAACAACAAACGAATGAAGGAAGGAAGAGAAAAACAGAGGATTGAAAAGCAGGAGATGTAAGAGGTGTTATAGTTGTAGTTACTGTTTAGCTCTGAACCTTTGGAGCCAGTTGTTGAGAGTTGGACAGTGAGTGGGGGGGGCTGAGGAATTCAGGGGGACATGCTGAAGACACTACATGAATGACATAATGCAGAAAACACAAAACAGACAAAAAATACATCAAAATCATTTGTTTTTGGCTTTGTTCTATAGTTACAATATGATTTGTTAGTTTTTTTTGTTTTTGTTTATTTGGTGGACTGGGTTGTAGATCCCAGCAAATCCTCTTGATTAAAAAAAAACAAAAAAACAAGAAACTGATCACACTGAATCTAAATTTAATGTTAACTTTTGTGCAATCCATCTGATACAGCTGACTGGAACACATGGACATCAGGTCGTTTCCATTCTACACATTTGCATAATAAATCATTGCCAGCAGGAGCAGTGGAACATGACTAAGTACTTTTACTCGTGTACTGTAATGCAAATTTGATGTACCACTATATCTCAGAGGTAAATAGTCTACTTCATCTACCACTACATCTATCTAACAGCTTTATATAATGACTTGATCCCCATTGATCAGAAAACAATTACACTCTATTATACAACATATATTAGAAACTTCTTGTCATTTGACAAAAAGAAGTGTGTAGTCTCATATTTCAGATATCTATAAGTCGTCAAAATATAGTGATTTTTTCTCCCCGTCTGAACATTTGTTTTAATTCAATAATTGGCTATCAGAGAAAAGAAGAAAACTTCCAAAAACTGAAAACTGTTTTTCCTTTTCCTTCTTCTACTAATCATGTAATGAGTCCAGTTTTATATAAACTGGTTTAAACTCCACCCCCATCATCTACCACTTTGTGCTCAAACACTGATGCTTCACCATTAACATGTAATGAAATCATATGTAATATTCCATTCACTGGGACCAAAGCAGTGCTATCACTTAAGTATTTAAATGGCACTTTGTGGCTACATGTAGGATTTTTTTTATGATGGACATCTATCTATCTATCTATCTATCTATCTATCTATCTATCTATCTATCTATCTATCTATCTATCTATCTATCTATCTATCTATCTATCTATCTATCTATCTGTCTATTTATTTATCAGGGACAATGCAGTGAAACACAATGGACATATGGACCATCTGATGTTCTGCATAAAGAGTATATGACAGCTAGTTTGCAACTCCCATCCCTGGTTGGGCTTTTCAGATTTGCAGTATAAACAACAGTAATATAAAAACAGTATAAACAAACAATATAAAGGTCTATTCACATCTACCACACACACTCATCAATTGTTTTGCTTTCAGCCAGTTCTTAACCTTTGCTGTGAATGCTTTGACATTATCAGTTTTCTTTCATTTGGCAGATGTGACTGGTGTTTATGGACAAAGCTGACGGTCTAAATGTGGTTCTACGGTGGGTTATTTTACAGTTATTGTTTACAGAGTTCCTGGTGACTTTTGCTGCCGTCCTTTGATTCACAATGGGGTATTTTTCCATAATTACATTTAACTTCATCTCAGTAAAGGATGTGAATGCTTGTGTCCCTGCTGGTTCTCACATATCCATCCACAGTACCTGCTGCACATCTCCATGCAGGAGGATCCATGTCTTTGTCAGCAGAGCAGATGGACAGTGCACCCTCTCTGCTGTTGTCACATGTATGACTTGCAGGGGTGTGACACAAACGTGCCACAGGGCATGGGAACCAAAGTGGAGTCATGTCACCCCCCCAAGACCCCCCATTAGATCGAGTGGCCGGCATCTGCCTCCTCACCTCACGGCAGCTTGGAGAGCCTTCTCCCAGAGGACTCCTGGAGAAAGAGGGGGAGCGCCTGAAAATCTGACCCAGGCCTCGGGGGAGAAGTCGGGCTGTTGTGGCCACTTCTGTAGCCTCAGCCGGCTGTCTGACTGCGGGACAATGGGAGGTGGGCTACGAGGGTCTGCTGGGTGGGTTGTGATGCTCATGTATGTGTTTACGTGAGTGTGTGTATAGATGCAGCCTCATTTTTAAGCATGTCATTTAGTTGATTAGTTGATCTCATTAAGATTCTGGAAGAGGAATCACTGCTAGGGACTAAAAAATGCAAACAGCCCCTCCACCTCCTTATTAAGCAAATTTATGGGTTGAATCAAATGAGGCTTTGAGGTCTGGAGCTTTATTATCAGGCAAATTGCTGGATAATGATAATATAGAAAGTAAGTGCTGTACATTTGCCTTGTCACATCTGACACAAAGGATTGTACATCAGCATAATTTACATCAAATCAAATGTTATTTCTTCCTAAAAATAACAATGTACAGTGAGATGCTAGTTTTTTAAGTAAAAATAGTTGCTTATTACTGATATTGTGCATTAACACAAGAAATGTGTAAAAAAAAAAAAAATACACAGAATAGATCAAAAACACAATAATAAATAGGTATATATCAAGTTGACATGAGAAGAAATGTATAAAATAGACAACATGGAAGTGAATAAGAGTGCATTTCTTGCCATCTTTATATGCATAAAATGAAAATGTAATACCCCAATCTGTCCTTCTGTCCTGCCATTGAAGACCTCCATAAGCATTCTTTGGAGACTGAAGTAAGAAGAATCACCTGAAACATTTGAAAGTATCTCCTCTTCCTCTTTACTCCTATTGTATTTCACTTCTTTGATCAAACAAGGTGTTAAAAATATTAAGTAAAAACTGGTCTCCCATTTGTTGGGTTCTGAAAACATTAAATTGCCAGCATGGATCATCTTACCAGAACAAAACCAGAAAATGTTCCTTTATGCACTGTGTATATGCAACAGGATGCAAATACAAATATAACATGTAGAACTTATGTAATAAATATGTCAACATGAACAGGCTGATAGAAATATGAAATAAATGTGCATATATTTTACAAATCTACAGAGTAAAGGGACTTGTATGAATTACATACTGTATATTATAGTAATATCTACAGATTGTAAAGGGTCAAAACACGATATTCAAAATCTCTCTGACGGGACCTTTTAGAGACAATTTGACAGATTAGTGTTCCTAAATGACCCACATTTTTACTTTTAAATTCATGTTTGCTTTAGTTGGACCATTAGGGATTATCCAAAACAAGGAGCTACTTTATATTGAAATAAATGTTGGAATGGCAAACAATTAAAGTTTGCTCTCTGACGGGACATTATTGTGTTTTGACCCTAAAATAATACAGAGTAGGTGGATATCCCTTAACATGAGCAGATTTACATACAACACAGAATCTTTACTTCCTCTTAGTTTCAGCATTAAAGTTCACAGGTTCATGGATATGAACTGAATCATTTTCTTATCACAAACTGGAATAGAAGCAGTCAGCATTCACTGAAAAAAATGATTTTTTTGGTGTAGTAATATTTATTAGGTTAAATGTCAAAAATTTTATTTTCTAATCGTAAATATCGGTGAGAACTGGAATTATTCAAGTAAAACTAAATATGTCATTCATGTAATAAATAATCATAAACTGTGTGGGAAGAGTAAGTTGTATTCTGTATTTTCACATAGTATTCAAAGGTTATAGTCAGTACACATGAACCTAGAAATACCAAGTAAGTTTTGATAAGCAATTTAAACTGCAGAAAAGATATGTAAAATGTTGTGTAAATGTTACTTAAATATTGTCCATTAATAAAAGTTAGAAAAAGTATTGTAGTGAGCCACACTGATCGTAATGGGGTTAGGGTTAGGAATATTGCTTGGTTAGGAAGAAGGAATATTTCAGTTTGACACCATGACTGAACGGTCTGTGCTGCTGTCATAGACTCTATGCTGTTAAACACATGCTTTAATTAATGAAAGTAAACACCACTGCCTTCTCATAAGTGTATGATGTTACAGGATCCGAGAAATGTGACTGTTTACTCCCCTGTAACTTTGTTCTACCAAAAAGTCACAGTATTTAAAAATGACCTTGAAAAGCCTTTGACGTTAGGTGCATTAGCATTTGTCAGATTGAAGCACTCAGAGTCTAAGTAAAATTTACAAAGAAGGAGACAGTAAATTTCAATGATCATATTAATAATCATCAGTAAATTACCTGAGGTTTGCTAGTACAATAAATGTATATCCGCAAGTTAAGTTTACTTGATGATTGCCCTTGTAGAATTTACTTACAATTGTAAGTGCAAATACTTTCCCAAGTGTTCCTAAGTAAATATCACCAATTTTTTTAATATGTTGATAATAACTATAACAAAAGAAAAATGTTAAAGGGCTCATATTTTTGCTAAACCCACTTTTATTAGTCTTTGGTTGATTTATTTGTGTATTTGGACCCTAACAGTTCATAAAGCTTGAATTTGAACCCTCCAGGTGCTGCAAAGCTATCTTTATATTCATTCCGGAAAAAAATCAAGTGGATTTCTACAACCCATTTTAATTCCTACTTAATTTGTTACATCTATAACGAATTACGTCACAACAATTGCACATATAAGGTCAAGACTTCCAACGAACATTTCTCTGAGTACGACAATCATTTATCAGCAGCAGCGGTTGTTGTAAAAACTGAAAATATGTCCAAACTTTGAGCTGATTACCTAAAATGTTCAGTTGCTGGTCGTATTAACGAACACAAGGGGCTGAACGGGACAGAGCGCACAGTCAACAACCTGGAGGGGGTGGAGTGTGAAGTGGCTCATTTGCATTTAAAGGGCCAGTACTCAAAACGGCCTTTCTGGTGTCATTACTCAGAAATAGGATTGAAGATGGACCTGTGGAGTTGAATTAATGAAGAATTCAGACCCAAGCAGAGCATTTACAGTTTATGTAGACCACAGGGAAATGTTTTAAAATGCATAATTCCATTTTTTAAAAAAAAGCAAAATATGACTCCTTTAAAAAACAGGTGTGATAGAGGAAGACCCTCTGTTCCCTCGACAGCAGACAGACTGAACTCTTTAACTGAACAACTGCTTTGACTAAAAACAGTCCTCTCCTGGATTTAGGAAACAGCCTTTTCATTGGATAATTCAGCGATTAATACATTTCAACTGCAAAGAGTTCTTTAAGGCTAAGTGATGCAGTCAGCAGTTGGTTTACTTAAAACGTCACAGAAGTTCAGTTACATTGTTTTCTTTTACCTGAACAACAATACCTTGTAGTAAATCTGGCTGCCGATTTGGACATAGTGACTGGTTTTTAGTTTAGTTTTCGACAGTGATCAATCCTGACATATTTGAGCTTGAGATGCAAAACATAAATCTGGGTCTCCTCGGGACCCGAATTTACAAAAATACTTCAAGGATGGCCATAGATCGACATTTTTACTGATTCTTCCACTGCAAAATGTCTTTTCATTTTATATCTTCTATGTTGTTTCAATCTTGAGTCTTTTTGCATCCTTTTAACCATTTTTTTCTTACATTTTTTCATTCTATTTCTTGAAATTCAGGCCTGTCTTGTATCATTTTACTGCTGTTGCATCTTTTGTGTCATTTTAATCTTGTTTAATCTTTAAGCACAGATCTCTCATCTGCATTTCACAAAGGTGAGGCTAACATTTTCTTCCATTTTAATACATAAAATGATTTCTTATCTTGTACTATAGCCATATATTTTCATGTGCCAACCGCTTATTCCATGAAAACGACTCCACAACACATAATGGATACAGATCCTAAGTTTGGGAAACAGATCAGAGAATTTGCATCCAAAACAACCAACAGATTAACTAGGTTCAGTGCTATAAAAGAGAATGTAAACATCTTATATTTGTCCCTGTAGAATGAGGCGCAGCTCATCAAAATCATTCAATAGAGAACCATGAATGACATGTGTTTGAAGACCCAGCTATTTTTGACAGAACTTCCAAATGATTTTTTCGTCTTTCCCAAGTGATTTATCACCATTTATAATATTAAACTCTGCATTTAGCATTTTTCAGTAAAAATAAGGTATTTTCCTATAGTTAATATGCTGATCATGTAGATGTTCATATAAGCTCAGAGTAAATTAAAAGGTTATTATATCAAAAAAACCAGAAACACTATCTTTTTAAGCTATATATGTCATTAACTGAACATTAAAACAAGTGTCTACAACCACTGTTTTATGAAACAGTTATTAAATATTTAAGATCAGTACGTGCTTTTGGTCTGTGGCTGATGTTTTGGTCTTTATGGGTTTAGGTGAGGATGAACACAATTGTATACAACATACAAACCACATCAGGCTGTCTCATGCATGTTTTTCCAGCTTATCTTTGCCAGACACAACATTATTGTTGTTGCCTGAATGCGCTTTAACATATGGAACAAACAAACCTGAGTCACTGACCACATCACAAATCCTTCCCCTACAGCAATGACGAGCTAAATAAAACTGATTTCTTTGGCTTAGCCGCAGATGTATAATTACTCTTTTGTTGGGGAACAAAAGGAGCCATGATAATTATTTAATCCCCGTCCAAGATGATAAATCTGCCTTCCTTTGGTCCTATACCTTTCCTGGTTGGTGCAGACTCGATGCTGCAGCAGCTTCGGTGGCAGATGGGAGATGAAAGGGGGACTGAGGAGCGAGGGAATGAGAACAGGTGGGGGTGAAAACTGAAGAAAAGGAAAGGGCACAGAGGTCAAACAGGGCAATAGAAAGGGGGAGGAAACTTACATACGCCTGCATAAGGACAGATCGATGGAGAGGTTTTTTTCTTTTACAACGTGCCTCTCTAAATCAATGTCTCCTTTTGCCAGATGTCGAGTAAGTCTGTGAAAAGGAGAAAAACTGCAAAAGGATACGATAGAAAGATAAATTAAGCAAAATAACAGGAAACTATTTGTTTCAATAAGCAGCTCTATGATCCGTTTGTGTATATGCAGTATGTGTTTGAGTCACATTTGTGTTTAAAGTACAGATTTATTTATTTTCTATCCAAGTTCTCATTTGTCCAGGTCATCGTTCATCCTTAGTTGTTTTTAAGTTCAACTGGACTAGTTTTGTTCTTAAAAATGTTTCATCTCTCTTCCAAGAGATTCCATCATCATCATCATTATCATCACCATCGTGTGTACATCCTTGGTTCTCCAAAAACAACTAAGGATGTACACATTTAATGTTATTTTTTCCTGATTAGTAATCCTGAATATTTGATCTTCATATATACTTTTGCTCTGAAGTACATAAATAAAAGGTTTCATGTGGACGATGCAGAGAAATGCAGCCTTCGAAGGCATTCAGTAATTGAATTTGTGAAAAAAAAAGAAAGTGGGTTTGGCGTCGCTTCTCACTTTCTGAGTAAATTGCTGTGGTGTATTTTATTCTACAGTGAGGACATAAAAGCAGAACGGAGCAGAATGCAAGTTTATAGACACTCAACGTGAATAATACCCTTTCAGAGAGGCTTAAGTCTCAGGTTTAAGGGGTTCGTAAAAGAAATGAAGGTGAAAGACGGGCTCACAATGTGAATACAGCTGTCTATTCAAGACACACACACCCCCGGGCAGGCTCTAATGCTGCCCCCTGCCTTCCAGCTATGGAGGAAGTCTGAGCAGACTGTTGAACCCCTGCTGCAGGGCCACCCCTCCCCTTCCTGCTGTGGCACGCCGGTCAACCCCGGCAGCTGTTTAACCAGCCCACTGACCCAGAGGGGGCTGCAGGGGAACAATGTGATATGACTTACCTCATACCGTTTCTGGTTGAGTAGTGGTGTGGATGTGCTCATTCTGACCTGAGTATTTAATTAAGAGTAGAGCTCATTGGATCAGGCAACTCCCCCAACTTGTAAAACCCTGCAAATGTGATGACGCAGTAACAAAATACACTTCTCAGTGATAGATGAAAAGATGCGCTGGTCAGGGCAAGTAGAATTCCACTCTACCAAATATATGCATTTACATTTAGAAAATACCAATTTCTCAAAACCAGTCAAGTTGAATTCTGAAAGGGGCCAAAATGATAAAAATACGAGCATTAATGAGCTGAACATTTTAAACAGCAGAATAATAATAATATGCACTGTAATTATATGGACATATAATAAAATGTGGAATAACATGGACAAAGACGCCTAATAATTCTGATTTTACAACCTATCGCAACCAGAAAGTGACACATTCACACAGAAATGAACTAAATACAATTAAAAACAATCTCGGTAAAATGTAGAAATGACATACATAACACAGAACAAGGATTATATTACAATAATTTAGACATATTTGTTTTGGGTTTTTTTAAGTTCAGGGACAAATTTGTTGACTTGAATTTGTTTTAATTAACAGCTCTTCCATTCCAAGTACTTTTAAGTGGTGTAATGACCATAAAACATCATAATTACAAACAAACACAAATGGATAATCACCAGTATCTATATAGTGAACCCAGGTACAAAACCCAAACTACCGTATGAGTAAAACATTGTGAGGTATTTCTATGCATCTGTCAGCATAAACATACATCTGCTTGTTACCAGAACAGACGATAACTGACCTTAAATTAAAATATGAGGCTGAAGCTTTAATTTTGTAAATACAGAAGGTGGAAGTTGTCAGGACTGGAGGCAGTAGGACGAGCTTCCACATTTTCAGACTTTACCTCCTCATCATCTTTAATGACCTGTCAAATGAAAATAAGAGATGTTTCTGACAAACTGCTGAGGTTTTATCATGTCAAAAGGCTTATATATAAAAATATTTATTTAACTCACATTTATGGCTTTTTAAGATGTTCTTCTTACTGTAAAAAAAAAAAAAGAAAAGAAAAAAGGGAATAAGTAGTTTTAGTTGTAAATTGTGGGTCAAACCATAATAATGATAAAGATCATTCTTCTGTTTAGTTTTTGGGTGTGAGGGAGAAAAAAAAGGAAATGATGAGAATAATATTATTGTGGATATTATATTTATTTATTTGAATTCATTTTTCTTCTTTGGTGAGATGGTCATTGTTTTGGTGATTAACTCTGTACTTGCTGCTTAGAGTAACATCAGGAGACAGAAATGTTGT
This sequence comes from Sphaeramia orbicularis, assembly GCF_902148855.1. Classification (NCBI taxonomy): domain Eukaryota; kingdom Metazoa; phylum Chordata; class Actinopteri; order Kurtiformes; family Apogonidae; genus Sphaeramia; species Sphaeramia orbicularis. Next base: position 36,262,588 of record NC_043970.1, read on the forward strand.
AACACATAATTAAGAGAAAAAGGAGGTGGGATTAAATAAGTATTTATTTCTTTCCCACTCTTTTTCCAGTAAGTAAACATCACCAAACTTGTACAACTTATTTCTTTTGTATAATAGGATAGATTTCCTTTTTTGCTTTAGTTGTTTTCTGCTGATAATTTACTTCTAGCATTTACTTTGTTGGTGGTTGTACTGGGATTTTTACTTGTCCAAAAAAATAAAACATTAATTCATTCATTCATTCATGATATGCATGGTCTTACCTGTGTTTCTGATGAGAAGAACTGTAACTACAGTGATCATAAACACTTCTATAATGCGCAGAGCCAACATGAAACAGCTCAGAGGAGTCCAAACAGCGCAATCTGAAGAAAAATATAAAACATATCAAACAATAACTAGAACCACTTGGATTTCTTCATAGAGAACATGATATCGAATTCATTCTGTTTCACCTGCAGCTGAGTTTTTTGTCTGATCGTCTTGTTTGTCACTGGTAAAGACAGGTGTGTATTCTGCAGATATCAGTGTGTTATTGTTCTCATCGACAAACTGGCAGGTGTATCTCCGGTTGCGGTGACTCTGATTCACTTTCAGAACACAGGTGCATTTTCTCTGTAGGAGGAGTTTGTATTTAGAATATTCATCCTTCAGCACCGAGCCAGTCTCATCCACCCACCGGAGGTTGTTCCGTGGACAAGGACTATTGTCGACGAATCTCCACAATGAACATTCTAATGTGATGATTCCACCTCTGTTTGAACCTGGGATGAATGGATCCACTGACAGAAAAAACACTTATTTAACACTGAGACATGTTCTCTTATGCTTTAGGATTAAAGTTCTTAACCCATAAAGACCCAAACAGCAACCGGCGACCAAAACCATCCACTGATCTAAAATGTTTAATACCTGTTCATACATCTAAATAATTGGAGTAAAATGCAGTTTGTCATCTTTTCAGATATGACCCATTTGGACGTTCAGAGGCTCCGTAGTTACCGTGGAAACACTGTCATCTTCTATAACACTGATTCACCAGTAAAACCCATGGAGTTTGACAAATAACAGTGGATGGAGACACTGGGTTTATGTTTAGTTAATGATATATTTGACTGAAAAAGTCTCCATTTCTCCAATTTTCTCTGTTTCTGATATAATAACCCTCAACTTTAATCAGAATTTTTATAAACACTTACATGATCAGTGAATTAAATATAGGAAAATACATGATTTTTACTGAAAAAAAAGCAAAATACTGAGGAAAATGGAAATACCGTAAATCACTGAATAAAGGTTAGATAGAGTGAAATATTCATTTGTAAACTGCTACAAAAGTAGCATCGGGTCTTTATGGGTTAATATGAGTGATTTTGTCGAAATGAGACTCACCTGTCAGGATGTTCAGATGCACTGCGACTATAGGAATGAAGGGAGGATGAAATCCCGGATGTATGGATGGAAAAAAAAAACATACATATTCAGTACAGTACAAAAGTCTCAGATCACCTTCAGCTTTGTTCTTTTCAGGAATTTAATGAGTTAGCAGGTTTATTTCTCAGTCTGTTTCTTAAGAGAAAAAACAAGAAAATACAAAAAATATGTGCACAGTATTGAAACACCAACACAAAATTTCAGGTATACAAAGGTCTCTACAGGTAATAAAAGTATTTAGTGTGACATCTGATTGGATTTAGTTTATCTTGATCTCTCTTTGATTGAATCCCTGGACACTTTCCTAATTTATATCGTGCTTCCTTCAGAATCAGAATCAGGTTTATTGTTATGGTCTAAAAATGAAATACTGTTTAACAATTTCAGTGAAAGGCAGCAGTTTAAAAAAAAAAAAAAAACGCAGTTAAAATAATGATGGATAAAGTAAAACATATACATATATACAGGATATATACAGAATGTCATCAGAGGTTTTTCCTCAGACTTGGGCTTCGTCTTTTTTCCCTCATCTCTGTGCATTTCATACATATTATACATCTATAATATTAGATTTTGTAGTTCTTCGTTTTTAAATCTGTTTGCATATTTCCTGTATACTACAGTTGAATGTATCTGGATACAGACATAGATAAATATAACTTTTCTAAAGCAACAAACCTTATGGTGTCTTAAGACTTTTGTACAGTAATGTATTTTTTTAATTGTCCTGGGAAGTTCTACTATTAGATCCATGATTGTTAGCTGTTAAAACTTATTTAATACTGGCTGTTTAGGTAACAAGTTGCAAGTAAAGAAAAAGTCACCAGGAGTCGGTATGAGCCCCTGTGATTGTCCGTCATGAAAGGAGACTCACTTTGACTTCTGTCCACGTCCATCCATGCTAGTACAGAAAAAAAAGAAGAAAACATCACTATGGTGTAGACTGAGTTGTTGTGTTCTGACTTAAAAAAAAAAAAAAAAAAAAAAAACATTAATAGAACTCACTGTGACCAAGACAGGTGTACAGACCAGCATCCTCCTCTGAGACATTTCTAATGCTCAGAGAACAGTCAAAGTTCACTCTTATCCTGGAGGCCTGAGCTGAACTCTGCACTACATTTCCATTTTTAACAACTTGCATAGAACTGGAAGAGTCCTCATGGTACAACCAGTCAGCACGGAAACACATAGGGGCACTTTTGCAGGGCAGAGTGACGTCCTGTTCAGGTGTGTGGTAAAGAACAATGGTTTGTCCACTGATTCCTGCAGCAGTGAAAAAAAACCAAAAAAAAAAAAAAACAACAGGATTATAGCCCATCATAAATGCAACACCTTAGTATTAATGCAAACTGTGTTCATTTTTCCCTTTGTTGTTGACATTATAGAATCCTGTTGCCCTCATCATTCAAGCTGCCAAAAAATATGGTTTTTGTTTTGTTTTCTCTGCACATTAGAGACATTTAAACAAATAATTCAGATCCTTCTATTGGAAAATTACTGCAGTGATGTTGTGATGTTTCATCAGTTCTTAAACCCACACTGATGCAATGTAGGACTTCCTCATTTCTTAAACAATGATGTTGGAGGACACATCCCGTGGTTGTGGAAAAGATGTAATGTTTCAGATGGGTCAAATTATTGTGCTGAATTAAGCAAAGAAAACAAATAAAGAGCTAGAACTACTAAAACTGAATAAAAACTGTCATACACAAAAACCTGAACTACAGTGGTGAACCAACATCTACCAGAAAGAAATGTGATCGTAAATAAAACCTGGAATGAAATCTTGAACATTGATTTCTTTTTTATGATTCAATTTCTAGCAAATTGGTATTAGAACATACTGATTAAAGAACAGGAGGAATTAGGACTAAACAGCTATGTAGCCTTATGAAAAACACTGATCAGCGAAGGTAAATTATGAAGGTAGATTTGTTTCTTTATTATGCAATCAAAAGAAAAGTTGCCTTAACCCAAAAACAATTTTCAATGAAGGAAAAAATAAACTTCACTTCGATCAACAACAACAAAACCTTTTCAATCAAAGAAAAAAGTGTTCAAATGCAATTTTTGTGGTTCAAATATTTTTTTTTTGCATTCAAACACTTTTTTCTTTGATTGAAAAGGTTTTTTTTTTATTGAAGTGAATTTTTTTTTTTTTTTTTGATTGAAAATATATTTTTTGGTTAAGGCAATTTTTCATTTGATTGAATGATAAAGAAACAAATCTACTTTCATTGTAAATAGGTAAATACAAAAAATGCTTCAAATTGATTGGACTGTTTCAATGAAAGACGGTCATGTGATTAAGAGAGGTGGATGAAGTGATTACCCATCATGCCTAGTGCCCACAGTACAAGCTTGTGGGAGCAGTGTTATGATGTGGGGTTGATTCAGTTGTTCAGGTCTAGGTTCAATGTTCTGTGTCTATAAAACGAGGTCAGCTGAACCTGAATATACTGAATGACCAGAATGAGCATCACTGGAGTATTTCTTCGCTGATGACACCTTCATATTCCAACTCTGACTCCACTGTCATTACAAGATCTGGACAAAAATTAACCAAGTATGGACGGAAATAAATGTTGCGACGACACATAAGTATAAAGGACACCACAAAAACACACCAGAGAGCAGCTTCAAAACACTGAATTACTATCAGAAATCTACTAATTTAAGTACGAGTTTTTGTTCTATTCATCATAAAATAAGACTCATAACATGTCTGTCATTGAACACACCAGTTCCTGATCCATGACGGCCTCATTAAGAATAAAAACATCTGATGTTTCCATCATAAAGTTGTTCTATTGAGGGAAAAACCTCACAATACAAGAGTAAATGCATAATATTTAGGGTCCAAAATCTCGAAGAATAAAGCTATAATACAGACAAAACAGTTATAATTACTACACACATGAACACAAGGCTTTACATCACTGGAATGATCAGTCTAATTTAATAACAGGTCGACAGTTTTCTTCTGTCATTTGACACATTTTCTTAATTTCTATTAAGATGCAAGTTTATTATAATTTTGTGAGTCTTTTCTTGAAATATTATGACTTTCTCATCACCAGTATACATGTTAACACAGAGCTTTATTTCACAGGATTTAACTCAAAAATCAGGATAAGAAAGTGGCATTTTACCTTTAATCTGCATCACACAAGAAAAACAGCCAACAACAAGGATGAATCCAGATGGAGTCATTCTGGTTTTATCACAGGTGGTTGTTCTTCTCGACTAATGGAACCGTTCCTATTTTCAGTGTTAAATTCTGTTGAAACAATTTGTGAAGCAGCCTCACTTCTTACCCAACAATTTAGAAAGATATGTTTCACAAATGGTAGTTGTGTCACCATTAAAGACATTCTGTTTATGAACATTTTACTTCCTTATGGAACAAAATGACAAGATGTACTGACCAGACATGGAGATCATAAACCGCTGATGCTCCAGAATGAGAGTAGTCGACATCTTGTAGCTTCTGCGTTTGTTTGAAGATCTAAACATCCACCAGTAACCAAAAGCATCCCTGATCTAAAATGTTTAATAAGTTCTGATCCCCTAATCCTATCAATACATGTAAATAATTGGTGTAAAATGCAGTTTATCTTTTCATGGTCATCAGATATGACCCATTTGGACGTTCAGAGGATCCGTAGTGAACATGGAAACACCACAAACATTTATTCACCCGTAAAACCCATATAGTTTGACAAATGACAGTGGATGGAGACACTTGTTTTTATGTGGTGTTAATGATACACTTTGCTCAGAAAAGTCATTTTTTCTTCAGTTTTCTGTTTTGATATTTTGATTGTTAGCATGATCGTTGAATTAAATATATGAAAATACCTGATTTTCACTGGAAAAGGCAACGGATGTTATAATAGTGATAAATCACTTCAGAAATTTAAAATGTAGAGAAGAAATCAACTTTAAACCACCTCAGAGATAGTTGTAAGTCACCAGGTAGTCATACACAGACTTTACTCCTTTTAATAGATCTGTAACACCAGGTTTCATGAACACATTAAAAGCAGTTAAACAGTTGTTTTGATGGCTGGTGCTAAAAAGGTTTTTCATATAACCTTTGAGCTTACACTGAGCTTTTATTAACATCTACACAATCAGAATAATTAACTTTCACACTGCTGCTCAGTTGGCTTTTTGCACAGAGGAAGTTTGAGTCTTGATAGGAAGAACAGAGATGGTTCTGTGACTGAAACATGATGAATGGGTGTGTTGGATGGTGTTAATTTAAGCAACTTTGCATTTTGGTTTTTTTTGCGTTTATAGTGTATTTTCTGTATATAGTATATATTTTTTCTCTATTGTCAATTCTGTACTGCTGTGCAGAGCACCCGTGTGCCTCACCACAATGACAGGTCTATTGTATTGTATTCTATTCAACAGTCTCAGTAGGAAGGCAGCCATCTGTGGTATTGGTATTGTTGAGATTTAATAAACATCACGACAGAAGAAACCACCATAAGATCCTGCCGACAGATTTTGGGGATTCCTGCTGGATGAGTCAGTGTTTAGATCACACAACTGGGGCAAGATATATATAGAAAAAGAAAAAAATAAAGGAACTGCAATGAATTTCCATATTAAAATATACAATTCTACCACAGTAAGGAATAAAATATGAAACTGAAAATTGAGATCAAGATTGACTTTATTCATGTCCTAAGGAAATATGCTCTCTTTTGTAAATTGTAAGGTACCAGAAAACCATTGCATCACCTAAAGGTAGTGAAATGGTTTAGAGTAATGCTTTGGTTACAGTGACTATCTTGGTTACATGATGTTTACTATTGTGCCAGTTTTTCTGCTGTGACATGCAGACGTAAAGCTCTTTGCATTAGTTACTTTAGATACTTGTCTGAAAAGTGAAAGGAAATGTGGCAGATAAAATACATCTTTGGGATTAGAAAATAAAAGCTGCTGATACTATGCATTAGGAAACTCAGAGCGCACCCTGGTGGATGTTCGACACACCTGCAACTCTGACCAAATATACTTTCATTTGCAAGGTTAAAGAAAAAGAGATGCAAATTGCTCAGAATTCAGGAAAAAAATGTCTTAGTCTGACACAATGTACCTGCATAAATCTCATACTTAAGGCAGAACAGTTGAGACTTCATTGATACAAAAAAAAGGGCAGAATTAACCATTAGGAGTTATTTAAAAAGTATTCTTTACTGCCGTGTGTAGAGTAGTTAAAGACTAATCCCAACATGACAACACATTCACAATTACACACAAAAGCAGATTGGTGTAGAAAAGTTAATCTCCTGAATACACACCTGAACCTCTTGGTTATTCACCAAGAAATACATCCAAAGTTAGGAGGCAGCAGATGTTCTGTTTAAACACATAACTTATTTATTACATGTTTAAAAGAAATGACTGGAAATTGCTTAATCATATCAATGATAAAATGAGTCCATAATAAAGTTTTCAGTTGCAGGCATTTGCAGAGAATCTAAAACCTTGATTTGCTTTCAGACTAGGGGTGCAACGGTACAGGTAGCCCACAGTTCGGTCCATACCTCAGTTTTTGGGCCGTGGTTTTGGTACGCGTTTCGTGCATAAAGAGAACAGGTTTTTTTCTCCCAAAATTATATTTTTTATTTTGCTTGTCAGCAAAACCTGAATTTTACAGTGGGAACAAATTATATCACTATAGTGAATAAAATAACACTTTCTGTACTGAGCAATACAACCCTTTCTTATTCACTACTTCTATACAGTCGAATAAACTGGCACGTGCACACATAAGGCTCAAAGAGAGCTTTTTTTTTTTATAAATAAATTCCTGTTGTGCATTGGGATGTAAAAGAAAATGGTGGTATAAAAATGCCACGGTTATCTACCGTATGCGTTTCCTTGTAATAGTAAGTCATTGTGTTGTTTGTGTGTCAGAGTCCTGCACTGGATCGGTTACCTACGAGAACTTAAAAGTGAGTTACTGTGTAGACAATGTGTTCAATCACGGGTCAGGTCAGGGGTGTAATGTATGTGGGTACCGGTTTTGGAAAAGTGGTGGACCCATGCAGGACTCTGATGTGTGTTGAGTCTAAAGCCGCTTCTCTGTCCACTGTCTCTTACAGAGGGGTGGGGCGACCCCACGCTGCGTACTCACATGCATTTTGAGCGAGTGACACAGACAGACTCAGAGAGAGAGAAATCAATTGCAAAACCGAAAACCTGTGGTCCATAAGGGCGGATTGTCCCATGCAGGGCGGACTGAATGGTACAGTTTTCCCCAAGTACTGTTGCATCCCTAATTCAGACATAGTGACCATATAATGGCCAGTTGTGGAAATTCACTCACCATTACAGTACATGTGATAATCTCTGAACACTGATGCAAGGGAAGCTGCGTACAAGGAAACGCAGATCTGACTTTATAAATTAAAGACGCAACAATTACCGTATATAAAAGTGTTGAATAAGGTGTGTTCCTGAAAATGTTTGAAATACAAGCTGGTATGACTCATTTTCAGTAGCGCGGGATAAAACCTCCATATGTTCCTCGTTTATGGCCAAAAGAACTTTACCGTTTTCAATTAGTTACATATACCAATTCCAACTATACAACATTACTACAAATACAGTTTCAAATTGAACCACAGAAAATAGGGGGACTATCAAAAAGTACAGTAACTGGCTGTGGAGTCCAAAGGAACAAGACGGTTCCTGCACCTGAAGGCCGCGTATGAAGTCAGTGTTTAAAATGACCAACTACCTGTCCCGCTCCACTGCTATAACGCTGGCCGGCCGTTCAGTTTGTCATGCATGAGTGCGATGGCTCCACCCGTGAAGTCTCTAAGAACCTGAACTGTCTCTCGTTGGAGCTGCAGTGACTCTCGTATAAACTCCTGCTGAGTCTCTGCCAGCTGTTGTACCGACTCCGACAACAGCTCGAGAGATCGTGAAACCGTCTCCAGCAGAATGTTGGTGGCGTGTTGCTCCTGAAGGCTTAGCGATGCACTCTGTAACATGCTTTCCCTCAAGTTCTGTGGGGGCTGACCGGGCGCTGGAAGTGAGGCCGTTGAGGTTGAAGGTACTGGAGGTATTTGAGGTTGTTTCTGGATGCCGTTGTTTCCTTGGTGATCGTCTGCTGGTTTCGCCGGGTGCTTGGAGGGCAGCGCTTCCTCTCTTTGCTCCTCGTCTGAGTCTCCAAATGGAGCTTCAGTGTCTGGAGGGAGAGAAAAAGGAAAATGGTATCTGTGGTTATATTATACTATATATTGGTTATATAGTAACTATGGAAAAAGGAAAAGTAGTAGCTGTGGTTATCTCATATTGTCTGATAACAGAGTAATTGATAATTGGAATAATCGGGTCTGATGTGTTGACATGCACTCACTCTGTTTCAGTTTTCCACTCTTGCCTGACTATCACTTCCATTTTTCTAAGCTTTGTTTTTTTAACACATGTACAAATGTAAAAGAATGAAATTAATTAGATTAACAGGCATATGTGCATGAAGACATCGGAGTATTGGGGAGAAATCCAGGTGTGTTCATCCAATTTCTCATAATCAGATTACTGAGATTTTCATATTATACTGTTTACATGATCATTGGTATAATCTGATTACTCCAGAAATCAGATAATGATTGGAGTATTAGTGTGCATACAAACAGGCCCACTGACATGAACTAGAGTCATGTGATGTGTGTTTACACAATCCCAAGCACAGAATATACACAAGCTCATAAAAGTGGAAACACCCTTTCCAAGTGGCTCCATTGCTGGCACTGGTACTAAGGTGATTAAACTGAAGACCTGCAATGTGTTTGGAAAAACAAGGCATGGCTGGTAACAACAGTGAATACACTGTTAAAGCAGTCACATAAAATTTGCAGCAACATCAGTATAATGTGAGAGCCATTGTTTTTCAGAACAGCCTCGACCTTTTTAGGAGCCAAATTCACAAGATGTTTGTCCTTTTTCTGTGACAACCGCCTTCTTCCTTCTTGAATTTCAGGACACCCAATGAGTGTTAGAGGGTTCAGATCAGGCAATTACATCATCAAGGCAGTGGTTTGTTGAAAGATTACTGTTGGTCATTGTCTCTTTAACCAAGATTTCACAAGCAGATGACCATCTTCCCCTTTAAACTTTTACAGCCTATCATGGAATCTGTAATTTTATCGTTGAATTTGATCTCTCCATTCCCAGCAGCACTCTACCCAAAACCATGATGCTACCATGTTTGACTGTAGGCGCGACTCACTTTTTTATTAGCTTATCACCACATACAATTACACTGCATCGAATCCAAACAAGATGAGATTTGTTTCATCAGACAGATGCTGCCAGAGACATTGGCAAGAAGTCGTAAAAAAGATATAAACTTGTTTGGCTGTGAAGGGCATAGCTGACATTAGTGCAGATTCTCCCCACTGTTTTCAGAAATCTCATTTTACCAAGCATCTGAGCCAGAAATGTAAGAAAAGAAGTTTATTTTTTATTTCATCAAATGTTTTGTGGATTCTGGCTTTGTTTATCTTTTCACATATGTCCTGGAATAACCACTGCTTCAAGCTTTGTGACCATCAGGTACTCAACAATATTAAATCTATTCCTGATAAAAATTTATATCAGGAACAGATCATTTTATTTTTTTGTCACTGTCATGTTTTTGTCCCAATTAGAAACACATCACTTCCCCTAATGATACCCACACATAGGAGAAACATGTACAGAAAAAAATACATTTATATCAACTAAATAGAAACAAATAGATCAGAACTTCAGCAATTACTTGATTGAGTCGGCTATTAAATTGCACATCAACTATTTTTGATTCAATAATTGATTAGTTTGAGTAATTTTCTAGGAAAAAGCCTAAATTCCAACTTCTGAAATTTAAGTATTTTCTAATTTCTTTACCCCTCTTTGACAGTCGCATGAATATCTCCATCTTAGGGGTCAAACAAGACATTAGGCATATCATCTGAGAGCTGTGGGGAAACACTGATTTCATGGCCCAAACAGCATACTGGGTATTCAAGAAAATAACTACCGAACTTTTGAAAATAATTATTAGTTGCAGTCCTAGATTGGATTAAGTTTTTAAAACAGTTATTACGTGCCAATATTTTCCTACTGAACAGAGTATCATAGGATTACTCCACCCCCTTAACCTGATCAGGCCCGTCTCCTCTGAGTGATGCGCAAACATTAGTCATATTTTATCACAATTCTACCATTATTCTGACTATCAGTGAAAAATTAAGATCCCTATAATTATATAAAGCATTTTCATACAAATGAAAATAATCATATTACATGCATAACTACTCACCTTCTGCAGGTGGTATATCATACGGCACATCAAGAGAGGCCTGCGATGAGTCTCCTGCAATATTTAAAGCAATTAAATTATAGTATATAGATTGTATTCCTATCTCTAACAGTTCACTGAAGAACCAAAACCATGTCATCAACAATTTTACAAGCAAAAATAAGAGCAGAATAACATGATAGTCTTTGTTACCTGACTGTGCCAGTCCACCAGAGGGATAAGGAGGAGGTGGGGGCATAGACTCCACATCAAACCCGCCGTTGGGAGAATTCTGCATCCCCATCATGTCGTCCTCTTCCATTTCCTCTTCCTCCTCTGCCACATCATCATCATCACCAAGGGGACCAAAGTCATTAATGTTGTGATCCTCCTTATCCATCTCCAATATCTGAAGCACTATTTTTTCTGTTGGATTAAGGTCTCTTGAAAGACGTGAGTTCAGGCCTCTGTTTGGTACAGTCCCTGCCCGCATGGCAGCTACTTTTCGCTTTGTGTCACATTTAAGATCAGCCCATTTCTTGATGACCTCCATGACTTCACGTTGGCACTCACCAATCTCATTGACACGTGCAGTGATCTCTGCCCATGTGCGCTTTTTTACATCTGCTGGCACACCACGGTTGAATTTACCTAAGGAAGAAGCATATGCATATCCACTGTAAATGATATTTATCCACAAGCTAATGTTATTCATAGATTTACTTTCCTGCAACCCAAACACAGAAGACTGACATACTAACATTTCCCATATAATGTAAGCATATGAACATACCAACAACAACCATTTGATGTTTCCTCACTTCATCCAGCAGTATGTGGACCTCACTAAAAGAAAAGCGGGCTTTTCTCTTTTTGAAGCGAGTTACACTGTCTTGATTGTAGTATAGTGGTGAAGACATCCTTCACACTATGTGTCAGTGGGTATCCAGCTGCTTAGTGATTTCTGCTGCACTTTAATGTCTTCTGCTGTCAGCGGAAGTACTGAGCCTGATAAACAACAAATGGTATGCAAATGTTAATGACATTACTTTTGTTTCACTCATGTTTATAGCCTTCATTATCTAAACTGTGGTGAGTTATTTCATTCTACTGAGACAGATGTAATTAACAAGAAGCTGATTCCAGGAACAACTATATGAAATAAATTATTGTTATGTAATAATGATTACAACTGCACGGCAATTGCATACACATGTACAGCTTTTCAACAGAGTAAATATTTCAGGTTGTATTCTATAATATTACTGGTGAATGAACAATAGATGATGCTACAATCACACGCGATAGCTCAGTTAGCTAGCTTAGCTTCCCTAAACCTTGTAGCAAAAACAATTTAATCGACGGCTTTACGCTACTGTGTTCATCTCTAGTGAGTGTTACAGATTTGCTTTTTGTTAGGTAAGGTAATATTCTCTCAGGTAGCTTTAGCGCTTAACACACCAACTCCATTTGCAGGAAGGCATCGCTAGCTAGTCAGAAATAGCTAATGTTGCTAGCACTTGAAGGAATTAGTTCTAACACGTTGACTTCACAAGGTACGAAATTATGATAAATGAAGGCAATGAGATGCTGAACTTACCCCCAAATCACAGAAGTTTTGATGTAGTCCGGAATCGATAAAGTTTGTTACAGAAAAGACAGCGCACACACACACACAATGTCAAGCTAGCCAACGTGTAGCCGAGGCACAAAATGTCCAGATAAGGCTAGCTGGTTAGCTAACTAGCATGAAACCGTGTTCAGTTTTCTTTTCTACGACACGGACGTCTTTATTATGCTTTTATCGATTTTTTTTACGTAATTTAAAATGATATCACGTAAATCACTCATCAGATATTTTGCTATTCATGCCCCCTCTTTAAATTCAGCTTGCTTAATTATGCCCATTTACAATGAGTGCTTTTATTTTGAGCGGATACGCCTGTTAATTTCTCCTTCTGTAGGTTGACTTGGTCATAAACACAAACACACACAAACAGAGGTGTAGGTTGACTTTTAGGGATGTTTCTCAGAGATGAAACAAGTTATTAAAAAGAAGGAAGTTCACGTTTAAGACACTTGTCTTTGTTGTAAGTAACTAACCAAGCTGAACACCAGCTAAGGTAGAAAATAAAGGAAACAGTTTGAAACTAAATATCAGAGTTGGTCAGCAGGGGGCGTTGTTGGGACTTTTTTCATTTGAAGGTTTTATGGTAGAGGTTAAAAAAAAAAAAAAAAAAAAAAAGGATGTTAACCCTTCGGGACTGATTAGTTGCTGCAAATGACATGAAGTTTGGCAAGATTGTGTATTTTTTATGTGATCTTATTTCCAGCTCAGCTCCTACTACAGTGAGTTTAAATTACACTGTGTACAAGAAAAAGAAAGAAGTGAAATGGTTTTCATCTGCACTCTTATTATTTTACCTATTTAATTTTTTTAATATTCTATTTGAAATTCTATATTTTAGTTTTAAATCTTTGTGTATGTCTTCATGATTTGTCTCATTTTTGTAAAGCACTTTGAATTGTGTGTATGAATTGTTCTAAATAAATAAACATGCCTTGCAAAAAATGACTCATACTGTTAAGCGCAAGAAATGTGCCTCTGAAGCCCTTCCAAATCCATGTATAAATAAGGCACACATTTTTTTGTGCTTAGCAGTATTAGTTAGACACTGCCCACCCCCCACCCCCCAAAAAAAATCAATGGTGCTGCTAGTGACTGTCATATCCCAGGCTGTAACAGGCCTAATTCAACACACAAAAAAATACTTTGCATGCAATAAATTAATTTTTTACATGTAAAAATGTGGCAATATCATGGCAAAAGCCGAGCATTCAAAGTATTAAAATATTTCTAAATGAATTAGTATTTGATATAAATAATTAGGTCAGATGTAGGTTGAGAAAAATTTTGCTCAATGATAATAAAATATAATTTTATATATATATATATATATATATATATATATAAAATATAATTTTATATATATATATATATATATATATATATATATAGTTTTTTTTAAAGCTTGGTTCAGCATTTATGTGTGACCAATATTATAATTTATATATATATATATATATATATACATACCATATAAGCTCATATATGCCACTTGCCAAATGCAGTATTTACCTCCACTGAAGAAGTCAAGGAAACATCTCCCTTTGTTGACTGTGTTTGTGGAATCAAAGAAAACTGCAACAATTTTCATCCTATTCAGTGAAGGAGAAGGAACGGGCCAAGACAGACTAATCCTTTAAATTCTAAAGCAGATCCATAAAAAACAATTGTGGAGGCTGGTTAAGTTGAAGAGCTGTTTTTGCCCCTCCTGTAACATTGGAGAGCAGTTTATGGGTTTACTCTCAAGCTACCTTAGAGCCTTTGTTACCATGGTAACAGTTAGTTAAACTAAGAGAGACCATCTGTGATTTGTTTGTGAGTTTAAGACACTGGAGCAAGAAGAGTGGAGGTCTGAACCCTCTAAGGGTCCTTTCTTTTAGGCTGATGTGTTATGTGATATAATTACATACATGGCTCCATTAAAAATGCAGACATAAAATATGCATGGATCCTGATTTCCAAATGATCAGAGAACAGTCTTAGATCTTTAAATGATAAGGTGTTCAATTAGGTTAAGACAGATGCCATTTTCTAGCAACACTGCTAAAAAAAAACTAAAGGAATGTTTTGCAAACACATCAGATCTAATAGAGGGAAAAAAATCATGCTGGATATCTACACTGCAACAACAGGGTGCCACATCATTTGACAGACATGAAAATGATCAACCTACAGAGGGCTGAATTTAAAGACACCCCAAAAGTCAAAGTAGAAAAATGATGTAGAAGACATGTCCAGTTTGCTGAAATTTCATTGCAGTAACTCAAACCGTTATTGGGTACCTTGCATTGGCCCTCGTGCTTGTACATGCTTCAAATGAGACGGATGGTGTCCTGGGGCATCTGCTCCCAGATCTGGACCCAGACATCACTGAACTCCTGGAGGATCTGAGGCGCAACCTGGACTGAAACATAATGTCCTAGAGGTGTTCTATTGGATTTAGGTCAGGTGAACATGGGGCCAGTCGATTGTATCAGTTGCTTCATCCTTCAGGATCTGTCTGTATATTCTCACTACATGAGGCCGGGCATTGTCAGACACCAGGAGGAACCAAGGACCCACTACACCAGCACAGGGTCTGACAATGAGGTCTGGGTGTCCCTCCATAGATCTGCCTCCTCAGACCTTCACTGAACCACCACCAAACAGATCATGTTGAACTATGTTAGAGGCAGCACACTGGTTGTTTTGGGGGTTGTCTCATTGCACCTGTTGTCAATGTCATTAACACCGAAGCAGCTGAAACTGATTAACAAACTACCCTCTGCTTTGGGTAGTGTATAAAGGGTCAAAGAACTGAAAACTATACAAAAATACACATTAGTTGCTTTATTAAACAACTTTTTACCAATTCCAACATGACCACGAAAGCAGAACCTAAATGAGCGCTTAGTCGCCGTCACACTGATGATTCAAACCCAGCTACAGCCTGAGTAGCAATACACAGTATGTTTAAGAATGAGTCAGAAACCTCAAATGTGTTTGTTTTTTTTTTATTCCAAATATGGCACAGATACAATCTAACCAGCCATTTCAGTAACACTTTGATTGTGGCTACATGACTTAAACTTTTAATCTTGGCATCTCTACTATTGGCTACATGCATTAGTTTAACATTTTATATATAAGTATGTATATATTTTCATCTGTTTACACACTGTGTTGGCATTATTTGGTTTAGGCGTTTTCAGTACATACAGAGCATTAAGCAATCAACAGAAAAACACTAGTATGACCATGTTTCACTTCAAACAATATTGGCACAAAAAAAATTTCCCTCTTAGCATGTTAATGTAAATTGTGACAGAAATAAGAAGTGAAATATAGATATTGTGATAGTGCTAATTACAGATTGATGCATAATGTGTAGATGCACATAAGGCTCAATTTTTTTTTTTTAGATTCCCCAGTTGTAACTGTAGAAAACAAATTCCACCGGGTACAAAGTCACAGTGCAATTCTAAACTAAAGGAGTGTCTGATTTGCATGCAATAGGCTGCGCTACACGTAAAACTGCAAGTGACACATCCACAATTTTTTTTTTTTTGCTGTAAGCCTCAACCAATGCAGTGTGGCATCTGGCAATACTGTTTCAGTCAGCAAAAACTTCAGTCAGGTGATTAAGGGCTGCTTTCACAAAGACAATGTGACAAAGATCCAGCGTGCACAGAGTTAAAACGTGTTGAAAGCCGTAGTGTGGGTGTGTGCAGACTGACTGATTGACACGGATTCTCTTGAACACATATCTTTGTTTAGCGACACCATATCACCTTCAAAATAACTTCACCGATCTTTAGATTGATGTGATGTTTCTGATTTTTTTTTTTTGGTCATCATGTCCTGTTTAAGGCTCGTTCATGCTCGCTTTATGTTCGTAAATGTAGAGCATAAATGAGCCTTAAGTCACCAAAAAGTCAATTGGGCCACAGCCCAGGGGAAGTGAAGTGGAGTTTTTTTTTTTTTTTTGCTAATTTGCATGGTCCCCAGATACAAAGTACTGATACGGACAAAACTAACTCCCATAGTGACAGACGTTTCAATCAACCGGCATGAACACACCTACAGTATGTAAAGCTCAGGGAAAATAGGTGAGAAAAGTGTAGGTTGACAGCTCAGGTTAGCTAGTGCTGCACACTGTCAACTTTTGTTCCCACAAAAATATGGCAAAGCTTTTCATTATCGCAGTTGTCAAGGATGTGACTGGTCAGTTGACAGCCAGGAATTACGTTAAAACACTGTAAGATACATATTTGACATATCTTTGTGAAAGCTGGCCCCAAGTAGATATAAGAGCTTTTGCTTCAACTAGGTTTTCACAAATCTCCCAGTTTCCTCTTCCCATGGCGTTATGGCATGATGGGACAATGCAAATAAAAAGCAAATGTAAAACAAACCTTACACTGTGGGTTAGACCAAAAGTTAAAGTACAAGGCCTGTTTTCATGCACCTGATTTGTGTTACATACTTGTCTGGAGCCTTCAGCTTTTTGTGGGCTCCTCCGTAAGTGCAGGTCTGTGCTTTCTGGTTTTTATACAGTCACAAAATCTTGCATGTACATTTAACATAGAAGAACAAACCACCTGATAACAGTGTTTAAGTACAACATATTGTATCGGAATTCAAATCTAACCTGCACACACAATGGCTCTGCTGAATAATTAAAATTTGTAGAGATTATGCAAACATGATTGATGCTGTGTAGAGAAAAGTGGTTTATGTATAATAAGTGGAGGAAGAGGCATCACCTGGACTCAAGAATACATGGTCAACTGAAGCCACTGAAAAGACAAAAACAGAAAAGATGCTTCATGATTATCGCTACATATCCAATCAAATCCGTATTGAATGGAATGCCATAAAAAAACAAAAATACAAAACACTGCATCACTTTACCTCCTGAATATTAACTTTGATTGTCCCATTATTGTCTTTATCCAGGGTTTTGAAGGCACCTACAGACAGTAACATAATACTGTTAGTTTAATTTTAGACTGATTATAAAAATATTAAATGAACACAACTAAAAAAAAAGACACTCACGACACATGGCATCCAGTCTCACAAGGCAGCCAATGTAATTGTCAAAATCCATGTTCCCCTGTTCATCACTGTATCTGCGGATGATCATGTTGAACAGGTCATCATTGAGGGGGAAACCTGAGGAGGAGATGAACACAAAAACATCATTTTACTTTCAAAGCTTTTTATACACAAATAGAAAAAAGCCAACAGTGGGTGGTGGGGGAAGAGTCCATGAGTTCAACCAGTTCTTCAACAGGTTTGACACTGTGTGGATTATGTTTTTCCTGCTCCAGCAAGTACAGTCACACCTATTCACTCTGCTTCCTCCATCCCCCCACCACTTCAGTTACACCACCTACTGTCCGTCAGAGTAACAGAGGTGAGGATGGAAGTCAGATGTCTCAGATGGGGGTAAATCAGATATTATACCTAGACTGTGTATGTGAGATGCTGCACTGCCAACATCTTCATGTATTGTACACAAAGCAGGCATTCATCCCACATCACGAAAACCCTGAAGCATCTACTTCTGTACCAACTGAGACCCACTGCAATTTACATATAAAGAACACATGAGTGGATGATGCTGTCTGCTACATGCTGCATGAGCCTGCTTTCAACTGGATGACCCCACTAGGAGGACCACATGAAAAACAGAGTGGCTAGATAAGTGGGTGGAAAAAGCTCAGATCAGGGACTGGACAGAGGCTAGAATTACACTGAATTCATCACAAGTTATCCTGAACAATATCGATTATCCCCTTCAGTGTATTCTGAGAGAAGGAGCTGCAGTGAAAAGCTCACCCTACAGAACTAACAATACAGGAGATTCTTCATCCCCCTTGTCAACAAGCTACACAACAGCTCAGCCAATAGGTTACTTAATGCTGTGCAACTGTTCTGGCACAACTGGCATTTTGCTTCCTTTTTACATTTGTGCGTCTTCAGTTTGTATGTCATCCTCACTACATAAAGGAACGACAACCTCCAAGCTGCAACTACTCACTGAAAATTCCGAGTTTTAAAAAAGACGCAAGTGATTTTGTGCGTCTTTAGTATAGGTTTAGTCATTTTACTTCAACAATGCTCATGCCCACTGTGCACCAAAACACCTTTCTGGACTCTATTTTGTAAAGACGCTGTTGCTACAACACATTTCTGGTGTCACCCAAGATGACTGTAAATCGGTTCCTGAACTAGACAACCCAAGTTAACTTTTACCCCTATTTCAGGATGACTGTGGAAAGTGCCAGATACATGTATAGCACTGGTAAGAATATTCTGCAACTAAAAGAAATTACTAACATTACTTGCTGCCATAGCTATTGTTGATATTCTGTAGACTGGTTCATGTAGGCAGGATTAAAGTTGTGCCACATTACACAAATATACTCAAATAACTCAGATAATATTTAAGACATCAACAAAGAAGTCTTCTGGGACAGTGGCACCTATAAAGGTTGAAGACAATTTTTCTGGCTTATGAAACAGACACAGACATAACAACTGATAGAAAACCTAAGGTGCTTTAGAAAGTATTTTATGCATCTACATCTGCAGCTTTATGTTCATATATTATTAGTGGTTAAGTTCTGCCTAATTTTAGGTTTTACAAAAACTTAAAAAAAACTCACCTGCAGCTCTAAAAGCATCAGGCAGCTCTTCTGCACCAATGACACCAGAGCCATCTCTGTCGTAAGCCTTGTACACTCCCTAAACATTTACAAAGAAAGTGCTTAAAGTATTTAAACCCAGTACAAGAGTTTCCTGGTAAGATGACTCACAATCCTAGAGAAAAACCAAAACAAAAAAAACCCAGTCTTTCTCTGGCTAAGGTTATTGTAATTCACCACACACTTGCCATTATTAATGAGCTGTTGTTAAGATTAACTTCATGAGTTTAAAATAACATGTTTAATCCTGTACCAAATTCAATAAAATCTAGGTTTTTAAGTAAACATCTTAAGCTCATTAAAAGGTGATGTACAACACAGTTGCTGGTATTCCACTGTAACAGACAGGTGTAGAATGAATGAAATGGACTTTGTGCACTTGCCTGCCATTTTTTGATGTTATTCCAGAGGTATTTGAATTCGTGAAAGCCAAGTTTTCCGGTGCTGTCACTCTGAAACACCCTTAAGGAACACACCCAGAAGCTGTCTTCTTTAGCTCCAGTTTAGACAAACATTGAACTATCACATATCCACAGTGTTTACCCAAGGCGTATTTTCATGTGTCATTCATATGGTTCAGAATTCATAGGTGGGTTTGAACATTTGTATGACCCGTTTAAAAGCATATTAAACAGGGGGTTTCACCATGAATGACAATGATTAGAACACCTTTTTAGAAACTTTTAAACAGAAAATTTCTGACATTACAAATAGAATTAACTGGAGTTATTTAACAGCATACCATTGGAAGTTGATAAATGGATCTTTGGACCAAAAACCCAAACAGAAATTCATTTTCATGACAGTATGACACCAGTTTTTGCTCTTCCTCTCTCATGTGTTGGTCCTTTGTTTGCTCAAGCTGCAAACATTTTACATATTTTGAAAAGAATTTTGCAAAGTAACCTTAATACCGGTATCAAATGGCAAATAAGTCATCATGTTATGATTCACCAATGCTAAATACCAAAGATGCATGCTACACACACGGAAAATCAGTTTTAATAGGCCAGATCATAATCTGTACTGTAGTAAAGGAAGATGTCCCTTATTACACAACACCTACAACCTAAAACTTAGAGAAAGGATACATCCATGACCGCCACCATGCTCCTACAATTCTCAATGCTGAAACCATCTGTCTTCAGGTCTCCATCTGAAGTATAGAAACAACAGCTATTCAACGCTGTGTAGATCAGTCCAAAAGACCAGTAAAACTTGTGTGACAGGAAAACTGCTTCTTACGCTTTCCAATGATTCTGTTTAGGATGTTCATCAGTTCAGCTGGGCTCACTTCCATATCCTGTATGATAAATATCAGCATTGTAAAAAAACTGTGCAAGTACACATCTATGTTGTACAACTAAATAATAATTTAAGGATGTTTAAGTTTACACCATATATTTATAAAAATAGAAATACGGAAAAAAAAGAGCATGTTGCACTCACATCTCCAGCAAGTTGTTGGAAGACACGACGGAACTGTCTCTCCTCATCAGACTCATCTTGCTCTGCAAACACAGCTGGTCTACGTGGTGGAGGCTGCAGGACAGAAAAACACGTCAATTAGAGACACTTATCATTCACATTATTAGGACAGTGATGGACAGGTGGAGCTCAGGTCACTCACTGGGTCAGAGGGAATAAACTGGGCAGGGTCGATGTTGCTACAAGGACAGGAGAACAACTTTAAATATTTCACTTTGTGGAACGGACATGTAGGTAGGTAGTGTGGATACTCACCTGACTACATTAATTAGGCCACCAATCAATTTCTTGGCAAAAAAAGACATTTTCTGTTAGCTGTAAAAGTAAAATGCAACATGTATTAATACAAAGTTTTACACCACAACATGCTGTACCATCAGTTAACATAATGAGCTACAAAATGCCACTTACAAAACCAAAAATCTAATGTGCTACTGTCATTACTTTGTATTGACAATGAGTTTCTGCTGACTGATTGTCTTTCTCAACAATCCCAAGCAAAATCGGAATTATTAGTAGCTTTCAGCTAATCGTTTTGACTAGTTTTTTAATCTTGAAAACATATCAGGACTATGTTGGAAATGGAAATGAACGCTTTCATTAAAATACGTCATTCCTTGGATTTTTCCTTTAATCAATAAACAACATGTCATGGCATTAATGTCATGTCCTCTGGTAAAAAAAAAAAATATAGTGAAGCAACAGTCAACAAGTTGTAGAAAGCAGACATAAATACAACAGTATCGTTTGTTGTGTTACAAAGTGTACTGAGCCTGTATTTCACTGCAGCTAAAACTTGTTGGTTATTATCAAGCAATGACTCGTGGTCATAAAAATTACTGACACACCCACTATGCTTGAAAAGAATCCAGCCCGTAAAGGGAAAAAATAGGACCCCGCCCAGACTACAATAATGGATCACAGGGGTCACAAATAAACATATGTTTACTTGATAGTGACATACTGGACGAAAGCCCAAGTAATATGTTCAATGTTAGCATTAGCATTACTCCATCTTCCTCAACTTGCTCTACACCCCACAAACATCAACTGCAGTATGGAACATTTAAAATCGCTGAGTAGTATTAATTTATGTTTAACAGTATTTACACATCAGCAAAGCAAAACCCTTTTAATGCAACGATACAGCATTTTAAAAAGCTGTCTGGCTCATACTGACAATGCTACCAAGCTAACTAGCTTAGCTAACTTTGGCTAAAACAAGCTAGCGTTAGCCTAAAGGTACATAGCATCCTGTCAAATTTATCACAAGTCAGAGTCTAGCTCGTAGGTTTAGCCTACATGGTTAGCACCGAACTAAAACGACATATTCTGAACCGACGACAACCTGGTGTTTTAAAATTTGACGCTCACTTACCAAAAGGACACTTCAACAACACTTAGTAAAGTTATCGGTCGAGGTTGCGTGACGACCCAAAGTGGAGTCAGCTGGCAGGAGCGTCCGTCCGTCAACTCCCACAACTGACGCTGCAGACACGGCCAGGGGGACCAGACAGTACCGTACATGTACTTCCGTATTTCACGTTCTGGCGTGAATTTCAACAAAGTTCCAGTTCTTGGTCTGATATGACTATAGATGCTTTATGTTTGTTAAAGCTACTGATAGTCCATTAAGTGCCTTTAATTCGCCCGTATCATACATAAACTGTTTAGTACATGATCATTCTGGACATGCGCAATTCAAACAGGCCCAAATATAACAAGCTTTTTTTTTTTTTTTTTTTTTTACCTTTAACATTTATATCTGCACATTTATCAAGTTATTTGTCATCTGTTGCTCTGACGTCAACAAACTGTAACTAGAAAAAGTCTTTTAAGGTATAATGCATAGGTTCTACAAACACAACTAATACCAAATCCACTTTACCTCTGTAAGTTGATAGTGATCTTGTGTGTACCCCAAACTGAGGCAATAACTTGTGAAAAAGGAGCCCCAATCATATTTTTATGTCTGTACATGCTGTACAGAGGTTTTAAATGTCTGTATTAGAATTTTGTTTAATTGATTCTATGAAATATTTTAATACTTTGAGGAACTGGATATTTGATAATGATCAAAATTATCATTAAACATCTTATTTAGATTTAATTTAATGTGTATTGTTTGAATTAGATTACTGAAAAACAACTTTTCATGATTCATTATACAGTATTTGCATAACTACACATATAGACTATATCGCTATTGTCCATGAGATCAATTCACAAAGCATGAGTTCTGTAGGTGCATCACAGGAATCTAAATTTGGTCCCAATAAATTTGTTTGTGAAACATTTTAGAACTCATAATTATTCTGTTTATGCTAAGATGTATAAAATTCAGTCAGACGTGAAAGGTTTGACTGATGAGGAAGAAAACACAGCCTGTAACTTATGTGTAAATCTATTTATTTTGTCTCATATTCATTAGTTTTCAATACATAAAACACATCTGGCGTTTGTCAAAGGTATGGTCAAAAATATACACTATATTGAAAAGAATAAAAAATTCCCTTGCAAAAGAACTGTGCAACAACAGAGCAACTTGTCCAGTGATTTCCTGATTTAAGACATAAGATTCAGATCTCTGCATGTAAACAGGTCATGACCCTGATCAGAGGCTGATCTGTCTGAATGGATGGGAGAACTGGCTCAGTCCACTGAATAAATGACCTCTGAATGACCTTTAACATCTTATCCACAAAGTAGCAAATTATGACACCATCTAATCAGGTCTAAAATGACCGGTTTGTGAGACAAGTGACAGTTTGAGGTGTAGCATCAGGTGAAACTCATTTACAGCACTTTTACAGTCTGTCATGAGGTCAAACCATGGACCAAACACACATGCATTCTTATCCCTTTTTTCCCCAAGTACTGATACAAACAAAACTAACTCCTACAGTGACAGAAACTTCAACCAACCAATATGTGCACACCTACGTATAGTACGCTACACGTCAAGGAAAACAGATGATATATGTGTCAGTTTAGACAAAAAAATCAACCACGACAGCTGATGGAAAATTACAACATGACTAGGGGGTTAGACTATTTCTGTGTATGTGCCGTATGTTTATAATGACTCTTCGTTATTGTTGTTGTCATGATCTGCCCCAAGAAGCGCCTGAACCCAGAGCAGGGACTGCCTTAGTAAGTCACAATATTAGTGCTACACACACACACAAATGCAAACACT
The DNA here is from genome assembly GCF_902148855.1 of Sphaeramia orbicularis. Lineage (NCBI taxonomy): Eukaryota > Metazoa > Chordata > Actinopteri > Kurtiformes > Apogonidae > Sphaeramia > Sphaeramia orbicularis. Next base: position 36,286,344 of record NC_043970.1, read on the forward strand.
GTTATGATTTCTGTTGAGTGTGATAATCCACATACAAAGAATTAGTCTAACCCACTATTGATGTTGTATTTTTCCATCAACCGCTCAGCTTAGCTAGAGATCCATTTGGTCAGTCTCTCCTCACAGAAAAACATTGAAGGGTTTGAATTTTTTGACTGTTATAGTTGTCAGGAGGTGCAGTTCAATTAAGATCAAACACATATTTGGAGAAAAAAATGGCCCAGAATAAATAAAAAAGATGATTTTTTTGATGATTCTGCACGTTTGCTCTTCTCATGTCATTTTGGTGTGAGGGGTTACAGAACAGTAAGAGGAAATGCATAACAAACATTGTGGATTACATCTAAAGTCAGCAAAGTACAAGGCCTAAGTTTATGCACCTGAATTGTGTTTACATAAGGGTCCCATTGTGAGTGCAGTTTAATACAGTCGTGAAACCTTGCATGTAGATGTGACAGAAGTACAACATATTGTAGCACCATTCAATTTAAACCTGCACACACAATGGCCCTGCTTAATAACTGAAGTTGGAAAGACTATTGAAAAAAAAGATGGTGCTGTGTAGAGAAAAGTAGTGTTGTATAATAAGCAGAAGAGGAGGCATCACCTGGACTCAAGAATACATGGTCAACTGAAGCCACTGAAAAGAGAAAAACAGAGAAGATGCTTCAGTTTACAGTTAGATATCCTATGGGGTTAGTTTTATTAAAAAAGGCACAGCACAAAGTTAGAGGACAGTTACTTTAGACCTAATTACAAAATTGTAGGATTCCCTTTCACAGTGCAAACATTTGAGGAGAGCACATTAAAATGAGTAACACAAAGTGGTTAATTAGGTTTACCTCCTGAATATTAACTTTGATTGTCCCATTATTGTCTTTATCCAGGGTTCTGAAGGCACCTACAGACAGAAAGATAATAATGTTAGTTAAATTTTAGACTGATTATAAAGATATTAAATGAACACAACTAAAAAAAAAAAACACTCACGACACATAGCATCCAGTCTCACAAGGCAGCCAATGTAATTATCAAAATCCATGTCCCCATTTTCATCACTGTATCTGCGGATGATCATCTCGTACATGGCATCATTGAGGCGGAAACCTGAGGAGGAGATGAACACATGAAAAACATTTTTTCTTTTGAAGCTCTTTATACACAAATAGAGACAAACCAACAGCGGGTATTGTGGAAAGAGTCTATGAGCTCAACCAGTTCTTCAACAGGTTCGACACTGTGGACCACATTTCTCCTGCCCCGGCCTGTACAGTCACATCCACTGACTCTACTTCCACTTCAGCAGCAGCTCCACATGCATCCAGCTCTTTCTCTTGCCTGGGATAGGCTTCATGCACAGCCCCACTACTTCCTAAACTTCAGGTGGCTCCTCTACTCTTCTATTTCCTGTCTTTCATTATTGGACACACTGATTAATCCAGATGTGTCTGCTACTTCTTGTTGTGACTGCTGTGGTCAGACACACCTGCATTAATCAGTGTGTCCAATAATGAAAAACAGGAAATAGAGGAGCCACCTGAAGTTTAGGAAATAGTGGGGCTGTGGATAGAGCCCATTCTCTCTGCCTCCTCCATCTCCCCACCACCTCGGTTACACCCCCTCCCACACTAGACACGCACCACTGTCTGTCAGAGTAACAAAGGTGAGGATGGGAGTCACCTCCAAAAGTGTCTATGTAAGGCAGTTACTGCATGCATTAGACATAAGATAATAACAATTCACACACACAGGCTGACACTTAACCTACAGGGTTACATTTTCATAATGACGACATCTTAAGGTGAGAATATCATCTTCTTGATACAAAGAACAACTGAACCCCTTGCACGTATTGTAGCTTATTTTGGCATCAGTCCAGCTGATGTCATCATGTCTATGCCTGTGCTGATGTCAGCATATCAACTGCCTCTACATTTTTGCCAAGTTTGAAGTAAATTGAAACAAAATTGATGTTTTTAAAGGCATTTGAAATTTTGCCCATTTACTTATAATGGGAAAAAAAAAAAGATTTAAAAAATTCATTAAAAACAATGGAGTAATTAAGGCACTTACATCAGACTAATCAGAAATAAGAACACAACTGGGACACAGTTATTTTTCTATCAGAGTTCCACATCATTATGTATTATACTCAAAGCAGGTGTCCATCCCACATTATGAAGACCCTGCAGTTACTTCTGTAACCTACTGAGACCCCCCCCACACACACACACACACACACACTATACATATAAAGAACACAAAAGAGTTGATGATGCACATGCTGCATGAGCCTTTTCACATGTGATGACTGTGATAGTTATGTGATTTTGTTTTCAACAGATGACTTATCACTGGTGCACCTGCAGCCTAGTGGGCAGACAGAATACACACTAGGCAGCTTGACAAACAGGTGGATTAAGGAGGTTGGATTCACTGTGTCTGCTCTAATAAGGGTGAGGATATCCTGAACAACACCACTCATTATTATACCAACTGCAGCTCAAACCCCACCAACATCAAATTCCACATCTGAAGAGTAACTGAAAACTGTACCAGAGGCTACCATTTCCAGCTTATAGACAACGATTGGCAGGAAACTCAAGGCACTTTTGCATGTGATTTATGCTTCTGTGAAAACTGCTTTAAGAGCACATGCTATTACTGGCATTAGTGAGGTGAGGTCCTGTCTGATTTTAACAGAAACTTTCCAAATATGCAGAAAAACTCACCTGCAGCTGCGAAAGCACCAGGCAGCTCACTTGCACTAATGACACCAGAGCGATCTGTGTCGTGAGCCTTGTACACTCCCTAGATATTAACAAGAAAAGTATTTAAAGCATTTGCACCCAGTACAGGAGTTCCCTGCTAAGCTGACTGACAAACCCAGAGGAAAAAAAACAGTGTTTCTCTGGGTCATGGCAGTCATGGCAGTGTAAAGGGACCCCCATCCCCCCATAACCAGGTAAACTAAAAAAAATTCCACAAAGCATGCAGATAATTATGTACAAGTGATCAAGGTCATGGCAACTAAAAGACAATATTCAATTCAGGGTGAATTCAGGCCAAAACAACAAACAACAGAACTACCTCATTTAAAAGAAAGTAACCCTAAATGAAAATAACAAACTGAGAAATATTTACTTCTCATAATGGTTATAATGTCAAACATGGTAGTTAATATACACAGTTCAGTTTGCTGCACTTTACATTTAAATAAAAGCTGTATTTTCTGGCCACAGTGATAATATATCTACACCACAGACAAGTGTTGGACAAATGAAATGGATATTCTGTACTTGCCTGCCATTTTTTAATGTTGTTCCAGAGGTATTTGAATTCGTGAAAGCCAAGTTTTCCAGTGCTGTCACTCTGAAACACCATTAAGGAACAAACACAGAATCTGTCTTCTTTAGCTCCAGTTTAGACAAACATTAAGACAGACAGACAGACAGACAGACAGACAGACAGACAGACAGACAGACAGACAGACAGACAGATAGATAGATAGATAGATAGATAGATAGATAGATAGATAGATAGATAGATAGATAGATAGATAGATAGATAGATAGATAGATAGATAGATAGATAGATAGATAGATTCTTCAAAATGTGGCCATTTTGAAGAATCTAAAATATAATACATGGTTATATGTCACACTTTTTAAATCTACATAATTCCGTATGTGTTGATTCATAGTTTTGATGCCTTCAGTGCAAATCTACAATGTAAATAGTCATGAAAATAAAGAAAAACCAGGTGAGTCCAACCTTTTGACTGGTAGTGTACACTGAACAAAAATATAAACACAACACTTTTGCTTTTGCTCCCATTTTTCATGAGTTGAGTTCAAAGATCATTTTAGAGTGGCCTTTTATTGTGGCCAGCCTAAGGCACACCTGTACAATAATCATGCTGTCTAATCAGCATCTTGATATGTCACACTTGTGAGGGGGATGGATTATCTCAGCAAAGGAGAAGTGCTCACTAACACAGATGTAGATAGATAGATAGATAGATAGATAGATAGATAGATAGATAGATAGATAGATAGATAGATAGATAGATAGATAGATAGATAGATAGATAGATAGATAGATAGATAGATAGATAGATAGACAGATAGAGTTTGATTGCTTGTCAAACTGCAAAAGCTGATCTACAATCTAAATTATATTATTAAATCTTAACTATAACACTTGGACAAAATTTGGTTAAACTCCACATTCATTTTAAAGCAGCATACTTATGGAAGTTGACCTTTGGGTGTTTTTTAAAGACTCAAATATAAATTAAATTCCATAACAGTTTGAAACCGGTTTTTGCTCATCTACTTTCATGTGTAGGTCTTTTGTTTGCTCAGGCTGTAAACATTTTACACATTTTGTGAAGAACCCATGATACCGGTATCAAATGGCACATATGTCATCATGTTGTGATACTTCAGTGCTAAAGATCAAACATGTATGCTACACAAACTGAAAATCTGGAGGATTTCTTGCATTACACAACTCATACAGCCTCGAACTGATAGAAAGGATACATCCATGACCGCCACCATGCTCCTGCAATTCTCAATACTGAAACCATCTGTCTTCAGGTCTCCATCTGAAGTATAGAAACAACAGCTATTCAACACTGTGTAGATCATTTCAAAAGACAGTAAAATGTGATTTGAATATGTGATAAGAAGACAGCCTCTTACGCTTTCCAATGATTCTGTTTAGGATGTTCATCAGTTCATTTGGGCTCACTTCCATGTCCTGTATGACAAATATCAGCACTGTAAACTCCACAAATTCACCTGTTGCCCATAAAATTGGAATAAAATATTTTTACCTCTTTTCATGGAATGATTGTGACAATGTGATTTATTCTTGTTTACTCAGTATGTAATCATTGCACCAGGTTAAAGGTGATTACTGATGTGTAGAAATAGGAATAAAAACAGGAATGTGTCTGAAAACTAAATTATTCCAACTTTATCTGCAAAAGTGTACATACAGAATAGAATAGAATAGAATAGAATAGAATAGAATAGAATAGAATAGAATAGAATAGAATAGTCCTTTATTGTCATTGTAACATGTAACAACAACAGATATACTGTACAACTATGTAGTACAATCAAATAAGCACAAAATGGTTTAATGCAGGGAGGTCAAACATGCGGCCCCTGGGCCAAAACCAGACCACTGAAGTGTCTAGTCTAGTCTGTGGGATGAAGATTCCACTGAAGATATTAACAATCAGCGGTACTGAACTCATTTAGTTCTGGGGCCACATTCAGCCCAATTCAATCCAATCTCAAGTGGGTCGGACTAGTAAAATCATAATAATCTCTAAATAACAATGACTCCAAATATTTCTCTTGTTTTAGTGAAAAAAAGTAAAATTACATGAAAATGTTTGCATTTAGAAAATATTCTTCCACAAAAAATGTGAATAACCTGAATAAATATAAACAACCAGAAATGTCTTAAAGGGGTCATATTTTGCTAAACTTTTATTAGTCTTTGGTACATTGATTTGTGTATTTGGACCCTAATAGTTCAAAAAAAATTTAATTGGAACCCTCCAGGTGCTGCAAAGCTATCTTTATATTCATTTTGGCAAAAATTGAGTGGATTTTTACAGCCTGTTTTAATTCCTGCTTAATTTGTTGTGTCTGTAACTAGTTACGTCATGACATTTGCACATATAAGGTCAAGACTTCCAATGAAAATTTCTCAGAGTTTGACATAATTGTTTCTCTGCTGCAGCGGTTGTAGTAAAAACTGAAAATATGTCCAAACTTTGAGCCGATTACCTAAAATGTTCCGTTGTTGGTTGTATTAACGAACACAAGAGGCTGAACGGGACAGAGCAGCACAGTCAACAACCTGGAGGGGGTGGGGTGTGAAGTTAGTCGTGCATTTAAAGGGCCAGTGCTCAAAATGACCTTTCTGGTGTCATTACTCAGAAATAGGGTTGAAGATGGACCTGTGGAGTTGAATTAATGAAGAATTCAGATCCAAGTGTAGCATTTACAGTTTATGTAGACCACAGGGAAATGTTTTAAAATGCATAATTCCATTTTTTTTTTTTTTTTTTAAAAAGCAAACTATCCCTCCTTTAAGAGAAGTAAGTGTAATTTTAACAATATTCTGCCTGTTACTAAATCTTTTGTGTATTTGTAAATCCACTGTGATCTATAAGTTACAATGTGCATGTGTAAATTATAAGTTGAGGTATAATATTTTGACAATTGCACTTATTTTTCTTAAGAAATTTCAGGTAGTTCATAGTTGTTCATCTTATTCAGATTTTTAAAGGGTAGTTTGTAAATCTAAACATTTTCATAATGTAATTTTACTTTTTTCACTTTGTAACACAGAGAAAAGTCTGGACTTGACACTATTTAAAGGTTATTATGTTTTGTTTTTTTTACAGATTTACCACGAGATCAAATCTGAATATGGCCTCTAAACTAAAATGAGTTTGACACCAATGGTTTAAGATCTTATTTCTGCAAAAAAATAAATTCAAAGGGCATACTGAACTCACTCACATCTCCAGCAAGTTGTTGGAAGACACGACGGAACTGTCTTTCCTCATCGGACTCATGTTGCTCTGCAAACACAGCTGGTCTTCGTGGAGGAGGCTGAAGAACAGAGGAACAAGTCAGTTAGAGGCACTTATTCACATTATCAGGACAGTGATGGACGGGTGGAGCTCAGGCCACTCACTGGGTCAGAAGATGCAAACTGGGAAGGGTCGATGTTGCTGCAAGGACAGGAGAATAAGTTTAACCAAACATCTCACTTTAATGGTTAGATATGTAGGGAGTTAGTCCAGATTCTCACCTGACAACATCAAGTATGCCACAGATTAATTTCTTGGCAAAAAAAGACATCTTGTAACCTGTAGATGCACAATTCAATATTTATCGATGCAAAGGTTTTGCACAACAAACAAAATAAGCTGAGATTTGTGAAATGTTCTGTGTTCATATAAAACAAATGCAGTAAAACTAAACTGACAAGTGTAAAAGTGGTGTACACAGACTTACACCACAAACACCAACACACAGAGATCATTTGTTGTAGTTTCCTTAACCCTTTCATGCATGAATTATGAGAACCTTAATCAAGATTTTTTTCTGGAGTGTTTTAATTCCTCTTGAGGCATGAAAAAAAAAAAAGCGATAGATTTTTTTTATGAATCTATTTAATCACAGAGTTACAAAAATATTCACTCAGCTGGACACCATGCGTTTAATTTTAGAAGCAAAGAAACATGTATTTACTGATATACTATGTGAAAACTATGAAATAAAAACATTTTTAATGCTGCGAATCTGATGTGTTCTCACATTTTAACACGCCTGCATGGAGATAATATGCAAAAAAACAAACAACTTTTTGTTTAGAAAAAAAAAAAAACCCAAAACTGTTTATTTCAGTCTAGTAACAATTAGCAATTTTTTCCATTTGAACATGTTACTGCAGATCAGGTTTATCTACAGTAAAGTTACAGTAATGGTATGAATTACAGCATATGGGATGATGCACAAAACAACAAATCCATAAATATTCAAGAAAACACCTTTGATCAGCTGTCCACTGTAGTGACCATTATGCATGAAAGGGTTAATTCAAGGTCAAAGTGGCGTCAAAGTTTACAGTGTCTGTATGTAACAACAGGTAACACTGGCTTGGTCAGTTATTTATCATGCAATAACATGCCCTAACAATGTAATTAGAAGCACACCCACTGGAAGGAGGAAAAAAATCAACGCCCCACCCAGATTGAAAACATGGATCACAACTAAACGCCTGATTAAATATATTTTCATAATAGTGACATATTGAGGAAAAAGCCCCAAAATGTGTCGAATATCAGGATGAGTAACTATAGTGTGAAATTCTTATCTATTCTACATATATTTACATTGCGTTATGGAAAGTCAGAAGGAGTTTAACGCACATGTACGCATTAAATAAGATCTCTGCGGAATTTACACATTAAACACTGATCTAAGACTACGTATCCTGAACTTACAATACCTTACTGCTGTAAAAATTGATCGTTCCTCACCTTTGCGATTCCTCTATCAGTTTTGGTGAAGTTTGTGTGAGAAATAGGCGTAACTTCAGCTAGAACAACACGCACAGACTGGCGTTGCAGAGATGACCAGCGGTACAAGATTTTCGTGTCATCAACTTCCGGGTTTGTTTTTACTTTCTGGGAAATTAAAACGACATTTTAAAAAAAAAAATTTTTTTGAACAAATAAGTTTAATGAAATAATGAAAGATACAAAGCATAATATACAAATAATAGTATGAAAAAGTAAATAAATAAATAAAAATAACAGAACTAACAAATATAAAGAAATAAATACAACAGAGAGTTCAGACAATATTAAATAATTGTTTGTAAATAGCCAGGGTGTTAGAGCTTTTTTTAAATTATTATTATTATTATGGATAAATTCTAAAGATTTAATATAATTTTCAAATTCCAATAGGAATATTTTAAAATCTGGGTGTGTTTTAGTGTATTTATTTTTATGTATATGAAATTTTCCAAATAAAATAAACAAATTTACAACAAATTCTAAATTGTGAATATCGTGTTTAAGAAAAATTAAAACGACATGAAGTGCACTTTTCTCGGTCCGTGACGTCAATATGGCAGAAAAGTGATGATATTTCACAATAAGACTAGAAGTAGTGATAGAAGAACATAGATTTTTTTTTTTTTTTTTTTTTTTTTTTTTTTATTACAAAAACTATTAACTTGCCCCCATTTTAGTTCCGGGAACACTTTCAGCCCAATATGTTAATGTATGTCAATTAAAGAAGGAAAAATATAAATAAGGACAAAATAAGTAAATAAATGGTACAGAAAATGAAATGTTAAAGTAAATAACTTGGGTTTTTAACACAAAATTAAATTAAAACAGAATTGACAATAGAAATAACCATTTTTGACACATTTTACAGATAATGTCATAGCAAATGCCTTTAAATTTTTTTTGTATCATGTATTGGCACATGAATTAATTTATCGAGCCATTTTTATATTTCTGTATTAAATATGTTGTAATCATTAAATATGGCAGGTCCGGTCCTCCAATGATCTCAAGTGGGCAGATCAATACAATAATGACACAGTAATCTATAAATAATGTCAACTTCAAACTTTTCTTCCAATGCAAGTTTACTTTCTTCAAGTAAATATTGAAATTTTTATGTCACAAGGAATAAACATAGTACACATCACTCACCGAAATTTGTGCTCGTTTCTCCTCCATGGACAAATTAGCATATTAATAGATTAGATAAATGTGAAATTGTTCAAATATCAGTAAACATAGATTAAAAAAAAAAAAAAAACGACTTTAGTGTAATAAAACCCGAAACTGAGTGTACTTGTCTTCATTTGATCCCAATCACTGTGTTCTCCCTCAGAGCTTTACTTCAGTTTTATGTTCAGTTTCCTGTTTTATTTGCTGGGGTCAGTGTTATTCAGTCACCGCTGAAAAAAAACTAAACTAGACTGATCCACATTTGGCTGAAAGACTGAGGTTGGACCATGAACCCTTGTTTGGCTTCACACAAAACGTTTTTTTTCCTTCTATTTCCCCTGTAGTAAATCATTCCCTGTCACAGAACTATCTACAAATGAACAATTTTTCTTTTTTCATGGCAATAAAACAGTTCTGCAGAGGAACTGGAGAATTTCCTCTGAAGATTTGCCAGTGAACTTGGGGCACAAAAATAAATAAATAAATAAAAAGCACGCCACACTGAATAATTCAAGACGTTTAATGAGAAGTGAGAGAAATTTCTGCGTTCATTTATTTTGACCAAATCCCATTCTATGATAATCAGATCATATAGACAGGGATTAGACCATATTTAGTACGGATTGTACCAAACTGAAAAGGGAACATTTTTCTTTTTGTTCAGAGATGAGGATTATGTCGTGAAATATTGTTGAAGATGTGTTTTGTTTTGTTTTTCTGCAGATGAAGATAAGCTCAGTGTGTTACAGTTAATCCACAGACGGAAAGTTAGTGATTCCACACACGAATGTATGCACAGAAACAAACAGGTCAAGTGTATGATAAGAGAGAAACCATGGAGTACTTATCCACTTGTCTTCATATAAAGCAATTATAGTTAACACTTAAACACGTATTTTTGTGACTTCTAAATAATTTTCTCTCCTTTTACCTTAACTTGTTACCTAGCCAATGGTGTCAAAAAGCATCTACTGATCTAAAATGTTTAACAACTATTGAACCACTAATCCGATCAATACATGTAAATATTTCTGGTAAAATGCAGTTATTCATCTTTTCATTGTCATCAGATATGACCTATTTGGACATGCAGAGGCTCCATAATGAACATGGAAACACCATCATCTTCTGCAACATTGATTCACCAGTAAAACCCATATTGTTTGACAAATGACACTGGATGGAGATGTTTGTTTTTATGTTTAGATAATGATATATTTTGCTGAAAAAGTCTCTATTTCTTTTTTTTTTTTTTTTTTTTTTTTTTTTTTGATATGACCTCTGAATTTACTCTGAGCTTTCTTAAACATCAACGGGATCAGTCAATGTTTTTTTGTTGTTTTTTTTTTATAATGCTTCGATCACCCAGGAGGGTTAAAGACCAGCGCTCAAGTGTTTCTCAAGATGTCCACCACAAACTGAAGACTTATAAACTGTAGATTTAGTGTTTAAGTGTCAACTGGTGTGAAAGGAAATACTTAATGCTACTGTAATAGTTGTAAAAACTTTTCCAACATTTAACAAATACTGTTTATAAAATATCACATAAACCCTCACAGGCTGGAAGTATAAAGTTGTATAAAATGGAAATATCATCAGATTTTCTCCTGTTAACTTCTTAGCAGGCAACCACTGCATCAAGTCATGACTGTAAACTCAACATCCTCTTCACATTTTTAATTCCTCTCTAGTGGCACTCTCATTTAAATATGCACCAGTGTGTGGAAAATCTTTGAATTTGGTTTTGGGCTGATAGGAATTGACCTGACAAAATTAATTCGAAATCATTGTGTAGCCTTTCTAGGATTACCACAGAAATTGCATTTCAAACATTTAAGAAATTTTTTCACTCAGTTTTGTTTCATAGTGTTTTAATAAATAGAATCTCTTCACACAGGCTCCAAGTGATGTAAATCTCAAAAGGGCAGCAGCTCTGAAGGCATTTTGCATCTACCTTGGTGAGGATGATGGACATCTAATTCAAGAGTATATGGTAAATACATGGTTCTATGACTTATGTAAAAGGTTTTACTATTCACACTTTCACAAATGTCATGTTTGTGCAGAAGTCACTGCACAGAACAGCGCACCAACACTATAGAGTGCTAAATCCTACTGAAATCCTTTGCAGTCAAAATAATTTTTGAAATCAGCTTCTATATTAAGAAAGCAACTTGCATTTAAGTTTTAAAGTGGCTCATAAAAATGTAATGAGTATCATAAGTATATGGTGTTAGCCTGTACTGAAGTGTAATCATTAAAAGTACAGGTGCAAAGTAAAAATATTTACTTTAATGCAAACATTTAATTTAGCAGATAAATTTTAGTCAGATTGAAGTTTGCATGTAGTCATAAAAAGCTTCTTTGCTTTAGAAGTAGAATTTGTCTGATGTTACTTTAACTTATTTTTTGGTCTGCATCACAGTACTTTATGAGAGACTGACAATTGTGTTAATAAAAAATTGTAAAGTAAAATGACTAATTTTAAAAATTCAGAAACTACTTCAAGCACTTTGTTACATTAAACTACTGCATGAAATGCAGAACTACTGCATGTGCAAACAACAAGGACTTTAAAAATAGTTCCAGGCTCTTTAAGAGTTAAGTACAGATTAAATGCAGAACTTTTAGGCTACATCTACTGAATTATTTCATTGTGTGGTATTAGCAGCATTAGTTAAGATTAGATACATAACTTTTACGTGAGTTGTTTTTTTCATAGGGCTTTTTAGCACTTGTACTAGAGTAAAGGTTTAATTCAACACTGATTCCCCCCAAAAAGAAAAAACATTGATTCACCAAAAAAACCCTTGCAGTTAGATAAATGACAGTGGACACTTGCTTTTATGTCCAGTTAATGATATATTTTGCTTATAAAGTCACGTTTGCTTCAAGTTTCTCTGTTTTGATATAATAACCTTTGATTATCTACATGAAAAGTGAATTAAACATAAGAACATACCTGATTATCACTGAAAAATACAAATTTCAGTGGAAGTTCAGAGGATGATATTATAATAAATGGTGATAAATCACATAGGAAACATAAAATGGAGACAAAAAAATAATTTGGAAGTCAATACAGAAATAGTTCTAGTGTTTAAGGGTTAAAGACAGTGGAAATAATTCAGACTTTACCCCTTTTAATGGATCTACAACACTAGGTTTCATGAAAAGCAGTTTTGCAGTTGTTTTTGGCAGAGAAACATGAGTTATCACATAACGTCAATGGCCAGAACTAAACAGATAAATAAGGAAGCTCTAAATTCTTCAGGAGATGGAAAACTGGGAGATGAAACTGCTAAACAGAATCAAAACCAATATTAAAACCAGATTGTCGAAGGCGGTATCAGATCAGAGAAGATTGACTGGAGAAAAATGGCAGAAGACCCAAACATGTGGTGTTTGATACGACACAGACTTTGTGTTTTATTTCAGAAACACTGTGTCATTTAGGAGAAACATGAACCTGCATATATGTCTGCAGATCTAAAAATGAAAGTGTATGTTTTAAATCTCTCCAGCAGGTGGCAGCAGAGAGCAACAGTCTGATCTGCACTGCATGTTCTTTATTCTCTATAGAAAACCTCTTTAACCCTTTAATCATCATCTTATATTTAGACCTGACTGAATGAAGCAGGAAGAACAGGATTTACACGAGTACTGTTTCATTTAACTAAACATGAAAGACAGTTTTACTGGATCTACCTTTCATTTCTTTTCACATTCACTATTATATATTATTTATTATTCATCTTATTTTCTTCTGTGTCTTCTTCAACTGTATTCCTCACTTTGTAACCTCACTGTGAGTCCTATATAAATATTATTTACTTAGTGTTTGACTGGAAGGTTTCATCTAGCTGCATCAGATCAGGTTAATTACACTGTTTCCCATAAAGTTGGAATAATTTTGTTTTCATACCTGTTTTTATTATGATATATACACATCAGTAATCACCTTTGATCCGGTGTAATGATTACATACTGAGTCCCAGATACACTTAATCTATCAAGAATAAATCGCATTGTCACAATCATTTCAGGAGAAGAGGTAAAAAATATTTTTATTCCAATTTTATGGGAACAGAGTAATTGTTGCAGATGAAACAGAAATAAAAAGTCATCAGCAATCAAAAGTATCTCCTGATATAAACTGTTTAATTCCTGTTGATCCACTAATCCTATCAGTACATGCAAATAATTAATGTAAAATGCAGTTTGCCATCTTTTCATGGTCATCATATATGACCCATTTGGATGTTCAGAGGCTCCGTAGTTACCGTAGAAACACCGTCATCTTCTACAACATTGATTCACCGGTAAAACCCATGGAGTTTGCCAGATGACAGTGGTTAGAGATGCTTGTTTTCATTTTCAGTTACTAATATATTTTGCTGAAAGTGACTTTTTCCTCAGTTTTATGTGTTTTGATAAAATAACCTTTGAATTTACCCTGAGCTAATATGAACACCTGATTTTGACTGAAAAATGCAAAATACAAAGGATATTTTAATTTTTAAAAAAAAAATTGGCAAGAAACCATTTAGGAAAGTTTAAATGTAGAGACAAATTCTCGAGAAAAAAATAGTTCTGGGTCTTACAGGGTTAATCATTGCAGTAATTATCCAGTGGAAGGACCTGAACTGTTTGCAGTGTTAAATGCAGGATGCGACTTGTTTGTGTTTATAATCTTTAAAATGAAAGCATTCAGGCATATGTGCTTTATTCACCCACAGCACATGTTGTAATTCTTTGACACTCTGACAATCCAGTCTCTAGTTTTTTCTTGAGTTTCAGAAAGCGGTTGAGTTTGTGCGACTGCCTTTCTGTTTTTATCATCACTACATCTCCTCTTAATCCCTTGTGGCCGCCACTATCATGGTTGCCTTGACAGTGCACACGCTTTGCCTTCCCTCTCTGCAAACTGATAAGTCTCAGTGCTACTATTCCCCTCTTCTACCGCACACAGAAATAGGATTCATAAATACAAGGCGACCGTGTTCATGCACAGTGAACAGTTCTTCTATTTTAAAACTTCAGCATCACCAGAACACTCATGCAATTAAAGCATCATTGCCATTTCCTCTGGGACGTTATAGGAATAAAGATTATAATTTTGATCTCTTTCTGACCTTGGCTCTGCATGGATATTGTTCACCTGCTGGCACATAATTTGCAGAACTATAGGCTTGATTTGCACAGCTGCTCTTTACAGGGTTACTAAATTATATACATAAGGTCATCTATTGAAATCCTGACACTCTGAATGCACCATTGTTCCTGCAAACAAAACATCTCATATGTCAGTGGTTCGCCGCATAGTGCATTATATTCAGGGGAATCTAACTATCATTATGTGACATGTGCACATAAAACTGTCAGACTTTTTGATTGCTCGTGCTTTGATATACAGCATGTGGAGTGCGAGTTGATATGTGGGAACATATGATGTGCAGTGCAGATACAGTGATATCTATCCTTCAGATCCCACTCCAGCTAAAATTACTCCATCCATGAAATAGAGGTATCCATGGTTACATCAGGAGCCATGTTAAAGGGTGCCTTAGTGCATCTCCATTCTCTGCCAGTCTCCACCTTTTTTTCTTCATTCATCTTTTCATAGAAATCACAGTGCCACTTCAAGGTTTTCTGACAGTTATGATTAGGTTTTGCAGATGACACAGTGTGTGCTGAATGGTTTTAATAATATTGATGAGGAAGGAGTGGGTATTAAATATGTCTAAATTATACATGCAAACCTTGTTACATCTGCAGCCGTCTGTGTGACTTTGAGGGAGTGAAAAGCAGAGCTGAGGTAGATCAGAGTTGCAGTTGCTGCAGGTGAAAATATTGTATAGGAGCATCCCCAATACGACATATTCACAGTCTTCAGAACAACCTGTTACCTTGACAACGCAATTTTATCATTCAAGCCCATTGCTACCTACTCTCCCAGCAGGAATCAAATGTGCCTTAAATGTATACTGCTGCAGGGTTTTACACCTCAATTCAAGGTGGAAATGAGACGTTGGATGAGATGAGATGTGCAGAAAATTTTGAATTATGATTTCACTCCATCACTGCACAGCCGGCAAATGTGAGATGATTTTCATGCTTTCACAATGTGAGGAAGGTGCTTTTGGTGTTCAGTACTGAGCTAAAAAAAAACAGACTGGACAGTGTGATTAAGATGGAAGATCATGTGGAACTATATTCCCTTCAAAAAGGCAGCGTACTCTGCACAAAGTTAACATTAAAAGAAACGTTTTAAGCATTTCAGATATCTCCGTAATGGCATTCAGCAGGGGATTGGATAAATTATTTTATAAATTCAAACTGGCAATGTGTAATTCCTCAAATACAGATGACCTAAGGGTGGTTGCTATTTCCGTTCAGTCACTCATGCAGTTGTGTGCCTAATTGTCGGGCCATAGTTTGTTAGTCATTCTTGTCGTTGTTGTGCGAGCTGCTCTCAAGCTTTACAAAGGGCAAACCCTGCAGCATTAGCGACTCTTTGACTGATTTCATCAAGCACCCATGAGGGAATTCAATGATTTTTCCGAAGATATCTAAGCCAAATTAGCAACAACAGTTCATTTTCAGTTGAGAAAAGAGGGGATGATCCCTGTTGTGCTGTCATGTTTTTAATCCATAACATCAGGATATTTTTCTAGAATTAAAAACTGTATCAACATATAATTTCTGCATGTTTCATTCACTCATCTGTATATATTTTATTTGTGCATATTTTTCTGTTGGCAGATGAGGCTCCCCACATTTGTTTGTTCCTTCCCTCTCTGCTGCCACACAGCCAAGAATAGCATACTCATGGGACGAAGCTAAATGCTTTAACAACATCAGGACCAATATTTAAGGGATCACTGTGAAAAAAGATTACCTGAGTCTGAGGTTGTTAAAGGAGCTCAAAGTCCCAGAAATATGGTATAAAGTGTATGCATGCATGTGGAGATTAGGGATGTGCCTCCTGGATTATGAACAAGGTCAAATGTTGTAGGAGGAAAGACTCATGGACGCCATCACAGACCAGTCATAGCAGCCTGACATGTTGCAGAATTTCAGACTGAGAAGTGATTAGAGCTCAGGTCAGCATATCATATAGGAGCGATTTTACATATTTAGCACTAATTTACTATTGAGGCTGGGGAATATATGGAAATAATTATTGTTTTTACTTTATGAAAGTCATGCTACTGCCCCTGGAGACCTCTCTTACTCAATAAAATCATTTAATGTCAGGTAAATTAAAGCGTTTTTTGAGATTAGAAAAACAAAAGTGTTACCACATAAAACCACACAGCTCTGTTCATTCCAGATGAAAACGTTTAGACAGACAGACAGACAGACAGACAGACAGACAGACAGACTTTATTGATCCCAAACTGGGAAATTGTAGCGCTGCAGCAGCATGATAGACAGTAAAAATAGAATATAAGATCAACATAGAATACACGAGCAAACACGCTATACATAATGAATTAGAAGTAGAAAAACAAAAATGGTAGAAAAACTGTTTTTAAGATATTTTACTGTTAAGTTATTTCAGGGGATAATGCTGTGGAAACATATTTTTTGTAATATACTGTATTCATTGTGTATTTTTTCTGTTCATCACTTTTCAGTGGTGATTAACATTACACTGACACCTTCTCAACTGTTATTTTTGTTACTGATCTTATTTTTTTTTTATTTTACTTTATTTTTTATTTTTTTCTGACTAATTTTCCATCTTCTTTTTAACCAGACTTTTGACCAAAATTGCAGATTGTTGTTCATATTAATTTTTTGGGCCCAGTGAAACCATTTTTACACTGATCTGGAAGCATTTGTTTCTTCTTTCTTCTCATTGCCTGTCACTGGAGCTTTTTTAAATTCTGTATTTCTAATATTTAACAAATAATGCATACTGATATCCTCTTAAGTGTTTTTTTGTCATTGCTGTATTTAACCACTTGTGAATCATGTTTTAACTTGAATTCATATAAACAGAAAAAAAAAGATTGAAAATATGAATTGTCCATGAATAATATTCTTTTTTGCCATATTGTCTTGCCATAATCTGGGAAATATACCAGAATTGCTGTAGTTTTACTTTATGTCCCTGGAGATCTCTCTTACGCAACAAAAATCTACAAATGTTTGCTGAATTAAAAAAAAAAGTTACAACTTTAAACCATTCCTTTTAGCATTTTTAGGAACTATTTCACTGGCAAAATTCAGATACTGTATTAAAAAGTATATCTGTAAACCTGTTTGTTTTGGGGAATATACTTATCATTTGCCTATGAATCACACAGAAAAAAATGAATAAAATTGTGGATTATAACAGTATGGTTATTTTTTTCCATACAGTCCCATCCTAATCACTGGTGTATTGTAAAATATTTAGTGCAGTCAGGTCGGTTTGCACCCATTACTCCAAAAATGCAACACATTTTTTGGCTTGAAATTTTTGCACAAGGGTGGTCATTCCCACATCAATATGGTGCCGATCCAGATCCAGGGAGATTGGGCATGTTTCTGAATTTTTATTTTCATCTCTGAAATGATGGTAATTATTATTGTTTTTAGTTATTTTCTCAATCAGCAGTATTTGATGGTCAATGCTGACCTCAGTGTGTGTTTTTGCACTAATTGTTCATTCATTTTTCATATTAGACCTGTTCATCCTCAAGAACTGACACTGAAATCATATTCATTCCAACACTTCAAGCTATTGATAATAAAGGCATGAATCCAAAAGTTTTAAGACTCATGGAACAGATTTATAATATATTTACAATTCTGTGCAAATGTCCTCATTCAACATTATTTGGTTTGTTAAAGTTCTAATGTCCACACATTTGCATTTGTCAGCCTCTGGATTAAGATCCAATCTGGATATATGTTAGTTAATTAGGTAGTTAGTTTATTTTCAGTCGTATATGCATTTCAAAACAACAGAAGATGAGAGAAATAATACAATTTGACTGAAAAAGGCTCAGGCAGAGGCAAAGCTTATTAATGCTCACCTACTTTACAACTTCAGCTACACAATACATGATGTCAAGTAGACAGAAAAATACATTTTTTTTTTTTTTTTTTCAATTATAGCCATAACTATCAAATATAGATTCATACAATACTTTTTTTTTTTTAACATAACAAAGGTTTAAGTTGCTTCAGTGCTTAAGTTTTAAATTAGCACTATTCCACAGTTGAACCCCTTTTTAAAAGAAATGCATCTTCTTTTACCTTCTTTTTTAGCTTTTTGCAACATAAATTTGTATCCATCTCTCAGCTCATATTTACTTTCAGATACAATAAAAGAAAAACCACACACAATCTGATAGTGTTTTGTTTTTGCTTTAAACATGATTTGCATTGTTCTGTAATAAACCAAGTCTCTAAACTTCAAAACATGAGAATTTAAAAAAATAATGGATTAGTATGATAATATTATCCTGCTATATTTATGATACGTATGTCTCGTTTTTAATGTAAAACACTTTCAACAGTTGTGGTTTAGAAGTAGATCCCCATAATTCAACACAGTAAGTTAAATAAGGAAGTATCAGTGAGCAGTAAATTAAATCTAAACCTTTGTGATTTAACACGTCTTTTGCTTTGTACAGGACTGCTTTGGTTTTAAGATTTTCCCTTTTACATATTCAACATGTTTTCTCCAGTTAAGTTTGTGAAGTATGTTTTTGGATTTTTTTTTCCTGATGTTTTATACCAGCTTTCATTTAACACGTCAGATGTTTGTAATTATTTGTGCTGCTTCTTGTCATGTCACTAAATAGCAACTTTAACCTTTACAACCCATTTAGCTCAGTTTTATGTGTGTCTTTTAAGGCTGTGCACATATTTCCTGTATTTTCTTCAATAAATATGTATTCGTATTTCAACAAAGCTAAAGGTAGGCCAACATTTTTGCACAGTACATCAAAAACATCAAGCATATTCAGGCTACAATGACTGAATTGTGCTCAGAATTATTAATCACAGGTCAGTCATATTATCCACTAACATAACGGAGGCTCGTACTGACCGCAGAGAGCAAATCCTCCCATTAAATTAACTAAATTCATCTTGATCAAACACTGTAATGGGATTAATCAGTTTCAGGGTTGCTCTGAATAGTCAAATGAGTCATATTTTTAATGTTCCACCGTCGTACAGGGTTTCAGTGGAGAGTCTGAGTGTCCTGGGATGATTTCGAAGTTACTCAGACTCTTTTTATGCTAACAACTGGAAAGTAACAGGACATACTGGGCTGCAGAAATACTTCGAGTGCATTGATCTGTTCAGTGTGTTGTTATGGTGATGCATTTGTGTGCACAGTGTAAGATTGGACACTGTTTATTTCCACAGATATTCTGTCATCATGTGGTGGAAATAATGAAATAATAAAGTCTGAGTTCTAATTTGGCTGCTTTGATTTATAGGCTTGTAGTGTTACACATGCTGACTCAACGTCATTATGAAGCCTTATTGGGCACTTTGTTAATGTTATTAGTAACACCTGGGGCAGTTTCACTAAATTAGATATTGACCAAAGCTTAGATCTTACTGTCAAACTTCAGATAAGATGCCTAAATTCATCTGGTTCTTGGCTCCACTACGGCAGACTAATAGACTTTTTTCTCTCAGCGGACATGTTGACTCTCTATGATAGAAAATAAACAGGTGTAATTGTTGTAGCTCCTAATGGCTGCATTCCACATCGGTGCACCAGTTCCAGGGATTTGGTTTGTGTTGGCTCGCAGACATGGATTTCTGTGCCTCTTAACTGGAACGGATCCATCATTAATGTCATTAGGATCACCTGTGTTTTTCCTGCTATCACTGTCCAATCTGCCTGCTTTGAAAAAGGCCCATGTGCTTTCAATTTGACATAAACTGAGGCTTTTTTTTCCACCTAAAAACATGGATTATCATGTTGCTACTTCAAACCACTCAGAAACTTTTCCTCTGAGGCAAGATTAATATGCTGTTTTTTAAAGAGTATAATATGAAAAAATAAATAAAGCATCTAAATGTCACATTTTTTCCTTCTGGTACAGGATAATTTCCTATGACTCCTCATTTTTTCTGAATAATTTCACAAATTATAATATTTTTTTCTCCTTTTTGTCTGTTGGTGCCACTGACTACTTAACTAACCGTTACCATGACAACAAAGCTCTTAGTTGGAATTCGTTAGTTGAGTGAGTTATGCGTTTGATATGTCAGACATGCTATTAGTTAAGTTTCCACATAAGCAAACAAACCACAAATTGCTACCCAAAATATGATTCTTTGTCTGCAAAAAGATATAGAACCTTGATGGAACTACAGCTACTGTTAAGCGTCATGGTAATAGTTGATATGCTGGTTAGTTTCCATGGCAACAAAGGTCACTGCTGATTTCAAACAACTTGCACTGATTATAAATGAAATTATTTGGTCTGTGGAAAACATCCGTGAGCTACATCTCTGCCATGTTGCTTTCATACTGTTTGCTCCAATTAATGTTAAATATCGTGGTAACAGTCGGTGCCTCTGTTGCCATGGTAACACAGGTCTTGGTTCTGAGCTAGCCTGGAGGCAGGGTCACAAAACTTACACTGACATGAACTGAAAGTTAATACACTGTTTCGATGCAGCGCAGCTACTTTTCTGCCATTTTCCTGAATACACAATATTTTCTTCTTTTTCTTCTAATCTCTTTTTCTACACTTTTTACAACTTACACTGAAGAGAAGTGAAACCTTGTACCAACAAAGATACACCTCTGACACATCAGACTGAAAGCTATTGTTAAAAAAAAAGCATCAGTTTCACCTCTTTGCTTCCTCTCTTTGGCTTAACAATCTGGCTTGTTGCTATGGTAACACAGTTAAGTCCCACCCTTCCACTGTACCCCATGGTATCAAACTTTGATAAAAATATGAGAGACATATCATTTTTTTCCCACTGGTTACACATATGATACTTGTAAAATGACAGTATAATTCTACAAGTCAAGAAAGTCATAGTTTGTGGCAAAGACAGTAAATAAACATCGAGTGTTGTGTTAAACAGCTCAGTGGAAAGCATCGTAACATGTCACCAACAACAAAACAGCTGCAGCCTTAGTACATTTACCCTTCATCTCTGACATCCAGGCATAAAAGTATTAAAAAGGTTTAATGATTCCAGTTTAGTCATGTTGAAGCTGCAGACATCTTCTGAACTGTTATGATGATGTCATCTAAATGATTTAATATTTAGGTATTTCCACAGTCTGTTACTTCAACGGTTTTACCACAAACTGACACTTTATTCACAAAAATCATATGTGTAAATGATGGAATAAATCAATCCTGATCAAAGAATTACTCATCTCTCACCACTGACTGTGAGAAAATTACTTTTCTTGGGACACAGCTGAAGGAGGCAGAACTTCCATCCTATTGGCTGAAGGTTTTTTTTTTAGACTTGGCTATGTTCACACTGCCAGCAAAAATGGCCCTAATCTGATTTTTTTTTCTACCCATATGTGACTTATATGAGATTTTTATTTATGACATAATAAATCCAGTTTTCTCAAATCAGACCCAGGCCACTTATATATGTGGGTATAAATCAGATACACATCTGACGTTTTGCAATGCAACTTCAGTCTGAATGGTCATGTCACATCTGACTTTTACGCCACTGAAATGCGACAGATGTATTTACTTCCATATACGGTACGCTGCATATGACGTCACATCTGCACATGTTCAGGACCGTAGACTGTTACATAAATCTGATGGTAGATGCATTTAATTATATTGTGAATAAACACACACACACACACACACACAAAATCAGAATTGACCATTAATAAAGTGCAGTATGAACATAACCTTAGTCACACTTTATTTAGGGTTAAACTGTCTAACCAAGATACCACAGACTAGCCTTTAATACATTTATGAAGCAGCCCTTCTGCTTTGTCTTATATGTGAGGTTAAAATGTCTCCTGAGAGTAAAAGCAGTCTGCTGCCAGCGTAGCTCAGCCCGATTCCAACCTGAGCAGATGTTTAATCAGACAAAATGAATGAAAACACCTGTGTGGACGCGCTTACAAAAATCCCATAATCTTTCCATTTATTTTTCCATTTTGCTACTCTCGATCCTATTTGTAGGGCAATGACCAAATTCACTGCTACCCTAAAGCAACAAAAACATTTAAACACACCCTGCATCTAAGACATTTATGCTACTATTCACTATATAATTGATGCAGCCAAACAGTCTGATTTCTGATTGTATGGACTTTGCACCTTTGTAAACATACCTATTATTCCAAATTAATATGTGCTCAGACTCCTCACTCCAGATCTATTCATAAAATGTGTCGGCTGTTATCGTGTAAACACTCGACCTTTGACTCAGACGAGACAGAGTCGACCAGGCGGAGAACAAAAAGAACAGAAGACAAGTGATGTTAAAATGAACATTTATAATGACTCTTTGTTGCCGTCGCAAAAATAATCTTTAAAAAACAATTCAATTATTAACACTGAAATGCTGACTTCACTGGTAGTCCACGAGTCATAAAACACAACTCACTGAATTTCTTTTACAAACACAGTACTACAGTTACATTAAATAGTCATTACCCTTAAATCTATTAATGAATAATGGTCAAAGAAACTCATAATAAAAACACAAATGACACTTGTAAAATCCTCTCATTCCCTCACCGTAGTAGCTGTTGTCTTTTTTATCAACAGTGTATCATTTAGAAAATATACTGCTTCTGAGATGTTTCTCTGACAAAAGCAGAAAACAGACTGGCAGCATAACAATAATGGTACATGAGCTCAAACGTCATACAATTAGGGTGATGTTTTTCAGGGGGAGTGGAAATGGGACGTAACCATTCCAGTGATTTAACATTTAGTTATGTAGGCTGGCTGCCTTTTGGCTCAGTATGGAATTATTTGGCACTCTTGCTGACAAATATTTGCCATAAAAAGCTTTCACACTTCTTCTAAAATGGCACAAGAAGGCATTTTCCTCTAATTTTTCAATATATTCAGAGGACTTTTTCACTTTAAAAGACATATAAATGCTGTCCTAGAAAGCCCTTATAGGTAGTTAACACTGCGGACTTTCACATATTCTCCTCGTCACAAATGAAACACATAACCATTGTCATTAATATCAAAGAGAAATGTACCCAATCAACAAAACATCACTTTATCTTCGGTTGGTTGGAATATTTGATCTTATGCTGTCAGTCCATTTTTTTTCTGAGATGGAAAGAAAAAGAGGTTAACTGAAGTAAAACCAAACCTCTAGAAAAGAAAAGAAAAGAAAAGAAAACTTTTACAATGAAAATGTTTGCAAGGTACTGGCATGCTTTCGTCAGTTTACACCTAAGCAAGCGTTC
The DNA here is from genome assembly GCF_902148855.1 of Sphaeramia orbicularis. NCBI lineage: Eukaryota > Metazoa > Chordata > Actinopteri > Kurtiformes > Apogonidae > Sphaeramia > Sphaeramia orbicularis. Next base: position 36,310,055 of record NC_043970.1, read on the forward strand.
AACCCTGCAGAATAGTCCCGATAAACCAGAGAACAAACAAAAAACAAACAAAAAAGAAAAACAGTCTTGCAGAGTTTGACAGTAAAAGTGGCATTAAAATATCCAACACATATATGAGTTCTTGGGGGATGGAGAACAAAGTTCATGGGAGGTTCAGACAAATAAAAATAAAAATAAATGGCCTCATGTTTGGCAAGAATCCTGTATTTTCTCAGACGAAAGGGCTCAGAAATACCTTAAAGGGTGGACACAGTAGCAGGCGCTCGGTGTAATGAAACACAAATCGTGATGTCATGTAGGCTGAAAAAGTGAGACTCGAGTAGAAGAGGTTTTTAAGAGAAGAGCAAGCAGCCTTTGCCAGTTTGTAGATTAAAAACCAGTCCTAGCCTTCTTGTGAAAGGGCTCCGTGGGGGCAGATTAAAGTCCAGAATACATTTGGAGTGAAAATTAAATTAAAAAAACAAAAAAAAGAAAAAAAACAGAACAAATCTACTTGGAATGATACTGTAATTTGTTTCCGATGCAAAGCTGTTTATGCAACAACAGGGGTTTATAACACAAAATTATGAGACAGAAATATCATTCTGTAACTAGGCCTTTCAAAGTCTAATACGTCTAATGTGTTTCCTCTGGTTTTCATCACGTCGAGATGGCAGAATCTTCATTTTGCTGGTGCCAATTATGTCTCAGCTCTGGCTGTTATATCAGCAAGACCTTGAAACGCATTGTTTAATATCTTCAGCCCAGTGTTTCAGTTCCAATTTGTTGAAGAAAATACAGAACAGGAGAAAAAAAAAACAACACAGTAATTTTCTAAAGTGTAATTTAGGTCTTAACAGGACGCAAAAGGACAAAATCAAAGATCCCTCCTGGTTTCATGTGTTGGTTAAAAACAAAGCACTCGGTGATTGACACAAACCTCTGCTGAAGGGAATGTGAAGGAGAAGCCTTCGAGTGAGGAAACAGGTGCTACTCTTCTATTACGTCTGAGACTCCAGCCCTTTCCATCATTCATGAGACCCAACAGGATCAGGGAATATAATCAATAAAGCAACTAAAAACTAAAAAAAAAAAAAAAAAAAAGTAACATCAGAGCAAATCATCAGATTATGACAAAAGAATAAAACAACTGTTGAAAGCCAACATGGTTCACTTCATTTAACACCCATTATGACCCACTGATCAGTAAAGTGCATTTATGCAACACCAAACAAACAAGATAATGTTGACAGCGAATCGGAAGTTGTGTTAAAACATATCTGGTTCATGACTATGGCCGTGGGAGGCCTACCTGACTATAGCTGAAAATCTGTTATTGACATAGATATTAACTCTACATGTAGTTGACATTCCTGCCCTGAATTTACATTAAATACCAATAACATTCGACAGAAATAATAGTAAAAGAGTAAATGGGTACATTCATAGATTAGATCTGGGCTTTCAAGCTGTGATATAGAAAAAAATTATTTAAAAAATTATGGGACAGGTTGTATGAGGTTCAATCTGTTTCTAAAAGAAATGCATGTCTGATATCCTAAAAGAGCAAAACACAAGGAGCCAATGCACTGAGTAACATTTTCACGTTTGCTTGTTTCACATTTGTAATACTCCTCACTGTACCTAAAAATCTAAATATCTTCTCTGATGACATGTAGAGATATGACTGATGAGAAATCGATCTGATATATATGCGTGTGTCTTTTTTTTTTTTTTCGGGCCAACATGACAATAATGAGCTCCTTCCCAACTCACAACATAAAAAAAACAACTTTTTTTTTTTTTAACATGAGGCGAGTAAACTTAAGTGCTTTACATTTGACTGCATGCAGCGTTATGTCTTTGAATGTTTGCGAGACACCCTCGCAAATTTTTGTTAATTTTTTCCTCCATAATTCACTTTGATACCATGCAATAGAAGACGTGCAAAAAGATAACACCTAACTCCACAAACACATTTTTGATCGTTAATGGCTATGTTATGAATGCTTATAACATGTTATGCTTAGTCCATGCTGGCCTATAGAGACATTTGTGAGAAAACAGCAGTACTTAAGCCACAGGTCAAACAAACACACAAGGGATGCATGGAGTGTAAAACAACATGGATCCATAAAAATCACAATCTTTAACTCTTACTCTATGTACCTATGGGATAAAACAATGCACAAAAAGTTCTTTGTCCTTTGTTTTCTTAAGTAATGTATTTGATTATCTTTTCTTAACTTAAAAGACAGTGTTTGATTGGCACTTGATCAGCACTTCTAAACAAGTTATTGATATCTAACATTTGATCGCACATCTACAATTTCAGAAGCTGCGGAGGTCTAGTTTGGCACAGGTTGTACTATGGAGTCTATTATTACTTTTACTATCTTACCAATACTGTATAGTATTCTATACACCTCGTTTTATGCTCCAGCCTTTTAGAGCATGTTTCTAATCAACAGACCAGACATCTTTTCAACTAAAATATTTTGTATAGTTTACTTATCAAATAGCAGCATTTTCATAACTTACAAAAAGTACATGTAAACCTATTCATTCAAAATCTTAGTAATTTCAAAGGTTCATACAACAGACATAAAACACAAAACAGGACAACATGCTACTATATTGCTTCCAATATTCTTTACATTTTCTTACTGTCAAACTAAATCATCAATGACAGAAATATGGACACCACCGGCTTGATGATGAGTCATCATAATGCACAAACAAATCGCGAAGCTAATCTTAATCAGGCTTAGTTGGCACTCTCATCATCCACACAAATATAACATAGTTCACATTGTATCGACAACGCTGGACTGCATTTGGACTACAAACTAGAATAGCTACAATAAAGTACATATAGATCATATGACATGACATATTGTATTCCACAGAAATGAATTCTAGTCATTTTCAGATAAGAGGATATGCATAAAGGATGTCATTGTTTCGGCTTGAGGTCACAAACAAGTTCCCACCTTACTCTCACTCTACGTATGCATCCTGTCCTTACTATGCTTTGTTTAGCGGCTGAAGCTTGAGTTCAGTTTGTTCAGCCGGCTTTTAAGTATTTATTCAACCAAGATTTGCCTTCTTTTGGAAAAAAAAAACAACGCTTTCTCTTCCATAAAAGAGGCCATAGTTGATGGTCTTTCTAAATCCTACTTGTTCTTCTTATAGAGGGAATTTGATACTTTGAGCTAACATTGCTGGTTGGTCTTGTGAGTGTCACAGTTTTTGGAGGCAGGTGTTTTCTGTGCATTTTAGCCATGTGAACTCTGCGGCCTGGGAAAACATTTTCATACCCTTATGACCTATAGTGCATAACTCCCACCAGCAGCACACCAAACACACCGCCCATGAGAAGACAAGACAGGAGGAAGGAGAAAGAGGGGGAGAGCACAGTGTAGGAGGAAGCACAGACGGATAAGGACACAGGAGGAATCTAAGAGTGGCAGAAACGGAAACATGCAGGGGGAATAAAATGTTGAGAGAAAGAGGAAAGTTAATGAGGGGCAAAGAGAAATAGTATTTGGCACAATGTATTGATCAGAGAGCGTTGAGAAGGAGAGCTCCCTGCAGTCAAGCAGTCCAGTTGCATTGATAAACATCCCCTTGTTTTGTGCTTGTATCTTATTATATGCTAAAATCTTGGGCAGTAAAAGGTAATCTTATGCTATGATTTCACGAGCGGCCAGATTGTAGTTATGGATGACTGTGAAGACTTCCACACACGAAGTGAAAGGAAAGACTTCAGTCAGGGAAAAAGGCTCACTGTTGCAATTGCCGTGCATAATGTTCAGACACAAAGAGTTATTTCAAACACTTTCAGATCCATTTACGATCAAACATGACTTATGAGAATGAAAAGAGCAAAAGGCTATTCATTAAATTTTCCAAAAAGACAGGGAGCGGTTGGGATTTTCTTGGACACTACTCAGCACCAACCCTCACAGCCACGTTTATTCAGGAAGCTGATCATAGAGCTTGGGTTGATGGCGGACAATTGAAAGATGCCTTTTGGAGCCGGGAAGTGGACGAAATAGGACTGGAGAAATACAGTGCAGGAAAAAATGTGGCGGGAGTAATTTGTGGTTCGCTGATCAGAAAACGTCCGCTAATTCAAGTGCAGTGCATTGGTACTAGTAAACAGAAACATCACAAGACGCTGGAGGATAAATGCTCCTATGGAGATATTCCTTTCATATTGGTAGGTCTTGTGTATGTGACATAGATGTGCACATTAAAATATAAACTCACATCCCAGCAGGGACAGACACACTTTACATTTTGTGTTCTTAATGTCTCACAGTGCAGTCTTCAGAGACCCAGTGTACTCAGGATGAATACCATGGATAGCAGCACAGAAGGAAGCCAAGATAATCTTCCAGTGCTTGGAAATGCTCTAGACAATTAGCCTCCCTGCATTTAACAAACAATTGCCCATAAAAGACAACGATGCCAAAACATTTTAGCGATGTTTTATTACGTGCTCCACCTGAAGTTAGTGAGCGTTAACATGTTGTGGGAGCAATAACAGACTGCCTGGATGAACTGCAGAATCTCTTTTTTTTTTTTTTGTCTTGATGCAAATTGGGAAGGATGGCTCAGAAAAACTGAGTCCAAACCTTCTTTTCAAGTGTCATTCTACTTCCCTCTCATTAGTGTATGTCTCCTGACTATTTGGTACCCTTAATGTAAAGGCAATAGTTTCTTTGTTCACAGATATTGGTTCATACAGCTTTTCTTATCAAAATGCGTTTGTAGTGCTTTGTTCCCTTTGCGATCTGAACTGGTTAGACACTGCTTCAGGAGGAAGGTAGTCTGACCTTCAGGTTAATTCTTGGGTTTTACAAATATGCGACTAAGGCAAAACTGTTGTCAGATAAAATCTAGATAAAGGCCAATTTTTAGAAAAATTAAAACAAAACAAAAACAACACCTGTACTCGTAGCGATGAGCTATTCGGTTAAAACTGGATTGCTTTTCATCATGAAATGCTGAAATCAATCCTCGGTCATTAAGTGAGAGGCTGGGTCAGATCCAATGGGCTACTAATGGCTGGACGACACTCTTTCACATCAAGTAAGGAGAATAGTCGCCAGTAAAAATTCTGATTTCATGGTAAAGGAGATAGAAACCTAATCCTATAGCACCAAGAAAGGGTTAAACAACAACATATTTCTCTGTGTTCGTAGCTGTGATTGAATATGTGATTATGTTTCAGTGTTTGTGCGTTTGTGGGAGCGTCATCTATGTGTGTTCATGTAAAATATATTTATACATTCCTGTGTGTCTCCTCTATCCTCTCACATTGATTATTTAACCCCTGAACTATACTTGCATACAGCAACTGTGAAGTTCAGACTGGGTTTGAATTATACATTTCTTTCACTGCAACACAATATTTGATCCCTGTAAATAAAAAATAGCAATAGGCTAATATTGTTTTTACATTCAGATCAACCTGCATTCACAGGTTTAAATAATCTATTTGTGTTTGAATGAGACCATGTCAATAAATAATGGATGAAAATATAAAATACCCAAATTTAGAAACTTCAATTATGATATGAGCCAGAATTCAACATATGGCAACATAGATATGATTTCTTTAAAGAAATTATACTCAGATTGCTCCCCCATAGACTGAGATGACCTCAGGTGCTTGTCGTAAAACCTCTCCCCTGTTAACAACGCCATCTGCATTGTGTACAAAGAGCAAGGTTTGTGAAACAGCTCTACTAGCTGGCTGGAACTTCAACTGGCATTCTCAACTCACCGGGAGCTGAGGTTTGCAACTGAAATTAAAACCCAAGTCAACAAAACCGAGAAAAAAAAAAAAAAAACAAGGAAAATAAAAACAGCTATGAGGTTTTGGAGTGGGTGAAACTCTGTGGCCTCACCCTTAAATCTGCAGCTTGGCAGTGGACCAGTTCAGCTTACTCTGATCACCATCGTCAAAAGGACTCGACACAAACTTTTAAAAAACATCAGGACGTCAGTCCTAAAAACACATTCACATATCACACACACTTATCTTGGTTGTCTCCCCCACCTCCTCCTTTGTGATTCTCTCATTTGATACTGAAATATTGAACAGATATTTGGACGATTCTTTTTTCTATTCAATGTGAACCTCTCAATTCCCCTCTATCTCTGTCTTCATCCTTTCCTTCATTCCTCTTCTTTTTCCTTTTAGCCCACCTTTTGTGGGTTGGTAGCGCGCACGCCCTGCTCGTACGTGATCCGCTGGCTGATCAGATACTGCGCTGCTTGTGTAGCGGCTGGCGACCCTGTTATGGTAACTTTACGGTTCCGAGTACCAGGGATGAACTCCCCCTTTTTGGAGATCTGGATGCGAGCTCCTGTTAGCTCCTGGTACTCTACCAGCGTTTTCCCTCCTTTCCCCAAAATGGCACCAACCAGATTCTCGGGCACTGCAATCTCAACCACGTCCTTGGCCCCGTCCGCCAGCTTCTCTGTTGCCAACAGGGAGGAGGCCATCAGTGGGGATGAAGCATTTAGGTAACCATTGGAAGCCCCTGTAGCAGCAGCTAGAGAACCCAGGGAAAACCCACCGAGGCCCGTCGCAGGGTGGCCAGCGCTGCTGGAGGCATCGCTGGCGTAGGAGGCCAGTAGGTTCGCCGCCGCTGCAGCAGCCGGGTTGGCACTCGCCGCTACTGCAGCAAGGACCCCAGAAGCAGCTGCAGGGTTGAGGCCCAGGCCGAGGGTGTTGGTGTTGTAGCCGTAGCTGGCCAGAGTGTTGAGGGCTGAGGTGATGGCCAACAGATCATTGCCAGAGAAGCTGGACATGGCGGCAGGGAAGGCGCCCATTCCTGTCAAACCGGCCTGGCCCAGGAGGCTGGAGGCAGTGGCGGCCGCTGCTGCGGCGTTGGGCAGCACCTCGGCCGTGTTGGCGTAGGGGGAGCCTGTGGGGTTGGAGTTGGCCACAGGACCGGACACGTTGGAGTAGCTGATGTTGAGGCAGCTGCTGCTCTGCGGGTCCTCCTGGATCTTCTGGACTATGATTTCCACAGCTTTGCGGTTCTGCTCTGGCTCACCACTGATGGTCACCACCCGCTCCTGAAGGTTGATGCCCTCGGGCTTCTGGGAGAGCTGCACCCAAGCCCCTGACTGCTCCATCACTGCCTTTACTGTGGCTCCACCTTTGCCAATGATCAGCCCAGCTGTGCTATTGGGCACTATCAATTTAGCCTGTGAAAAAATAAAAAGATTAAAATGGCAATAAACAGTAACAAGAGAAAGATTGAACAGCATAAATGGCCGACAGAAAGAGGGACACACTGAGTCAGAGTACTATACCAGCCCCCGCTTTACTCAGCGATTTGTTAATCCCAGGGGTTAAGGCTGCAGCTGCCACACAGCTCTGTCTAGCTATGAAAGACTGTATGTAAAAATAACCACATACCCTCACATTTTCCTGACCCTACCAGGCTCTGGGTCGTGGCCCAAAGAACAAGTAAGACTGGCAACTAATAAACAAGGTGTCCTGGAAGTGAACCATTCAGCACCAGTGACCACACACATTCATGACCCGTAAAGTCAACTAGCTTTTAGTAGCGATTAGCACAGTACACCCATTAAATTAACGACCAGAGTTATTTTAGTGTTGAAATTTTCATTTATTTTTATCTGTATTTAGTCTTTGAGTCCGGGTTTTGATTTCAGTTCAGTTTCAGATTGTGCACCGTGCAATCTGACAAGTTTTTATTTAGGTTTGGTTTTGGCTTTTCAGTTATTCTGTGAAAAGATTTTGTTTCATAGAGGCTGAAAAACATGTAATACTCCAGTGTATTGTCTAGACTGTTTCACCTAAAAACAGAGGAAAAGGCCAGGACATTGGAGCATGCACTCAAATCAGCCATTAAAATTTAGAAATAATAATTTGACATTAATTGTGTCAATCATCAATACTGATTAATCTGTTTTATTAAAAGGTGCAAAGCTGTTTTATTTTTGTTCGGTATAAGTCATTATGATGTGGAATTACATGTTGTTTTAGCTCAGATTGCATTGTTCATAGCAGATTTTACTTTACTTTGCTTTTTTAAATGTTTATAGTATAATTTCAGCTTGAACAAATCCTGTTTTCACTGCGGGTTTTAGCTTCAGTTTTTGTTAATTATAATCTTCCTTCAGTACAAAAATGAATTCAAGGAAAAACCAACTGTTTCTGGGAAAAGAGTGTTATTTTTTAATTCTAAAAAGAAAACCAATCTTGCAGAGCATGTTTTACAATAGAAAAGTAGCCTATGAAAATCTATCTAACTATGTATTAATGAGATTCCAAATATTACTGAGCTAGATTTAATCAGCAGCAAGATAAAACAATGGCTTTTCAGCTGAGGACTAAGCACAACTCGCTTAAATTACAATATTTTTTTTTTTGCTAGATTTATGCATAGTGCTTTATTCTATCTAGCTGAGCAGATTTCTTCACATCACAGGGCATTTTGATTTTATTTATGCCTTTTTCAGCTCCTTTCTGATGAAGATTTTTTTTCAGATTTCACAGACGTCTCACCTGTTTGACGCGGTCGGGGTTGACGGTGGTTTGCGGCTGCAGTATACTGACTGGCTCAGGTTTCTGGGCGCTCTGGGGCATCTCGCGGACCTTCTCTGCGATGAAGTTGTGGACGCCATTAAGGGCTTCGACTGTACCCTGTATCAGACAGACGCGTTCTGTTGTTCCTGTTCAGAGAGATGAGGACAAACAAAGTGATCAGTTACTCTAATGTGCTCCGAGTGGGTCCTTGGCGAACAGATTTGAGAAATTTGCTTGTGACTGGACGAAAATCTACATTTATATTAAGATGTCTTGGCAGTGAGAAATGTTCCTTGACATTTCACAAAGAGACCCAATTACTAAGCTATTCCTCGCCTCCCCCATTTACACAATCAACAGAGAAACAGCTGAAAGAAAGAACTCTGCTTGGATAGCGAGCCACAGGGGGGAAAAGGATTCCTCCTCAATGATGTAACTCTTTCAGCGCTCTAGTACCGAGCCGGTCCCTGCCTCGCAGCTCTAATAGACTAAACACACATTTGTTTCTCGTCGAAGCTTCTTTTTACACCGACACTGACGACCCAACAGGCATTCCGTTGCCATGGTGAAGGACCCGAGCTGTGGAAACAGGTGATACAACAGCGAGTTCTTTATTCGGGCCTTCATGATGTTTAAGACACTCTCCCTTTTGTATCGCCCTCCCCGGCTCAGCCCCTTTCACCAATTTACTGCTCTTTAATTACAATGAATATGACTGAAAATAACAGAACAAACACGAATTATCATGAGATGTAATTCAGAAGGAATATCATCACATTTTGTCAGAGGAATTACTATTATTATTTGCTGTCACTTTAATGTATGGTTTTACACAGGAATACGATTATTAGAAAGTGTTGTGTATTTTACCATAATTACTTAATCATACTATTACTTTCTATTATTATGTCTTATATCCTGCACTTCCTTTTAATTATGCATTGTTTATTTATTTGTATATGAAGTCATAACTAAGGTTAGGAGTCTTTATGGCAGGAGTAATTTTATCTCTCGCAGGTTTTATTTTTGTTCCGCTACTGTTAAGAATAAATTGTTCATATCTTTTTGCTCGAATATTTATCTCTGTTACTTATGGGTTAATTTTAAACGTTGTACTGTTCACTCAGTCAGAGTGGCTTTTAACAATGCATTCCGTATTATACATGGTTTTTATCGTAGCTGTAGGGCTAGTGGTATGTTCTGTTTTAATAATGTTCGCTCTTATTATGAGATGTTACGGAAAGCAATTTTGAATTTTATACTGCGTTTAAGTCACTCTAGAAATGTTGTGATTTTTACAATTGTTAACTCTGACTTTTATGCAGATTCTACACTTGTTAAATACTGGCACCAGCATCTTTATACTTGTTATTGAAGATAGGGTGTGTGCATGCGTATTGTTTTTATATTTATAACCCCTTTTTATTATTATTGTTTTAATGTTTATTATACTCTATGGACTGTAACTATTTACATGTCTGATACAAATAAATAAATGAAATTAAATTAAAATATGAATAAAATGTGCGAATAACTGTCGAATAAAATAAAAGAAAACTATATTAAATACAATGCTTGTGGTAGTTAAGACCTCACCCATCAAATTTAAGACTATTTAATGGCTTCTGAGGCCGGATATTTTATTTTAGAATTATTTTAAGATCAGCATCTTAAATAACAAGACTACATGATGCACTCCAAATACTGAAATCAGTGAAATTATACCCGGTTTCATGTCAGATGTGTAATGTTTTGTTAAAAGTCAATAGGCCACTTGAAGAATCAGGATGAGTGTGGACAAGGAGGTGGGAAAGGTCACCTGACATGACCTTTTTAATACCACATACATGCCTGATTTTACTAAGCATGACTAAAGTAAATAAAAATCCAAACAGGACTGAAAGACAAACAGATGCTCCCGTGAATGAAAGCTCTTGCGGACCCCACAGGAGCGCAGTTGGCGCTTCATGGCGAGGCTGGGAGGTGCAGGCCGGTCATTCTTCAAGTGACAAAGTGACAGACTGAAGCCTCCAAGTACCGGCAGTTAACCTGTTGTGGACTCGAGCATCAGCACATGCATCAATCATGAAATGTAACGGCTACAGATCGACTGTCGAGGTTTTAAAGGCATGTAAAATGAGGATTAATTACAGAATACGTCACTTTATTTTTAATAAGAATTGTCCTTGTTTCAACTGATACTTATTTTAATTGTTTTACTGAATGTTTGTTTGTTTTTGCACTGAATACCATATTCTGACTGTAAATTCTAATTGTGAGGTTACTTTTTTTTTTCTACCATTTACTCCTGCAAATGACACCTTCACTTCATTATCATCAGAGATTAAATAAAGTTTACAAAAACAAATAAACTACTAGGAGATCTATAATGCTATAACACTGTCTGTAAAACTAAAACAGAGAATCTCCAGGCGAACGTCAAAACATCCTGTGATTGAAATACACATCAACATTTAATTTTCACAAATAATTATGATATTATCCCGTTTTCTGTGAACGTGACCTCACCAGTGTTGCATGAGTCGCTTAATTAGTTTAATTATACACAACAAGAAAGTTAGAATTATTGGCACAGAAGTCTGAAATATACAAAATTAATCATATTTTCATTACCGTTTTGTAAATAAAATGGAATAGATATATATGACATGACTTAAATGCATACTATATGGACAAAAATATTGGGACACATCATCATCATCTACAGCAGATTAGTAATATTATGAAAAAAATTATCGTGTCAGTAATTATCATCATAAATGTGCATTAACATTTCTATTTAAAGGCTGTTTTTTTCTGTTTTCTTGAGTGAGGAGTTGTAGAAATCACACGGTGACTTGTGGTTTAAGATGATTATTTATGGGCAAAATGTGACAAATATTTCAGAAATCTAGAGGAAGAACATTTACAACGATTTTAATAATTATTTTACCCTTAAAAGAACTAGAATAATTTTTGTTGTGACCTCCAAATAAATTCTTCACACTGCAGTTTGCATTTTTCAGTCAAATTCAGGTATTTTCCTATGTTTAATTCACTGATTATGTAGATGTTCATAAAAACTCAGAGTAAATTCAAAGGTTATTATATCAATATAGATATAAATAAGGAATAAATGACTTTTTCTGCTAAACATATCATTAACTCAATATTATAACAAGTGTCTCCATCCACTGCCATGGGTTTTACTGGTGAATCAATGTTGTAGAAGATGATGGTGTTTCCACGGTAACTATGAAGCCTCTGAACGTCCGAATGTGTCATATCTGATGACCATGAAAAGATGACAAACTACATTTTACACCAATTATTTACATGGATTGATAGAATAAGTGGTTTAGAAGTTATTAAACATTTTTTATCAGTAGATCCACTGAATGTTTAGATGTTCGAGGGTTAAAAGAAATATAATGACATAAATAATGATATAATAATGTAATTTAACATTCAGCAAAATTAATTGTAAACAAAATTAAGGATTTTGTTAACACAGATGTTAATGTACACAAAATTAAAGGCAAAATAAAAATGTTTATTGTTTATTGAGATAAAATTCTTATGACATTTTCACCTGAAAAACACATGATCTCAATGTGTCCCAGTATATTTCTCTATATAGCACACAAAGCTCCATCAATTAAATATGTAAATGTGGTGCAAAATTACATTAAAATGTACTATGGACAAAAATGGGGCAGATATGTTACAAGCTCATCACTGAAATATTGGTACAAAATCTAAATAAATGGCACCATTGAGGGATAGTAAGAATGAGACAAGAAATGTTATTTCTTATAGTGTTTTATCAAACTATTTTTGTACAAGTGAATAGAGATTCTGTAAAATTATCAATAAGTAATGACAATATTGTATTTATGTGATAATTATAACCAGCCAATTTAATGCAAACCAAAAAATTATCAGCTTCTAATAATAAAATCTGTTAAAATGATGATAAAGACAACCAGTATTATTACACAGGCACAGAATTGTAATAATCCATGATATTTGATATTGATCGGTGATGTTCTACAAATGTGAGCATCGTAGACAGAAGGCAGAACCACATGATTATGTAAGAGGAACACGTATGTTCCAGATACGAGGATCCGACTGGGATGTTCAGGACCCAGGATAATACACATGTTTACTGATTGTTTATTTTGTTTTAGTTGTTATTTAGTCCCCTTTGAGCAGGGAAACAAAGGAATCTTCATTAGAAATTAATAACTGAACTGTCTTACAGTCTTTCATCAACCTATCCTCCAGCGGAAACAAATTCTATACATTTATTAAACATCTTTATTATAGTGACACATATAGATCAGTCAGTTTTATGTCATCAATGCTGATGCTGCATCAACGTTGACAAAAAAAAATACAATGCCATACTTTGTCCATTTGTGTTCATTTTATGTATTACTAGTGTATTCATTGTCAATTTCTGTTCATTTTGTTGATAATTATATCAACTTTTTTTTTTGTAAATTTTGCTCATTATTTTGTAGTTATTTTTTTCATTACTCAACATTTATTTTTTACTCCTTATTTCATTCTTTTTTTAAAATTATTATTATTTTGTACATCTTTTATTCATTTTAGCTAATTTTGTTCATTCATTATGAATGTTTGGCCATTTTTCCTCATTATTTTGTCAACTTCTAATATGTTTTGGTCATTCTATAATTATTTTGTATACCCCTTGTTCACTTTGTTCATTATTTTATCCACATTTGTTCTTTTTTTCTCTATCTTTGAATTTCTATTCATTTTATAAGTTATTTTGCATGTTCTTTGTCCATTTCAGTTCAAGCTGTTTATTAATTTATCCATTTTTGTTAATATAGCCCATTATTTTGCTGATTTTTGTTCATTTAGTTATTTAGCATGCTGTGTTTATTTTATTCATTATTTTATCCATTTTTGTTCATTTTGCTCATTACTTTGTCATTTTTTATTTATTTTATTGATTATTGAGCATATTCATAGTTCATTTTGGTCGTTATTTAACCATCTTTGTTCATTTTGCTCATATTAAATCATTTTTGTTCATTCCATTATTTTCCCTTGTTTTTTTTTATTATTTTATCCATTTTTGTTTGTTATGCTCATTATTTCATATATTTAGTTCATCATTCTATCCACAATTATTCATTTTATTACTTATTTTGTTATTACTGTCTACTTGTTTTATTCATTTTCTTTTTTATTGAACTCCAAGTGAAGTCAGTCTGAGGAGACAAAGTGTACATGTGTTTTTGATCAATTCTACCTCATTTCTACCAGTCTCGTTAAATGCAAATACTTTATTGTCTATGCCTTTCTCTGCCACAGTAAAATAAAAATCAAACTGAACAAGTCATTTTTATCTTATTAATTAGTCAATAATGAACACAGCCCTAAACGTGTCCGGAGAGAAAGATCTTTATTTGGCGTATTCATAGTTCATTTTGTTCATTATTTAACCGTCTTTGTTCATTTTGCTCATTTTATATATTATATATTTATATATTCCCTTGTTTTTTTTTTAATTATTTATTGTCCATTTTTGTTTTTTATGCTCATTATTTCATCCATTTATTATTCATTTAGTTCAACATTTATTCATTTTATTGCTTATTTTGTTACTTTGTACTTGTTTTATTCATTTTCTTTTTTATTGAGCTCTAAGTGAAGTCGGTCTGAAGAGACAAAGTGTACATGTGTTTTTGATCAATTACACCTCATTTCTACAAGTCTTGTTAAATGCAAATACTTTGTTTTCTATGCCTTTCTGTGCCATGGTAAAATAAAAATCAAACTGAACAAGTCATTTTTATCTAATTAATTAGTCAATAATGAACGCAGCCCTAAATGTGTCTGGAGAGAAACATATTTATTTAGCGTATTCATAGTTAAGTTTGTTCATTATTTAACCGTCTTTGTTCATTTTGCTCATTTTAAATAATTTTTGTTCATTCCATTATTTTCCCTTGTTTTTTTTTTTTTTTATAATTTTAATGCTCATTATTTCATCCATTTATATTCATTTTGCTCATCATTCTATCCACATTTATTCATTTTATTGCTTATTTTATTCATTTTAGCTTATTTTGTTATTTTCTTCTCATTTTATTTATTTTCTTTTTTATTGAACTCCATGTGAAGTCAGTCTGAGGAGACAAGATGTACATTTGTTTTTGATCAATTCTTCCTCATTTCTACCATTTTTGCGAGTCTTGTTAAATGCAAATACTTTGTTTTCTATGTCTTTCTCTACCATGGTAAAATGAAAATTAAATTGAACAAGTCATTTTTATCTTATCAATTAGTCAATAATCAACGCAGTCCTAAATGTGTCAGGAGACAAATATCTGTAATTAGCATATTCATAGTTCATTTTGTTCATTATTTAACCATCTTTGTTCATTTTTAATCATTTTTGTTCTTTCCATTATTTTCCCTTGTTTTCTTATTATTTTATCCATTTTTGTTTTTTATGGTCATTATTTCATCCATTTATATTTATTTTAGTTTATCCACATTTATTCATTTTATTGCTTATTTTATTCATTTTAGCTTATTTTGTTATTTTCTACTTGTTTTATTTATTTTCTTTTTTACTGAACTCCATGTGAAGTCAGTCTGAGGAGACAAGATGTACATTTGTTTTTGATCAATTCTTCCTCATTTCTACCATTTTTGTGAGTCTTGTTAAACGCAAATATTTGTATATATGCATATATTTTGTTTTCTATGCCTTTCCCTGCCACAGTAAAGTGAAAATCAAACTGAACAAGTCATTTCTATTTTATCAATTAGTCAATAATGAACGCAGCCCCTAAACGTGTCCGGAGAGAAACATCTCTTTGTGGTCAAATGTTTTCTGATGCAGCTTTGTCACTCAGATCTGTATGATGGTTACTCCTGATAGCGGCAACTTTGGTCAAAAATGAGTCCCTAAAAAGAGGACACGAAACTATCTAAACACTTAATTTTAATTCCCCACCTCTTCCACTTCTTGAAATGCTTGCATCAGCTTTTGCCTTCTTTCTCTGTAGAGGAAGAGTTTCGTAATAACTGCTCTGGGCTTGGAGTTGCAGCTCGTCCTCACGATGGCAGGAGGGGAGAGAAATGTGTCAGAGCTCCAGAGAGAGAGAGCACATCTCAGCCTTCAGCCCCCCCCACCACCACCCCAACCCCCACCAAGCCCCCCCTGGAGACCGATGAGTCTCAGGTTAGAGCAGCATCTTCTATCTTGATCCAGAAGCGCCAAACTTTCAACACTTCCCCCCTGAGTTACTTGAGCTTCTCTGAGATCACAATCTAGTTCATCTCCAGTCTGTCTAAATCTTTTGTCTGCTTCAGTTACACGCTGTTATTATGCCACAAATAAAGTATCACCCACAATAAATAACTGTCATCGCATCAGCACATTTTAAAAGTAATTATTCACACTACAAATTGAGCTGCGGCGTTATTGTTGGAAAACTCAGCGCTGAATATATTTATTATGCCACCTCGTTGCCATATGTCATTCTTATTGATTTTAAATGTAGAAGCATGCGATTTATACACGGTAAATCACAAACAACCTCCTGGAAAACCTCGCCATACGTCATACCCCCGAGCTGAGAGTTCCCAACGTTCACTGTTGCAAGACAATACACACACTGGACTCCATCAGAGTCTATTCCTGGCATTTAGTGCAGAGAAAAAAAAAAAACAGCCATCAGATCAGTCAGTGGTTTCTTTGGTGCATGTTTCTGAAGCCTAATAAGCTGGAAGACAGACATGTAATGCTTCTTACCCGTATACTGTAAATGTCTGCATTGACCGTATTACGTAGGGAACAGATAAGATCATTTAGGATCGGACTAATGTAGGGTTTGACATCTGTATTGCATTAAAATACAAGAGGGATTTCACTATTTTTACTCATGAATGGTGCAAAAAACTTGACTAGACTTGAAACGTACACTATAAAACCATACCTCAGCCTGTCACATCAACTACATTATCTCCACATGGCAATTACTAGAAATACCAGTCATTATTTTACATAATCGTGAAGATCGTCTCCGTTCACCTGCATGAAACCAGTTAACTGAAATAACATACTTTAATCATTTCCACATCATTTAACTGCCGCTCTTCTCTCTGAGCCCTATTTCTTCTTCTGCGGTGAGTTTAATACAGAATTGACAGTTTATTTCGATTTAATACCTTCATTTGACATTTCAATAACAGGATTTTTATTGTTAAGCTGTGTCATATCTGTTATGTTCAGTTTTTACATGTTTCTAAACTCTGTATTCAATTAAAGCATTATTAATTATCTACTACAGTGAGGGCACAGAGTTAATAGAATATGCAACAATATCGATAATCACAATTATGTGTATGAGAATAAATCAATATCATATCATGACAACCCTCACTATATCATTTTGATTTATTATTTTCTTATTAGAAACAGAACAATTTATCATTTTGGTCGACTGAACTATACTACAAACAAATGCTAAACATGGATCCCACCTAGATATTTTTTTTTATTTGATGTTCACTTCCTCATTTATCTATAAATTACCTTGCATTTCATTTTCAGTCATTCAGATTTAATTAGATATTAATTATTTTGACTTAAATGTTCAGTTTGACGGGTTTCTAAAAATAATTTGAAGTGTACATACGGCTTTTTCAGTGTCAAAATTTCAAGGATAGTGAATGATGAATCAGTTATTGCTTTTCCCCTGCTATAAACGCCTGTTGTTTAGTTTCTTATTTTGTCATTGCCTCTTTAACTGCGACCTGAATGACTTTCATTCCTCTCATGTACCAAGTACCTGCACAAAATGATAAATAAAAGTGTCAAGGAATCCTTACTCCATCAGCCTGTAAAAATCCACTATTAATTGACCTCTAGTTTTTATGATTATTATATATATCGAAGTTTTACAAACTAATTTAGAAGGTGAAATGTGCAGAAGCTTCCAAGTGTCCAAATGTCTACATCCTGGTGCCAAAAATGTCATCATCAAATATTAAAGCTGCAGTCCTTGATGGGTTTTAGCATCACTGGCCAAATAAATCACATATAACGTTCTGTATTTTATGAAACAAAAAAAAACAAAAACAGGAAACTTCTACATCTACTCCTTCAGTGTGTTTTTAAGCTGTAGAAAATCTACTGTGTTCTGGACAATCACAGGTATTTTCACATAGGCGGGCTGAATGAGTGATTGACAGCTGTAACTACCTATCACTAATCAGTTTCTGTCTAACAACGCCCTGGATGTGATTTTGCTGAACAGAAAAGTGGCTTAACTTCCATAAATGCTTTCGGTTCATCTGTTTTTACATTTTGTATTTAGATTTGGACAAAGAGGAGAGAGCTGCAGAATAAAGGTGTGTTTTTTCCCCATAATTTCACTCATTTCTTGCCTACAAAAGCCAAATCTGTGAACTTTTTACTGTTATGATACTGTATATACTCATTACAGTACTGTAGAGCAGAAAAGTTCAGGCTATTCCAATAACTCCAACACTAAGCAAAAAAGGGTTTTTCCATTATTTTTCTTCGACCCAAATTTAGAACAAGATGAGATTAACTGACCTACCCAGTCAAATACATCAGGGTATTATTACTACACTTATCACTGCTTAAAGAAACTAAAATTGCCGGTGAAAGTATGCAGAGCTCGCAGTGAGTGGACTTCATCATTAATTCACGGCTCTTTCGAGCTACAAATCTGTGCCTGTTGTTATTTCTTCTGTGTTACAATGATAGATGCCATGTTCCCTTGCTGATTTATCATGCCGATGCTTTTTAGCCTGAGATTATTAGTTACTTTGACGGTAAATGTATAACAAGGCTTCCTGGCCAGAGTCGGGCTGACGTCCACTCCCTCTTAAGGTCCGGGCATAAATTCTAAAAAATAAAAGGCTATGGTTTCCATTAGAGTTGAAATCCCACCCATGTTGTCATCCGAGAGGAAAATGTTACAACAGACAGAGCATTAGTGGGATATACTGAATATATTGTTTGTTATATATTGCATTTTCCATTCTATACAGTAAACTTTAGCTTGTTTTTATGCTGAATAGGACTATAGATTTCAGTGGAATATTTACATTATGGTTTTGTTTGCTATATTTCCCATATAGTAGAGTTGTCTCATGTTTTACTATGGCACTTTGGAGCTGCTATATACATAAAGTTTACTATTTACTCACTTATAGAGATAAGAATCCAGGCTCTGTCTTTGAAATGGAAGGAAATACCTCATGGTGCAGTGCTGTTTCCAGCATGAACTCACATATTACGACATTCCGTATACTTTTAACAATAAGATAATTAAAAACACCAGCTCAGTGTTTCTATGTCATCACAACAGCTTCATGTGTTCGTGCTCAACAAAGTAACTTAATACACGCACCGGGCAAGAGGCCAGCTGCACAAAGCAAAGGGTCTGAAGTTTTGTTTCTAAGTTTACACTCAAATCGTGAACTCCCACGGCTCTCTTTGCGGGTGCTTAAAATTGTGGATGTGTGCATGGAGTAGGTGGAAGTAGGCGTGTGCATGCAGTGAATGCTCAGTACGAGCCCAAGTAATTCAGTCATGCAACAGTTCATCTAGGTCCAAACCAAATAATAAGAACAACACAAGTCAGCGCCGATGTGTTGGGAGTGTTCAAACAAAAAATTTTAAGAGAACTATGATGTCATGTTATCTGGCTTGAGCTCTCCCTGCTACCAGGAACCAAATCTGACAGAAACAGTGAGCGGGGAGGAGGAAAGAGGAAACTTGGCTTGTGTTGGAGCAGCTTGAGTACAGCTGGGAGAGGGGTCACGTCCACAGAGAGAGATTGAAACAGGCTATTTCTGGGCCTGCCCCCCTGTCCCCTCGCTCACATACAATCATGTATCATCCACACCCTTCACTATCTCCACTCATCCATCTCAGTCCGACACAGCAGGGCCCACTCGCATGGTTCCCATCAAGACCTCTGAATTCATGGTTTCATGTCTTATACTGATGGATGAGAGATGTGAGGTGGGTGGGAGTCTCAGACTGAGCCATCGCAGGGAGGATTGCAAAAGAAAATGGCTGAATCGGTTGTTGTCCTTTGATTTCTCTGGTGTGCGATTGTGCTTTAGGTGGAGTGTGCTCAGGCTGCTGCAAGATGAGAGATGAGGGCGTGAACTGTGTTTAATGGCATTTGCATGGTTTATTAGCCCAAATCGCACCTGATTCAACAATAAAGGAGCCGCTACCTGATAAGTCTGTCCTGACATCTAACATCCAGGAGTATAAACATTCACAGTTTGTTCTGAACTTCACCGAGTCGCCCCATAAGTTCAGTTAAAGCTACTACTGACTTCTCAGACAGCGATGCTTTCAGCTATTGTGCAGTTTACAGTAGCAGTCGTTTCATTTTACTTGTGTGGGCCAGAACAACCGCCCAATCAAATCTTTGCCAGCACCCTCTCCCTGAACTCCTCTTCTCACTCATCACGATAATGAGTAGGGGGATGGGCAGAGCAGGTGGTGGCCTATGAACACATCTACAATCCAAAGAGAGAGATAAGGATACATATCACTCTTTTATATTTGTTCCTTTGCCGGCGAAGAAGCTGTGATTCACTCCCTTGAACATGGCTGGGTTCTGTGTAGAGAATTCCAGCCATGCCTTTGGTACACGCATCATTTCTTCACAGCTAATAGAAACACAGAAAGTGAAAAAGTGGAGAAAAAATATTTGCTTGCATATCCGTCTTTTCCTCCCCTTTGCCATGTTTCAGTCAGTCTAATATATTACATGTTACTCCCATCACAACAACAGGTCAAACTTGAGCCATGTTTTGCATTTTTCCTGAAAAATCCAGTGATATAATTTGTTTCCTACATTGAAAAAAAAAATCATTCTTCAGCTGATACTGCAGACAGGAAAAATTCAGCAATCAAGGCAGCCAAGGTTGGAATCTTCCTCTGTCTGCACCAGACTATGAGTGTTGTTTAAGGTAACCGGAGAACAGACTGAAGACCTTCTATCACGCTCTAATTTCATGGGTCACACTGTCCATTTTGTATCTAAAGTGGGTATGATATAGTCTAATTATATGTATAGTAAAAGTCTACGGTTACAAAGGGGATATTGGTTTCCATCAGTTATAACAGAAAACATCTGGATCTAATAAGTAGCAAGACACTGAGCACCTGTTATTTTTCAGCAGGTTGAAGCCTCTGAGGCATGAAGGACAAACACCCAGACTCCGTTGTGACTCTCTGCATTCGTGTTCGGAGAATAAGGTGCTTCAGGTTTGACCTCTACGTGATAGGGGTCACCAGACTGAACGAGCATCCTTCTCTGTCGCCACGTCTGAGCGAGACTTTCCCACACAATGAATGCTTCGGATACAAATTAATACATATCCTCTCTGCTTCGACTACTTTGGATAAAATGGCAGCGATGCAATTAAAAAAAAAACACTTACGAATATGATCGCAGTTAAAAAATCTTCCCACAAGGGCAACTTAACCTGAGACGTGTGTATAAGGTGGGTAATATGTTGAATTCATTTGAATAGTTGCAGTTTTTCAACAATGTGAATAGACAACTGCATCCTCCGCTGTCAATCAAACTCCAGCCAGTGCAGATGTTGTTAGTTATGACATAATGCAGGCTATTGCCGTTACCTTGGAGACGCCGGCAGGGTCAACAGCTACCTTGAGTAATGGCAGCCGCAGCCGCTAAAGACGACAAAATAATACCAATGCAAGGTAGTCACATTACCTCAGTGACATAGAAAAAGGTCAAATATGGCGTCAAAACACAACGATACACACATATTGTGTTTAAACTGCACACAGCACTATTTTATTTAGTATTTAGAGCAGAAATTATCTTCACATTTAATCAGTTTAAATATTGGCTCGGTTTAAAACAGAATTTAGTGATATTAGTGACATCTAGTGATGAAGCTGCTGATTGCAACCGAGTGAGTTCTCCCCATCCTGACCTACAGCGGCTGCAAAAAACACACAAGCCCCATTTTACAGCCAGTGTTTTGTTTGTTCAACCTGGAGTTTTCCAAGGGGGATATCGACTCTGGTTTATATTCAGGCACAATACCAGACAATAATGCGCCTTTACACTCAATCTGCTATAAAACGGGAAAAAAAAGCACAGTAAGAGGATGTCTGTTCTGAGCTTCTGTAGTAACATGAACTATGACCGGATATAAACCCTTATTCACAGGTAACAGAAGATAATAATTCTCTTTTCACTGTGATTGTACACAAATGAAAGCTTAACTATTAGTATTATAGCATAAATCAACTTATATCGCACTCACCGGACCGTTAAACAAATCCACAATCCAAAACTTATGGGAAAACTCTTTGTCGTATTTTGTATATGTTCCACACAACCCACCTGCCTCCTGCCCATTAAAGGGAATGCAAAAACGCACTGGATACTTCAATGATAAATTATCTCCACATCCACGGTTTGCAGGTGTGTGCATTTGCAACATTTTGTCACCCATTTACACAACCGAAAAAACCCGGGTTTGTTCGGATATTCTGGGTTCAGGTAGACAGAAATACAACATAAAATAAATTATGAATTGTACCTGAAAAATGAAAGAATAATCAGAGCTCTACTTGAATAGTGTGTCTGACAGCTGTACCACATACACATGTTTAGCCCCTCAAGGACAGGAGGATAATGAAGTTCAGAGTGTGATTATTAACTGTGTGCTGTGAAAATGGACGATAAGTATGCACGCAAATTAAACGGAAAGGAAACATGAATTACTATCTTGCACCAAAGCATCAGTCTTTCATTTGGGTGATGAGTCAGATAGATCCTCTCGTATATATTATATATGTTTTATATATGTGTGTCTTTATGCTCATCGATTTTAATTACTGCGCGTTAACTCTCACCTGGGTAGAAGTCTTTGGATTTGGACAGCTTAATGGTGGCACCCGTCTCTTTCTGCAGTTGTACGATGGTCTGGCCGCCCTTGCCAATTATAGAGCCGGCTGCATAGCTGGGGATCAGCACCTTCAGGAAGTACTCACCCTCCTCTGGGGGAGAGACACACAAAGTGGGAAAGAGTCAGATCTCATAAAGTGGTTCTGCATATCATCATATGCACCATACTGATACCCAACCCCCTACCCCAAAGACTCTGAACAAGCAAATATTCACAATGGGAATATGTGGCTTTGTCATATACAGAGAGGCAATAATACTGTATAATCGTGTGTCTGTATTCAAGAGCAGGAATGGTTTTAGGATGAAAATTTGCCTTTTAAGTAGGATCTTTGCAGCATTCAGTGCATTCACATTTTATCAGAGATTGGTGACATGTTCTGTGTCCTGTCCCAGATTTTTTGTAGAGTAAATGATGACCTCCTTTCCAGCTTGCAGAGGTCTAATTTTAACTGTTTTCAAGGAGTTTTAGCAACCTCTGACTAAATACAAAGCCAGGTCCGTTGTTGCTCATTTTTCACACACGAATAAAGTAAATATTGAATGACAGTTAAATCTTATGAGGAAATTCTGCTGTATCTTCCTGAAGAACGAAGTTACAAAGAGACAACTAAATGCAAACACATGAAGTCATTATCCACGCAGTTCATGAATGCCAATACAGAGTGATCCGTAGTAATGAATAGAAGTACGGAGAGCATATGGGAACCAATCCCACAGATTTGTATGAGGGTACATTGCCAACATGGTCTAAATCTCCTCCATTTTGGAAGGGGCTTTGGTGGTTTACAGTGGCTTGTCTGACTGACAGCTCCTCATTTTGAAAAGTCTGCAGCCAAACGTGTCTCTCTAGTTCAGTTGGGGAACTTTCTTACCTACATAGCTAATCAGGAATTAATCACAAACAAGGTCCAAGAAAATCCCTAATCAAATTATGCACCTTACATCAATCAACCACCCAGTGAGCTTGGACACTGTTGACCTGAATATCATTAAGGATCCTGCATGTGTTGGCAGTAAGTTGAAAATATTGTATTTACAGATGTGGAGATGCTGCGATTCTCTTTGTGAATTCTGAATATAATATCAGTGATGTAATGGTAAACACTTTGCACAGGTGCGTATCAACTATACTGAAGCATTGATACAAATATCCTCCTCTGCATGCTGATTTCGATGCAATGACGTCATTGTTCGATCCTTTTCAGCTGCCTCAAGGGTGACGTCACTCGAGCGGGCAGAGATGTAAAAAGACACTGTCCAGCCTAGTATTTCGGGATTTCTAAAACAATGCCGATTTTTCCGTCTAATCTAACAGAGGCCGGTTTTCCACAGGGTCTGCCGCCGTGACACCACATCTTATGTTTTGTATAGGAGCAGCTTGTCCAACATGATGGGGAGGAAAAACTAGATGGATAGAGGTGGATCACCCTGCTCTTGTACCAACCTGTTGCCTCTGTAATGCATTCATTAGATTCAGATGAGAATGAACATGGCAGTGTGACATTAAGGGATTTCACAGCCTACATGTGAGCTCTTCTCCTTATTGCATTAATATGCCCCTCATGTTCCATTCAGACAGAGGCTTGTTTTTGTGCACATCACCCATAACCAATGGCTCTGACAATCATACACACAATGACATGTTTGTTAATTGATTTTCACTTTTAATTTACATGAATTAAGGAGATACACAGTTAGGGACCATCCTAAATCCTGGAAAAAGCACGGATATGACATGAAACTTCAAGAAAAATCGAAACCTAGCTAATGTATCATATAATGGTTAATATGAAATTTAATTGCGAACATAGTGAGGAACAAAATAGAGGTTAAATCGTTATATGTGCATGACAAACCCAGCTACGTTCATCTCTGGATGTTGTCTGACTCTTGGATTTTTATCATTTGTTGCAGAAGCCTCTATATTTTTCTCACAGCGAATAACAATAAAATGACCTTGATGGAAAATTAAAGATCATGCATGACTGACACGGTCTGCACAAATCTTCTGAGCACTCACTATTGTCACAAAATATCCAATACTGTAGTGGCTGAAAGGAAAAATGTGAATGTTGCTGATTACAGAATCCAAACATCTAAAGACCTGTTGTTGACAGACAAGCCCAAATCCACTGCGTAACTTTCTAGTTTGTCTTCAACCGGAGTAAACCCAGCAGGGGAGGAAGCCGCTACAATTCCCTCCATTGCCCTCAAAGCCACGCTTGCTGTCATTAGTCAATAATTAATTCTGTCCTAGTGTCTGAGATCACAGTAACAGGTTTTAATGGCATCATGTGGTAGAGTAAACATGGCAATCTGTTGCTGCAATCCGCCAGGGAACGGGAGCAGTGGGGCACATTGGGAATCTGAGCCAGTAGGGTGTCAGTTCAAACCCCTGCTTCCAATACTGGAAGGATGGCTTGGAGGAGAGACATGGACGCTGAGCCAAATGTGTTTAGTTAAGTCACTCAAGGGGGGTGGGTCAGGAGGAAATGCCTTGTGACCGTCCTCCCTCCTTCTCACTACCCCTCCAAGTACCCATTCTGCATTTCAATGGACTAACCTGCTGCTGACAGGCAGCAAGGACGATGGAACAAAAATGAGTAACAATGGACAAATGAGCTCGAGGTCTATGAAATCGCATGTAGTCTAACATGAAAGATAAATTCAACAAGTCAGACAAAAAGAGTTTGAGGCTTACCCATTCTGAGATCTGCTGGTTCTCAAGTCCTCTGTCAGATCGCCATCAATGCCGGGGCACAATCTCTAAAGGGTATCTTAACATTAGCCTAGGCATAGGTGCAATGGTAGTGCTGAGGAATGCGGCCAGTCGACCTTTTTCACCGAGGTCTAATTCATCAGTGGGTGCAGAAAAAGAGATTTCACCGCAGCATCCGAGCCATGCCTGCAGCTGGCCAGAGCCTCAATTGTCTGAGAAAATGCTAATGCAGGCTCTCAGTGTTTTCAGTGAAAGACGGCACGCATTGTTCAAGCCTGCATCGGTTTGAAGGGGGGGGTCTTCCCTGCCGCATCACCCTTTTCACTGCTCTCATCCATATTCATCGAGTGGCCTGTCCGTCTGCAGTAGCACGCAGGACTGACACCTCGCTTAGCCAATCGGTAGCCTCCACCCTCCAGGACGTCACGTCCCCACCCCCCCGACGCTGGTCCCAAAAAATTGAATTTTCTTCCCTACTCCGCCTCTTTTGACGCAGCACTATAAAGTATGGCAGTCCATTCACTCACTGTTTTTAGTAGAAAGTGACAAAGGTGAAGTGGCTGAGAGAGCGGGCTTCAGCGCTGAATGGAGAAGCATGTAAAGTGACCTTCAACAGTGGCTGAAGAGGTGTATGGATAGCATAAGCAGATAATGAAGGAGGTGGAGGAGGAGTGATCTGAGACGGCGTGCCTTACGCCACCCACCCTCCTCTCCTCCTTTCCCCCACCCCCAATCCCTTAGACGGCCATGTTTGAGAGGGCGGAGGGGCTCATCAACCATTGCAAATGGCAGTGCCGCAGAATGGTGGAGGGGGGTGATGAAGCCAATCACTACGCCTATAAATCTAACACCGAGAGGTATCTTATGTGAGTGTAAAAGCGCAATGTGCATGTGCGTACGTGTCCGTGTGTGCGCGGACACTGGGGGAGTCCAGCTTGATTTAATAATTCTTTCCAGGGAATCTTTAAAAAGGACTCCTTTCCTTTCTTCTAGTTTCATCCTCAAATCAAAACCTAACACCGTGGCCCATTCAGATTTGGAGCAAAAAGCCTTCCAGAAAATTCTTCCAGCCTCATTCAGTGAGAGATGCTCTAGTATATAGACACAGCCTCCCTGTAGACTCCACTCCCTCTCATGGTCTATCTATCTCTCCCTTTCTCTCCGCTTTGCTCTGTCTTATTTTCTATCGCCCTCTCTCAGTCTCTCTTTCACTGCCACCTGGCAAATTCACAGTCCGCTCACGTCACATCGCTCTGCAAGGGCACCTGTGTCCTTCCCACCAAAAATTAAAAAAAATACAGCTCACATTCCTGTGCCAACCTTTCCATTAGCAACATTACGAGATCATACCTAATCCCTCAGCTACATAACCTTTTGGATGGTGCTTGCTTGCCAGAAACATGGGCTCAGAGTATGGGTAATTAGAAAGAGAAATTAATGAAAGATGTTCATTTTGAGGAGAGAAGGGCAATGCTGATAAAAGAAGAGTAATTTCCCTCATTCAGTGCAGCTGAATTGTCCACAGCTCTAAATGCACAACGAGGGGCTCAGCTTTGAAAGAGCACAGGCTTTCTTCTCTTTGTTGTAACTGCCAG
This sequence comes from Sphaeramia orbicularis, assembly GCF_902148855.1. NCBI lineage: Eukaryota > Metazoa > Chordata > Actinopteri > Kurtiformes > Apogonidae > Sphaeramia > Sphaeramia orbicularis. The sequence goes on from NC_043970.1 coordinate 36,336,944, forward strand.
TCATGTTAATGATCAGTTCGGTAGGAATAATGTGATCAATATCAGACATAGTCAAGGGGTTGGTGATTACAGGGATTGCTGAGGACTATCACGCTGTCTAACACTACTGCCAGACAAGCTGTGTGGTTGCTATGTGACATGAAATGCATGTAGATCACATGAAATGGGAGGTAATGTTATAACACATTACATAAAGCCTGAGCTGACAGGATACTAAACATCTGTTTGGTGTAGGCATCACTCTAAATGGTCTGAATCTACATTTGAGCATGTTGGATTAGCCTGAAACTCTTTGCATTCACTTAAAAAGATATGCATGGTTCAATTTAGACACTTACTGCATTAGAATGTCCAGTAGATAAGGTACCATTTCATATCTAACAGCCCATTATGGTGAGTGACTTCATGCTAATGCATTTTAGACAGCACTAAAATAACCACAGGCTTCTTTTTGTATCTAAAATATAATAGTGGTTCGCAGAACAAGATGGGACCCATATAAAACGAGTAGTTTATGGATCACAAATGGCCTCTGCAGTCTTGCAACTACAATTTAATGACTATTAAAACAAATAGAGATATAATTTTAAAAGAAAATGAAGAGTGTATGTAACGAAATAAAGAAAAAATGTGTATAAAAATGTTTCATTAAATGCATAGTGTGTGATTCCTGCCACTAGGGGTCTCCCTGTCAAATTTATAATAAAAGGTGTAACAGGAAACGTGTTGTGACAGCGTGGGATCATGGGAGTTCTCATTTTTGCAATATTGACGTGAATGAAATTAAGTTTACGAACAAGGTAATGTATAAAAGGATTATTCACATCGTGTTTAATTATGTCCATAACATTAGACAATAGCACTGAAGCCAAATGCAGCAGACTTTAGTGAATTAGAATATTTGATATAACATGAAAGCCAGCAAAACCTATACTCCATAAGTCTATGTCTATGTATAGTCTATGTTACTCAGTGTAAATTTAATACAATTCATGGCTACAAATGTTGGCTTTTTTCTTATTTTTGATGAGTATCTGTGGTACTCATTCTGTATTTGCGACATACAGTGCATCCATCTTCTTTTATTCTTCAAGTCTGACAAAAAAATGGCAGTTTGGGGATAACAAAGTCATGCTTACCAATTCTGTTTTTTCATTATTTATCTTAATTAAGTGATCAGGTATTCATTGCAGACAGGAGCTTGTTTTGGGGGCCATCTGGAACACCTTTCCCTCTACAAAACCGGCAGCCTCTTGAGAGTTCGATACTGCAGCTTTCAAATGTTGTTTTTTTCAACACCACACAATTAAATGTGCAGCTCCAGACTAGAGGTAGAACGGTGCGGGTATGATACAGAGACGCCTTAAACGAACAGGAAATCAGACTGGTAAAAGGGTGTGTAATACGATTATAGAAATGACAGCAGTAAATAGTCAGAGCGAATTTCTCAGAGAGAATTATGTACTTAAACTATTTATTAAGATTTTCCAAATGCAATTTCCACATCCCCTAGCCATTTGTATCACCTGGAAATTGGTTTGGATGATCACAGTGCAGCCTCTGTGCTGCAGCTGAATGGCTGAACACTCTCCTGGATGCAGGAACACTTTGTGACTCCCCCATTCAGCAGTGTTTTTCGGGGTGCTAATGGACATATGTGGGCTGAATCTTCTATAAAATCCTGTCTGGTGGTACAAGGGTCCTTATGTGCCTTGCTGAAATTACATTTCTGAGGCACAGCAAAGATGCAGTCATCCGGTTAGAAATAGGATGTAATGCTGCTATCATCAAATGGCAGAGTGTGTGGGATACAAAGACAGACAAAGCAAACGGCAAAAACATATGGTGAGGAAACTGCTAATTCTCCGTGGATATCCAATTAACATTAAGTTCTTGAATAAGTGGTCCCTATGAGCTGCAGAGCATTACAATCAAAGGCTGAAATAAGATGTACAGTGACTAGTGATTCAGCCGTCATCTTCCCCACTGACATCTTAGGGATGAGTAATAAGCATGTGTGTATACTCCTCCTCACCCGTTCACCAGCTTTTAGCAAATTAAACTTCAAATTACAATTTATGTGCTTAAATGTGGCTGCATTGTCTCTATAATTGTCCTTTAAATAAATGCCACTATCCCAATATTTGCCCTCCTTCTGTGACTGCTTGTGATTGACACTATTTAATATGTGGAGGTTGTAGTTTATTTAATGTAGAGACACTAATGGTAAAAAAAAAATGTTAGCGTTTCTGCACAGAATGGGGTCATAATTTATCAGCAATTGACAAAATATGCTACACCACCCACTCTCTGCTTGTTGAACCCTAATGTGTTTTTAATTTGCATTACAGTAATTAAGAATTTTAAACTTCGCCATAATTTCTCTCTGTAAATGTCGGTTTAATTGGAGCGTTGACTATTTTATCATGTCTGTCTACAGTCTGTACAAATGATTACATCACCTTATCACAATTATTGGAGGTAACGGTATTTACTTTGCATAAAACAGCTAGACACCACTAATAGAAATGCTATATTTCTGTCTCTATTTCCACATTATTTTGAGATTCAACGCCGCTCTTTATATCATCTCACTGCATGTACTTTTTTCTATTTGCACTTGCTTTATTAATTTATGTTAAATCTGTCAAGATGCTTTACTTTCTTTGCCACCTGTGCAATTTTTGGTGACAAAAAAATTTTAATTTTTATTTGTGTGCTCCAGTGCTCTTCCTCATTGGGTGTACTGTCAGCATATAGTAGTGGCATGAACTGAACAGAAAAAGAAAATCACATCGTTAATCAAAATTATTACTTTACTAGTCTCATTCATCTACAACAATTTTCTGGGTGAATACTTTATCTACCTCCAGTTACAAATAAAGCTACCTGACTTATAGCTGCAATGATAACTCAACTAGTTGTCAACTGCCTAATTTGACAAGTATTTTGATCATCAATAATGGATTGAATGACTGCAGCTTCTTGAAGGACAATATTTTCGTACTCTATGACAATACATTAAAAATCTTTGGGTTTTGGACCGAACAAGACATCAGAGGACGACATTTATGCATCATTTTCACCAGTTTCTTACATTTTATAAAACAACCTGAAATTATTTACCAACTAAATGACGGACACTGAAAACAGTCCTTAGTTGCATCCAAAACTGGACCTAAAATTGTTCCGTTCTCAGCTGAGAAACCCTAAAATATGGTCCTTGATGAAAGACTTTAAGAAATACTCAACACATGCATACATTTGGCTCCGACTGTAATCTATAAATAACATCAATTTAACTGGAATCTTGGCTACATGTGGTGATGATGAGTGTGTAAGTGCAACAGGGTTGGATGATTTTCACCTGTTTGCTTTCCTGCTCAGCTCACCTCCATATTTGTACACAAATAGCTGTGGCTGGCAACTCCAAACCAGTTTCAGATTTTACGAGTGCTCCCAGTCCTGAACCGGAAGGAAGTGTGTGAATAAAGTGTAGTATCACGACACAGTCCATCATCCGGCTGAAGTCAACACAGCAGCTCAGGTTTGTTTACAAGATCAGACCGGCCTGTCCAAGATCAGAGAGGCTCAGTTCAGGAAAAACCACAATCACTGCTGGATTTAGGATTATTAGGCCACTAAAGTACTATGAACCTACCAGGACCCATTTCAATGACAATTAGAGTGAGTTACTGTGTTTAGCTCTGGTCAAAAGCCTTCCAGCTGAGCAGCTCCTTAACTGCAGGAGTAAGAACACAGGTGTCAAACATGCGGCCCAGGTGCCAAATCCGTCCTGCCAAAGGGTCCAATCCGGCCCGCTGGATGAATTTGTGAAATGCAAAAATTACACTGAAGATATTAATGGTGTCAAAACCATTTTAATTCAGGTTCCACATACAGACACATTCAGTCCAGTTAGATTTGAAGTGGGTCAGACCAGTAAAATATTATCATAATAACCTATAAATAATGACAACCCCAAATTTTCTCTTTGTGTTTTTTTGGTGTAAAAAAGTAAAATTACATGAAAATGTTTATATTACCTAACTATACTTTCATAAAAAATGTGAATAACCTGAACAAATATGAACAAATGGAAATGTCATAAGAAAAGTAAATGCAATTTGACCAATATTTTGCCTGTTACTAAATATTTTGTGTGATTGTAATGCACATGTGTAAATGATAAACTGATAAACCGAGGCAGAATATTGTTAGAATTGCACTTGTTTTTCTAAAGACAATTCAAGTTGTTCATTGTAATTCAGATTTTTAAAGAAACTTTGTAGATGTAAACCTGATCATAATATAATTTTACTTTTTTCACTGTTATTATTTTACTGGTCCGGCCCACTTGAGGTCAAATTGGGCTGAATGTGTCCCCTGAACTAAAATGAGTTTGACACCCCTGAGTTAGAACTTTTGATTCTCTAATTTTGAGGATATTAGAGACTGTGCTTTTTTTCTTGTCTCCAAAAATACCTCCACACGTTTAGATTCAGGGAATATTTAGATTTATGTCCGGCCTCTGTATGAGGTGCAGGCAATCCTTCCTTGAGACAAATGTGAGCATGTGAGATAAACATAAGACTAGTGCAATAGGAAAATTAGTGCTTGTGCAATCAAATAGTCATCAGTTCTCCAGTGAGTGAAAATCAAACCTCCAGATGTGGAGCAGGAGGGTGATTGGGTTCAGATTCACAGCTGACCTGACCCAGTCTCCCTGCTGGATGTGCAGCACATGAAGTAACAGCCATATAAAACACAGTGTCTGAAAGTGCCAAGAGCACAGGTGCAGCATGTTAAAGCCTCATGCGTCCTAAATCAGCTTTTTATGCTGCAAAAAGAGGGTTGTTTTGTTTTTGTTTTTTAAATTGCATGGATCAGGCGTGAGGCTATATTTTTGCTGTGACGCTTTTTCATCAGTACATGCAAAAGGCTCCTCCAGCTTGAAATTAGACTTGCAGTGGAGGAGCTGCTTCTAGTTGTGTGTCTTTTCTTACCTCCAGTGTTGGTGCGCTTGGTACAGCCGGCCTCCTCAGCCGGAGTTTCCAGCGGTCGTTTACGGGAGTCCGGGTTCTCAGCCTCCATATGGGGCTGCTGCAGACTGTGGAGGTTTGGATTGGAGTAAATTCCGTTATGGTCCACGGCTGCTCCGCCACCACCGGCCATCATCATCTTTCCCCCGCGCCAAGCTGTAAATAAATTTGCGCTATTTCCCCCTAAACACGCACAACGCAGCGCCCTCACCACAACATAGCCTGAGAAACGCGCACCGCGGATTCAACGACAAGTTTTTGGGTTCTCGCTTCGGTCTCCAAGGGATCAAAATGCCAGACAAGACCGGGGGATCGGGGGGTCTCCTCTTTCCGCTGCTCCGCGTCCCTTCACAGATCTAAATATAAAAAGCCCATTGAGTGGAAACGCGCTCCTTCTGTACGCGCTCACCGTCGTTCCAACAGCATGGTCCTTATTGTTGACGCGCAAAAAAGAAATGAGCACAACAACAGTGTGAGGATCCGATCAGCCATTAAAACAAGTGCAACAGCTTCAGAACAGGAGGCTGGAACATATTCACCCAAGTCATCTCAGCTCCGTGTTTCTGTGTTTAAAGTCCTCAGTGTGATAAGTGCAGCTGTTGTTATTGTTGCCTTTGTAGTGCAAGAGAAGGGAAAAAAATATAGAGTTTGAAGGCTCTGGAGTGGACTACAGTGCCACTGACCGGCCAAAAAGACGAGGCCAACACAGCAAAGATCATCTGATGTCAAAACCCCAGACAGCACAGTGTGTGTGTGTGTGTGTGTGTGTGTGTGTGTAGGTGTGTGTGTGTGTGTGTGTGTGTGTGTGTGTGTGTGTGTGTCTGAACGCTGCTTTTCCTGCTTAAGATATTCACTTTTCTTTTTTTTTACTTTACTTTTCCTGAGCCTCCACATTTAAAAAAAACAAAAAAAAAAACAAAACTGTTCCATTCATCATTATTTACAGAATACTATACTTCCCAGATAGCAAATATTTTGGCAGTATTAAGGCATACATTGGGCATTTTTGGCTTTCTTTTGGCTTTATGAAAATCTTTAGGCTTAACTGTGGTATGATTAAGGTTATCCATAATAGATATGGAGGCACCAGCAATATATGGCTCTCTCCTTTTAAACACTTTATTTAAATTTATATGACTGTTTATTTTACGTGTATGTGTATGTTTATGTGTATGTTTTTGCTGCTGACAACACTGTGAATTTCCCCATTGTGGGATCAATAAAGGAATATCTTATCTTATCTTATCTTAGTTATTGCATATGTCTGGTAAACCAGAAAGACTGGGCAAAGAGTGGGATCAAGTATACACTCAAAAATAGAGGTACGAGAACAGAACATTTATGTACCTGTAAGTACATTTTTTAAGAATGTTCTCTCAAAAGTACAATATTGGTCTTTAGGAGGCCAGAATTGCACCTTTAGACTATGAAAAAGGATCCAAAGTTATGTAAAGTACACATTTGTACTATAAGGTACCCTGTAGCATTAAAAAATGTGTGTAGACCATGAGAATAGGCTATAGGCTAGGAGAACTGAACAGTAGGCCTAATTATAGTTCAAACATTAGGCTTAGCGCATTATTTATCATACATCATACTGTAATTACTCTATATTATATTTAATAATAACTTGTGTTTTAATTTTATAGCCCAATTAGCTCAATGATAATAGCCTAATAATTTATTTAGCTTATTAGAACCTCTGATTATTGCCATAATCTCTGTTTTATCAAGTTTTCATTCACACCTCCATGTCTTGATGTCGTAGCTTGCCTATGCCGTTTTTTTTTTTTTTCTCAATTACGCCACCGGTTCTAACTTTAAACATCATGGCATTATCAACTATATGAGAGTTTTCTTTCTATGTAAAGTACTTAAGGTACAAAAATGGACCATTTCGAAAGGGTACAGAAATGTCTCTCAAAAAAGTACACCCCCAGCGACAAGCATTTGTACCCTTTTAAGTACAAGCTGGTACCTCTATTTTTGAGAGTGTACTAGACTTCCCAGACAGCAAATATTTTGGCAGTATTAAGGCATAAATTAGGCATTTTTGGTTTTCTTTTGGCATGATGAAAACCTTCAGTCTTAACTGTGGTATGATTAAGGTTATCCATAATATATATGGAGGCACCAGCAATATATGGCTGAGTTCTGGCATATGTCTGGTTAACCAAAAGACTGGGCAAAGAGCGGGATCAAGTATAGGGATGGTATAGCATGTTTATGGCAAGCCAAAAGATTGACTAAAGAGCGGCAACACCTTATTCCATATATGGATGTTTTTTGGTTGTGTTTTGGCATATTTCTGTAAAGCTAAAACACTGTGCAAAGAGGCAGGAATTTCTACCCAGAAGAAAACCCCACTTCATTTTAAAAGCATGATCATTACAAATTTTGGGTGAATTTTGGCCTCCTTTTGGCCTCTCTTTGGGTCAGTTTTGGCTGCTTTTTGGCTGGATTATGGGGATTTGGGGCTTTTCCCGGACAATTATAGCTATATTTTGGAAGTCCACCATTAGTTTTGGGTGAATTTTGGTTTCCTTCTGGTTTGATTTTGGCTTGCCTATTTTGGGCCATCCACCCAGAACTGCACCAAAATGGCATGCCAGTTTTGGGCCAAATTTAAGCCATAATGATTTTACTATCTGGGTTATGTTCAATTTAGTGCCTCATAATATTATATTTTACACTTTTTTTGCACATTTCCCAATTATATTCACCTGTTCCCCTTAACAGAAACTACTTGTCTCCTTTTCCATGTGAAATAAACTGATTTTAACACATCCAGACCCAAACGTGTAATTTATTATCTGCAAATTACAGCACACTATTTACACCGTTTCATAATTACATATTCCCGAGGAGCATATCCCTCATTACAGGTGAAGATAACATTTATCAATGCATTTATTAACATAATGAGCTCTTTGATGACAGAGGGTGTGTGTCTTGTAGGCTAAGGCAGATGACGTTTTATTTTTAAGAGGTGTGTTTGTTTGTTTTTTTCAACCACAGCTGCATTTAATCCCAAATCACACACTTTCACCTGTAAACAATGCCTCTTCTGACTCACACAGTCACACTAAATGCACTACTGATCTGTGAACTCCTTCTCCTCTGCTTCTTGAGCTCCATCCGATTCCAGCTCGGAGCCGAAGCCAGAGGTCGTCAGTGCTGACACCCTCTGGGAGAGGCGTTCAAGGACCAAGTCGGCCGTGCAGGTGAGACTGTGCTGAAAGGAGAGGGAGCACAACGTAACGTCAAATATCTACAAAGAAATGAAAACAGACACAACATATTTCCACTCTGTCAGCACTGAGCATCGCTTTGGAAATGAAATAGAAGCTGTCACATGGTGTTTATGACTGTCAGCGTTTAAGGATGATTTTTAGTCAGATTTAAGACTAGACTAATATTGCAAGTAAAAACAATAAATATCAATACCTGGAGGGATATGAGTATTATAGAAAGTATATATTTTGTGTATTAAGTATAACAGTATCAGCTCTTCAACCTTAGAAAAAGTGACAAAAGCAGCACAGCTTGACTCATTAAAGATGGATAAATGAAATTAGATAAAATCCACATTTAAGAGTTTATTTAATGACTCTAAGGCCTAATGAAAAAATTGAGGGTGACTTAATGATAGGTATTTGTCGCAGGACAGAAATGTGAGACAGTGATGGCATGAGTTGTTTCAAAGAATAAAACATATTTTTCAGAGGAAAACATCAATAACAAACCACCACAGATAAGATAAGACAAAATAAGATAAGATAAGATAAGATAAGATAAGATAAGATAAGATAAGATAAGATAAGATAAGATAAGATAAGATAAGATAAGATAAGATATTATTGTCCCCATGGGAACATTTTTCTTGGACTCCGTTCAGCTGCAGTTTACAGGTGGACAGAATAAGAAGAGCCAGATGACAAGAGCAGACCTTAAATCATTTCTTCTCTATATACAGTTGCAGAAAACATTCTTAAACCATCAAAATTATCAAAAACAATGGTTATGCAATCAAGTACTAACTCCTGTGTGTATCATGTGACTAAAACAGACAGAAAAGAAAACATGGAATGCCTAAAAACACTGTTTTTGTCAGTACAACGCCATAGCTATTGATGTAAGAACTGAAGTGATTTTGGTTATTATCAAGAAAACATGGAAAATGGCTAGATATCAGCTCTGAAATTAAACTCTTATGAGCTATTTTTGTTGTTATCATTATATTGGTCCAAACAAATGTACCTTTAGTTGTACCAGGCATTAAAATGAACAAGAAATTGAAGAAAACAAGGGGTGGTCTAATAATTTTTTCCGCAACTGTATTTCTGTAGTTTCTTCTTCTCTTTAAGCCAGTAGAGCTCTTTAATTACATCACACTCCTTTAATTTGACTTTCCCAGTAAAAGGTACTACCTGTTCTTAGTTTAAAATGTGTCCTTGTAAGTAGAACTATTAATTATGCAAAAAAAATTACAAAAAAAGGTAACGTCTCAAATTTCCAAGTCAAGGACGACAAAAGGCTCTAATGTCACTTATTAATTTGGCTGACATCTCAATAAAACTACCCTGCGCAGTCATTAATATGCACGAGGGCTAAGCTAATATTGGGCCAAATCTCAAATGAGAATTAGTCTGGGATTTTTTTGTGAATTTCTAATTACCGCCGGCATGGACCAAAATTCCTCTGGATGGAATTGGACAGCACTACAACCAGTCAGAGCAGTGACATGTAAAGCAACGATCCAGGATGTGAATTAAACTCACTAAACCCTATCAAGTCTTTGTTGTCAGTTTAGGTTTAAGTTCAGCTGGTTATTTATTATGTTTATGGAAACAATTACATCTACACAAAGAATTGGTCCTTTTTAATTATTAATTAATTTTTCTTTTTGCAAAATTAAACATATTTGGTGCAAGTTTTGGGAGTTTTATACAAAAACTATTACTTAACCACTAAAGCTGATTGTCTCTGAATAATTAATTAAAAATGGATTTCATTAAGATTTGCAGTGAAAGCGAGTGGAGCATGTGTGATCTGAAATAAACTTACATAAGGAAACATAAGTTACACATGTTGCACTCATTGACGGAAAAAGAAACTGGTACTGAAGCAGGTCTGGATGATTATAGAAAGTATATGTTGCATTCAGGGGTTCAACTGATGGTAGGATTTGTGGCCACTCGGTGATGTATGTGATTAAGTTTCTGGCCACTTTTTTTTTTTTTTTTTTTTACAATTAAAACTGTTCACTAGATGGCAACAAACAGAGATTATGTTAAAAATTGTGTTTTTACTGTCATTCTCCTCATCATTTCCCACTTTACACCTCCTCCAGTTGTCTCCTTGCATCTTATCCCCTCCCACAGAGATGTGAGTGGAGGAGTTGAAACAACACGAGCCATCAGCACCATCAAGTCATTCTAAATAATAAAGTCAGTCTAAATAATACCCAGGTTGACCATCTCCAATTTGCCTCATATTTTCTGGAAATAACATTAACAGTTCTAGTGAATTAAAGACTTGTATTAAATTGTTGGACCTTATTCAATCTTGTCAAACCATAGCCCCAGCCTTTTCTTACTGATGGTGATGATTGTGACCTAAAAAGCAGTGCATTCAACATCATCTGGAGGTCTTGTGTGTAGATCCTAATAAAATCACCACATTTCAGAATATTTTCCCAATTGACCATCTGTGATTTGCTTCATATTTTCAGAAAATAATGTCAACAATCCCAGTAAACAATATACAAGACTGATTTTCTAGAAGAAGAATCCAATAAACTAAATCCAATAACTCATTACTTTTGACCTATTCATGACATCCTTAAGTACAGCTGTCTTTAACTTAATTAAAAGAAGATCTACAACTGCATATGCACAGCTTTCTGGGATCTGTAAATGTTTCTTCATGTCTTTTAGAGCAGCTTATCTCCATATTGAACCACATCAGATCTGTCAAATTTTGGTATTTATTGCTCATGTTGTAGTGCTATTGTGGTGTCTTTGTATTTTCCTCCTTTGTACTTTCATCCACCATGAGCTAAAAGCATCTTTTTCTGGACCACTCATTCAGGGTCAGGCCACATTTTCACTTCCCCAGTATCTGAAAAAGTGGCTTTGATAAAACCTTTATATAGTTTCATATGGTGTTTAGTAGGAATGATAACACTAAGTATGATGTAAATCAGAGGTGGTGAGTCTGTACCATTTTCTAAAATCTGGTTGATTTGATTGATTTTTGATTGATTTAGTGATTTATTCCGAACATGCAATGAAATTTAACATAAATGTGAACAAGAAAACATAAATAATAATACAGATATCAACAATCATAACAATCTAAGACAAGAACAGCACAATAGTCCCATTTACATGCCCGAAAAGGGGTGGGAAGAAGTGCAACTGTAACCTGGTGATTTAAATGGATTTACTGTATACATAAATATTAATTTAATATGACGTGTAACATCTGCAACATGTTTTGTTACATTTACTGCTGTGTTTTATGAGTTTTCATGTAAACTTAAGCCCTGGTCCATTTGTTTCCACTCAGAATCGGTTTAATGTAACAAAAACCAATTGATTAGCTGATAGCAGAAGCTTCATTCATATTAAACCAAGTTATGATCAGAAAACAGCAAAGATAAGACAAAATTAATAGTCATTGTTTCATAGTGCAACCTTTATTTTTGTTCTTCTTTGTCTCATTCAGTGAGTTTTAGAGGTAGAGAAATAATACTTGTATTGTTGCATCTGCTTAGTGTTAGCTTAGCACTGCAAGGTTTGTCTCATTGGTCTGTTGTTTTACTAAATTATTCATGACATACGCTGGTCTCAGACTGTTAGCTTGTTTTAGATATTTGCCCATTTCAGTGTTTGTTTGAATTGTGTTCTGTTTCGTGAAAACTGGGTTTGTTGAGCTTTTAGCTGATGTTCCTCTAGTTACATGGATGTATAGAACGTATATACTGATACAAGCGTTGCATACCATTACCATGGCAACGCAGACAGAACTCCGAGAGGGTAAGAGGGTAAGATTAACTTTTAATTCAATTCACAGTGTGTCAGTGAGCGATGTAGGGCTGTCGTGCATTTATTGATTTAATACATACATCACACAAGTACTGATTTTAATTAAGTAAACTTTCATTTTTAAAGTCCTGTCCCTGCCATAGTTTTATAATCCACATGTGCATCACATCGCTGCTTTTGCATGTTAAATGTTCGATCACAGAAGCAAAGGAAGTTTATCTTCTGTCATGGTTCCTCCTCAGTGTTCGATGAACATTTTAAGGAATTGAGACATTATTAAATGAAATGCAGAAATCGAGGAGGTGAAAAATAGGGAAATAAAAAGCCTACAGGGCACAAGGAGAATCATTAATGCTCATTTGTGGGTTTCAAAAGGTTACAACTAGTCTTAACTTAAAACACATTCATTAAACCCATTTGGTGTCACAGTGGAGTGAAAACGTTAAATGTTTCTGTCTGGGTCCGTTTCTTTAAAACATCCTCTCCTCTAGTGGGCATAAGTATTTTAATGAAGAACGGATTTGACTTGGAAATTTGAGGTGTGCTTCCTTTTTTACATATTTCTTTTTTTTTTTAACTGAGAATCTCATTATTGGAGTACCGTCTCCTGCACTACACTGTTCATTATGCTAAAATACAGAACAGTGATAGGAAGAACAGCAGAGTCAAACATCCCGAAGGGAGGCTACGCGGCAGCTTTAACCAACATGATGGAGCTTCATACCTGCAAAACGTGCAGCCCCTTCAATGTGAGGATGGCCAGCTCTCGCAGCCCGTCTCCTGTCAAGTCTAAGTAGATGATGGACAGCAAGGGACTCTTGAAGCTCCGCCTCCACTGCAGCTGAAACTGTCCATCTCCTCCTCCGACTGCCGGCTGGAATTTGTAACAGAGAAGTTCCTGCAGAGCAAACAGATGTAAGACTATTATCATTATCAGTTATTTACACATGAACATCAAACCCATCCTGTTCAGATATACTTAACGCATTAACCTGCTTAACCTGATAATCATTTCTTAGAACTACCAGCATCTCCAGCTTTATTTGGTATGGTGACACAAAATCTTGTTTTTTATTTTATTTATCCTTTACTTTTTTGATTGAGATCCAGGCCTCTTACTCCTGGGAACCCTGGTCAAAATGCCAGCAGCTAACATCAAGAGCAAAAGACAACATAAAAAAATTGTGAATGAAGAATAGGAGAAAGGTGAAGAGGGTAAGAGAGAGGGTAACTAGACCATACCAGTTTGAAATATGGACACTCTGATTTGTTCTAATTAGTTTTATGTGTCGTCTCCTAAAGGTTGATGAAGTTAAAAGTCCTCACAATAGCGTCCTGCATTCTATGAACATATCAATTCTACCCAAATGCGGCCAAAGATGCCCAGATGTACCACACTGGTTAAACTTGTTAGTGCTGCTTGAGCTGCTGTGTGATAATAATACATTACACTTATATAGCGGGCGGCTGTGGCTCAGGTGGTAGAGCGGGTCGTCCAATAACCGAAGGGTTGGCAGTTCGAATCCCGCTCTGTCCCAGTCAGTCTGTTGTGTCCTTGGGCAAGACACTTCACCCTCCTTGCCTCCAGTGCCACTCACACTGGTGTATGAATGTGGTGGTGGTGGTCGGAGGGGCCATAGGCGCAAAATGGCAGCCACGCTTCTGTCAGTCTGTCCCAGGACAGCTGTGGCTACAAATGTAGTTTACCATCACCAGAGTGTGAATGTGAGAGCGAATGAATAATGGGTCAATAATGTGAAGCGCTTTGGGTGTCTAGAAAGGCGCTATATAAATCCATTATATAGCGCTTTTTTCGACACTCAAAGACGCTTCACAAACAAAACAAAAACAGAGAGAAAAAAAAGAGGCTCAAGAAAATGCAAGTTTGAACAGGTGAGTTTTGAGTAGTGATTTGAAGTTTTGTATTGAGTCTGAGTTCCTGATGATTTGTGGGAGTGAGTTCCATAGGGTGGGGGTGGCTGCAGCGAAGGCTAGGTCCCCTAAGGTCCAGTGCTTTGTCCTAGTGGTGGGAGTGAGGAGGTTAGTGTTGGTTGATCTGAGGCGGCGGGTGGGGCAGTGCTGCTGAAGGGGATCAGTGCGATAGGGAGGGGCCAGGTTATGGAGGGACTTGTAGGTGAGGAAAATAAACCGCATCCCACAATACACTGTTTTCACTTTTTTCTTCAACTTCTTCGCAGCTAATGCTAAGAAGATGGTAATTGTAATCAATACAGCAGCATTAACTTGTTGATGCTTAAGGCTCCTAGTAAACTCAGAGATGAGGCATTAAGACCCTAAACGCTTTGGATTTGTTCCATTATTTGTCTATTTATATCTCTCTGTGTAGTTGAATTTCTCTGAATATCATCTTGTGTGGGGTTTAAAGCAGAGTTAGACAGAATAAAACCCTCAACCATGCCGCCCTTCTTCTTGGAATAATTTACAGAAGGACCTGAAACTGTCAGAGCTGCTTATGTCGGAGACATTTAAGTCAGTTACAGTGTGAAAACAGCCCCTTGGTGAATGTTACTGCTCCAGAATTTGTACTGAAATCTTTTTAGAACACGTCCTTTATTTTATATTGCATATAAATAGATAACCTATTGTACTGAATCATTTATAGAATGTGAAAGTTACTTGTTCCAGGGTTCGTACACATTTTTCAAGGTCAAATTCAAGCACTTTTAAGGGTCATTTTCAGATTTCAGCACCTTATCACTGGGGTCAAATCCATATCTACAGGAATATACATGCATATGATTATTTTTTTCATTTCTTATCACAGTGATGTACATTGTAATATGCTATAAACATCTAAAATAATGTTTCGTAATAGCAAAAAGTTTAGAAATTAAGGGAGAACACAAAGTTTTATCCAAAAAAAGGGAAGCCACTTGGTTTTCCTCATACTGAGCCAAAGATTAAGATAAAAATGTACCTGGAATCAACCTAAGAACACCTGGGAATTTTCTTTTTTGACATGAAGTTTTATTTTTCAAAATGTACCACCTGTCAGGAAGTAGCTTTGGCCTGCCATCTTACCTGACGGAGTTAATATTAAAAATAAATAAATAAAATCACATGAGAGCTAGAATTGCAAGCACCTTCAAGCACTTAAACTAAAATTCAAGCACTTTCCAGACCTTGAAAAGACAACATTGAAATTCAAGCATTTTCAAGGATTTCAAGCCCCCATGCAAACCCTGTTGTTCTGTCTCTATTTATAAAGTTTAGATCATTCTTGAAAGATAAATTTTAATACATCACATAATGGATAGGATTTAATACAATCTCTTGTGTTCATTCAGTGAATTATCAGCCCATTGTATTCAGTGTCATTTTACTAAAGGCACCACTAGTGATGAACACGTGACTGAAGATTATACCAACCTGTCCATACGTTCCCAGCAGCACTTCCTTCTGCCCGTCAAAATCCAGATCAATGACGAGAGCACTCAGCACCGCATCCCACTGATCGCTTTCTGAAAGGCACACGGAGCGAGACAAGCCGTGTTCCTGCACATTTCTGAAAAAATAAAATAAAATACACATCCATTTAGAACAACCTCACATCCTCCGCCGAGGTGTTCACAGTGACCGCTAGAGCTGGGCATCATCCAAAAAACATAAGATAGCAGTACTAATGCCCTGGCTTTGATACTGGTTCTTTTTTCCGTGCCAATTTTCCATTTAAGAAAAATAAAATGACATTACACATACAAAATGACATATGTGGTCAACAGCAAGAGACAACTACTTTTTCTTTTTTTTTTCCATTTGAGTTGTGTCATCGCATGTTTCAACTTATTAGTTATAGGTTTCAACACCCTGTTAACTACTTCTCACAATAAAAAAAAGTTTCTATTAGTCTGACTTGGAACGGATTTATTCATCAGGTACATACAGTTGATATAAACGATCTCTACACCACTGTTATGTAATATAATATAATATAATGTAATGTAATGTAATCTAATTAGTGCTATCAAACAATTAAAATTTTTAATCAGATTAATCACAGCGTTGCTGTGAATAAATTTTGATTAATCACGATTAAACATTAATTTTTATCTATATTAATCGTGTTTCATTTTGCATGAGCAAACAGACTGAAGAAAGAAGGGAATATATATGCACTTAATGTAGTCTATTTGTCACAAGCTGGGCAATGCATTAGCCAAAGTGCTAGCAGAATCCCTGACTAACGTATGCTTCGCATTAATGTGGTATTTTAAGATGGAAGTGCTTCTGTGCAAAGAAAACTCCTTCCTGCAGAGTGTGTATAATACTTTATATCAGTCAACTGTTCTGTCTTGGTTTTTTTTGTCCACATATTTCCATCTAGAGGACCAACATGCTGTTTAGTGTCTTCCATCTTTATGGGTTGGTTCTGCTGCCTGTCACAACCGGATCAACTGCCCATTTGCACATTTTGCGCGACGGTAACTCTACTTGGACAAACTGCCCAACATGCGTTGCCAGAGACATTCAGAGTCATTCTGTACTGCAGATGGGTTAATTGTGTTAAAAATTTTAATCAGACAAATCATGATGATGGATTAATCCACGTTAACACATTAATTTTGACGGCCCTAAATTAAATTAAATCTAATCTAATCTAATCTAATCTAATCTAACCTAATCACAACCACACAGCTGCATTTTAGATGAGAATTACGACAGACTACATGTTGACCAACCTCTGTCTGGTACTAGATTAGATCAGTCTCAGATTTCAGGTTGTTTTTCAGTTGAGTTTTACAGGTTACAGGTCACATTAAAGGTGGAAAATGTTCTGAAATTATTCATGTTGTTCATCATTATATCATTGTAACAGTTCCACTGTAGTCTCAATAGACTCAACAGTAACAAGTGGTGCCAGGCACAACAAACCCCGCCCCTCACACATATTGTATCTTATTTTGGTATCGATCCAGCTGATGTCATCATGTCTATGTGTGTGGCGATGTCAGTATATCAATTGCCTCTATAAATGTGCCAAGTCTGAAGTAAATTGAAACAAAATTGATGTTTTTATTGACATTAGAAATTTCCCCCATTATAAGTAAGTTAATAAGATTTGAAAAATTCCTAAAAAATGGGAACTTTTACCTACTTTTCCCAAAATGTAATCACATCTATTCTGGGTGACTGGCAATCTATAAACCCAATTTGGTATGAATTCAGCCAATAGTTTTGCTGCTAGAATGTTACCAACCAAAGAAACAAACCAAACCAAATACAATACCCCTTGCCTCCCCTTTGGGGGTGGGGTAATTATGCAAATTGGTCAGTCAGCCAAAAAGTTCTGGTCATTCATACACAGCCATACGACAACAGGATGAAATGTTTCTATGTTTATCTGGTGCTGACCTGTAGACAACAGCCATCTCTATCGTACTAGTCACCAAAAGGTTGTAGCCTCCCGTTTCTATGCCTAAAAAAAAAAAAAGAAAAGACCAAAGTACTTCAAGTTTACTCCTGATTTCAACAGTGATGACATATGTAAGTTACACAGCACAAGAAAAAGGCAGAAAATAAACAATCTGGTGTTATAAAACTACAACAGCGCAGTAACATACTTTCCCCTGCACTGGGTTGGCGTGGCTCAGGTCTGCAGCTCAGAGGAAATAACAGCACTGTAGAAATTGGACTGTCAAACTGCACCCGCCAGCTCTGCAAAACATCTGACACAAACACACAGCGCTTTATAAGACCGGCTTCTGCATGATGAGATGTCACACCTTTGTCTCACTTAGACTGAATCTCATCTCGCAGGTATATTTCCTCTCATCTGTTGTTTCTAATCTTTGCATTTCAGATCAGGAGGGAATATCGCAGAGAAATGTGTGATGACAGAAGTGTGACAGAGGTGACCCACTCAGAATGTCAAAGATGTTTTTATGAGTTTTTCTTTTTTTTGTTTTGTTTCCTCACCTGGTCCAGTCTGGTCGACCAGGGCCAGTCCAACGCAGCTGTTCTGACATCCAAAAGCTGACAGACGCCGACCACTGCCGATACTCAACATGTCCAACCATAACACACTAAGAAAGAGGAAAAACATGACAAACATTCAGCAGGAATGGTTAGAAATCACACTGCAAGTACACAACTCTGAGTTACATATGTGACTGACATACAGCGTTTTCATCATTGACACTTTATGGTTGTGTTTTTACTTTATACCGTATACATTCCTGCCAATACTGATATGTTATTTTGATGTTTTATTAGATGTCTTTAGACTCATGCATGGTGTTTTTGAGAACTATTTAAAATGAAACCAAGAATTACTATTAATAATAAGTCATATTGTAATTATTGTGGGCCATTTTGCGATAAATATTTAATTTAATGATGATTTTATGTATAAGTTTACCCCATGAGTGGAAGAAGAGGTACTCTGATATTTTACTTGTACAAGAAAAGCAATGTCACTGTGTTCAAAGCCCAGACAAAATAAGGCCACACTATTTCAAAAAGTGAAATCATTGTGAGCAAAACTGATTTATAACTGAGCTGAATTCATTTAAAAGTTTTAAGTCAAACACACAAACTTAAATATAGTAGATCAAAAAAGGACAAGAACTTATAAAAGGAGCTTTTATGTTGTATTCCCATTTTAATGCAAAAATGAACAGAAAGCATCATTGAAGTGTTTAGAATACAGAGTTTTAATATTATGTGCTAAAGATGTCTAAAGAAACTAACGCCAAAGCATCACAAAGTGACCAAGTGGGATGAGAACCACGAAGAAACAACTTTTAGAGTAGACAAAAGTGACAAAATGATCAAATATAAAAGCACTGTTGTTATTTTCACCACTGGATGCAGCTCCAAATGAAAAAAATGGAGTTTGATGCTGAAATGACAGCATTTCTTCTACACGGGTGAGTTTGATTCTGAGGCTTATGAAGGTATACAATTATTATGGAATGTTATTATCTTTGCTAATTGCTAAATTGCTGTTTGTTGATCCATGGTTCAGACCATGTTTGGATGATTCCAAACAGATCTTTAGTGCAGCTATTGACAACACAAACTGTACAGAAAACGGAGGTGATTTGTGGTTTTACTGTGGCTGTTTTCTGTCTAAAAACAGAGCTAAGATAACAGAGCTATAATGTAAACTATCAGTTGACACAGCACGTGGAGATTATAAGAGAGTTTTATTTTGAGCGACTGTCAAAATAAGCATCTGTGAGTTTTAGTTTGAAGAAGAAAACTTGATGATACCATAATACAGATGTGTGGAAACAACGAGCTTTATACTTTATTCAGTGAGTGATACAATCTGTAGATACATGGCGTTGATTTGTTTAGTGGTTTCAGTCTCTGTTTGTGTATTTTTGCTCCCTGCCGCTGATAACTGGATTAATATTGAAGTTAATACCAGTGTTTAACACAGTACCTCTTTCTGCTTGGTGTCACTAAATTCAAACTATAACCAGACAGCAGAGGGTATGTTAATTTTTTTTCCATTTTCTCATTTTCTACAATTACACAACCCTATTTCTGGACCTTTAAATTGCAGCCTTTTGTGTTTACATAATCGCACAGGCTGAAAATTCCAGTTAATTCTGCAGCCCTATTAATTATTATAAGGATACAACGAACATGTTAACAGACTGTGTCAATATTTTACCACAACACAAACAAAAACATAATGTCTTTACACCCGCAGAGCTAAGCATTTACAAGTTCCTATTTTTGATTAAATGCTTTTTCTGCCCCCAGATGCTCTAAATCAGTGTTAAATCACTGGTAAAGAGGAGTGTCTGTGCTTTGAACATTTACCCAGAGGGCTTTGTAACGTCTAAGATATACGACAGGCCTCATCCAAGAACCACTCAGATTTGTTTTTAATGTCACATATGATTTAAGGGAATTCGTGGCGTTCACCAGGGGGTTTTTCTTCCGAACTAATAAAATTCACTAGAGGCTCAGATCTGTCATATGAGTGACTTACAGACTTTCTCCCTTTA
This sequence comes from Sphaeramia orbicularis, assembly GCF_902148855.1. Classification (NCBI taxonomy): domain Eukaryota; kingdom Metazoa; phylum Chordata; class Actinopteri; order Kurtiformes; family Apogonidae; genus Sphaeramia; species Sphaeramia orbicularis. The sequence goes on from NC_043970.1 coordinate 36,357,023, forward strand.
CCTTTAAAAGGGAAAAACACCGTGACTTAGGACCGTCCTATTCTGATGAAGTCAGAGTTAAAAAGAAAAATACTGAAATAATCCAAACTATAAAAAAAGAAAGAGCTGAATGAAAGAATTTAGGCTTTAATGTAAACAGAAATATTACAAAACTGATACATAGCGGATGAATAATGAATGCTCCCTTAGATTTTTGGGGGGATTAGATACATTTTTAGATGTTAGGAGCATTTGATGAATATATCATATGAAAATGTTTTTGCATGAGGAATGATGTTTGTGTCCTGGAAGCAGAAAGATGCATCTTAGACAGGAAGGAAAGTCAGTTGGGGAGCATCATTAAACCTTTCTATCCTTGAAAAAAACACAAAAATAGTTAGATTTGACACATTTTGGGAGATTTGGCACAATTATGAGACCCTGAAGGACGGACAACATGATGAATGAACTTCACACTTTTTAATTTTGATGTATTAATGATGTCTTTCTGTGCTTCATTATTGTTTTAAATTACATGTAACGTGCTTCGATGTTCTGTGATATGATACAATAAAATTAAACAAAATAACATTATCTAAGCACCATGATTCACTTAAGCTGATGATGATTTCCCTCTCCACAGCAGAGCATGAACAACATATTTATTATTATAAATCCTATCTTTTTCCGATTTTAGGAATTACGAAGCAGCCTCATCCATTCATTCCATTTTTTTTCCTCCACAAGTATCGCACTATAGATTTCCCTAATTTTGGCATTATGATGGCGTGTGGACCATTAGAAATATTACTCTACAGGTGTGAGAAGGAGGCTTTTAAAATTTTTGGGGTCCAAGCTGATAGTTTATGACACTAAACCATTTTTCCTCAAAGACCTCCAGCAAATGTTAAGGTCTGTCTAAACTGGAAATGTGAAGAAAACAAGACAATCCCTAAAATCTGCAACCACAAGAACTTTGTCATATATTCCACAGTGTTTTTCACCTGAAGAAGTGTTTGGTAAAGTAATGGCAAAAACAGGTACAGAACCATACTGCTTTTAATGTGATAAGTGTCATTTCCTTCCATTTTCAGAACTCCTAACATACACTCTGACTCTTTATATCACTTCTTTTTGCGTTATGTCAATTTACTGTCATTGCAAATTCTATAAATTATGCCTCAGTCTCTGTGTTGTTTGATAAAACATGTGTTTCCCATTAGCCAATGATAATTTCTCTCTCCCATAGCAGAGCATGAACCAAATATTTTATGTTTTTATTACAGATCCTGGGTTTTTCCTACACTGTGAATTACAAGGCAACGGCATCCATCAAATTATGAGTCATCCACAACAAAAATATTATTATTTTATAAGAATTGTACTGAATTTCTGTTATTTGTAACTGTAGTTGTTGCATTATGGTGATGTGGTGCTGCAATATTGTGACAATCAGAAATATTGCTCTACGGGAGTAAGAAGGAGGATTTGAAACCTTTTTACAAGGTTTCAAGATGATAGTTTATGACTCTGAATCACTTTTTCCCTTCAAGGCATCCAACAAATGTTGCAGGAAAATAACCCCTAAAATCTGCAATCTTTGGAACTGTCATATTTTCATTAATTTTTCTTAAGCATTTGGTAGAGTGAGAAAAAAAACAAGTATAGAACCATACTGCTTTTAATGGGATAAGTGTAATTTCCTTCCATTTTAAGAACTCCTAACATACACTGAGCCATCTCTGACTCTTTATTATGGTTTATATCACTACTTTTTGCGTTATGTCAATTTACTATCACTGCAAATTCTAAAAATTATGCCTAAATCTCTGTGTTGTTTGATAAAACACAATAAAAATTACATAAAACAAAATGATGTAGCATGTTTCCCATTAGCTAATGATAATTTCTCTCTTCCATAGCAGATCATGAGCCAAATATTTTATGCTTCTATTACAGATCCTGGGTTTTTCCTACACTGTAAATTACAAGGCAACGGCATCCATCAAATTATGAGTCATCCACAACAAAAATGTTATTATTTTATAAGAATTACACTGAATTCCAGTTATTTGTAACTGCAGTTGTTGTATTTTGGTGATATGGCGCTGCAATTTTGTGATAATCAGAAATATTGCTCTACGGGAGGAAGGAGGAGGATTTGAAACCTTTTTAACAGGGTTTCAAGATGATAGTTTATGACTCTGAATCACTTCTTCCCTTCAAGGCATCCAACAAAAATACACAAAAATAACCCCTAAAATCTGCAGTCATTGGAACTGTCATATTTTCATTAATTTTTCTTAAGTGTTTGGTAAAGTGAGAGGAAAAACCAGGTATAGAATCACAGATTTCAGGGTGAAAAAGTATACTGCTTATTAAACACTAAGTTAGTTGAAGGCAAGATTCATTCAGTCCTATATAGAAGTCTTACACCACCTTTATCTTTGTTGTTTTTTTAAAGTTGAAATGAATATATTAATTGGTTTATCCTTCTCTTTCCTTTAGATACAACTAGAAAATACAGAAAATATGTGCACAGCCATAAAAGACACACAAAAACTGAACTAAATGGGTTGTAGAGGTTAAAGTCAGTATTTAGTGTGACCTCTGACCCCATGACAGGAAGCAGCACAAACTATTAGAAACATCTGATATGTGTTGAATGAAACCTGGAATAAAACATCAGACAATTAAAGCAGTAAATCTCATATTGTCTGAACAAAAGGGTTAAAGACATGTTAAGTACAAAGGGAGGTCTAACTATTGTTACTGGATTTAAACTGGTATATAGAGAGATGGTCTGGTCCCAGTACAAAGACAGAGGGTCCTAATATTTACGTTACATTAATATTCTGTCTTGTCTTATTTCGTTTGTTCTTTGTTTTTTGTGTTTGATTGTTATGTTTTATTTGATTGCTGTTGTTGTTTACTTTGTCTTACTGTTTACTTTACTGTGTATTGCCTTCAACGATTTATGTATGTATGTACTTATTTATTTACTTTTTTGTATGTCAATATGGGTGTGTATGGATGTGCATGTGAGAATGATAAGTGAGGTTAATTACTCGTAAGAGATCTAAGGGACTTAATTTTTCATATATTATGCTGATAGGAAGCTAAAGGATAGACTGTTGTGTGGAGGAGTGGGATTAAATAAGTTTTAGTTCCTCACACTCCTTTTCGAATGTGCAAATGACGTCATACTTTGTTTTCATCTATATGTATAAGTTTTCTTCCGTGATTTCTTACTATCTATTTTATTTCTAAGGACTAAGTAAGATTACTTTGTTTTGTTGCAAATTCAAAATAAACTAAACTTAAAAAAATAAATTAAAAAAAAATACTATCACTTTGGTTTATAGAAGCTGTTTTTAACCTGAAACTTGTGTTTTTACCGCTGTATATACTTCACATATATCCAGACTGGATCTTTTCTTTTTTTCTTTTTTTCCAGATTGGATCTTAATACAGAGACTGAGAAATATATGCATATGTGTGGTCATTAGAACTTTACTAAACCAACAAACAGAATGTTGGACTAACATGTTTGGTAAGATGGTGCAACCTTTTTCTTTCTTTTTTTGACACAGTAAAGAAAAAACTGACTTGCTGGGCAGTTGTTCCAGTTCAGGGAAGAGTCTTTCCACTGGCTGCTCCTCAAACTGGTGCAGAGAGGCGTTCTGTCAGAAACAGAAGAGTCAGGCTGAATGATTCTCTGATCTGAACATGATTGGTCGAAGTCAACATGTCGTCACATACAAAGTAACATTAAATCTCTGGTGCTTCCTGTTACTTTCATCTCCTTTTTGACAGCACAGAGACTCACTACTCGTTTTCTACTTTTTCCACTTTCTATTGAGATTTTCCACTCACAAAAAGAGAAGAGAAATACTGAGCCTTTCTGGGTTCAGGTGAGAAAACATAAGAGCCACGTGTAAATCACTTCTCGGAGTTTATACACAACGGTTTCGCATTGTATTTCCACGGTTTGTAACTTCGGATGAGTTGGAACGACACATTAAAGCATGCAGGATCAAAAAGAAAGAATAATAAATCAGATTAAAATGAGTTACAACCTGAGCCTGGATTGTAAAACTGTGAGCACACACTACAGAACTCAGATTTATACATGGAGTTCTGGAGAGAAAGAAATGTACAGCTTTGGAAATAACTATTAAACAACCTCTGGATTTTCTGCTGAAATTCAACATAAGACTTTAATCATTTTGCTTCATTGATATAAAAGAAGATAAAAAATATTCAATTTATTATATACAAAATCAGAATATATAAATACCCAAATATGACACAAGGTGAATAAAAATATCTGTAAGATGACGGCATAACGTCCAAATTAAAATGACTCAATAGAAGAGAATTTCAAGATGAGAAGATGTAGATTTTGTTTTTTCATCAAGAGGAGTCAAGATTTATTACAACCTCCGATAGAAAACAGACCAGAGTTTGTTTTTACACACCTTGAACAGACTCAAATATACAACCATATCAATCATGTTCTTATTTATTGCTTTTATACATTTATTTGTTGTTTTTATTCATTATTTATATGAATGTATGAATGAATGTGTGGAGGCTGTGTTTTTAACTAGTGGCAAATTAAAGGAGTAGCACAACAAATTTCACTGTATGCTCAATGAAGCCTATTCTATTCTATTCTATTCTATTCTATTCTATTCTGGACCATCAAGACCCACAAATGAAGAGGCAGAAAACACACGTCAACACCACGTAACACTGGGTTAATAATTACTTCCAAAGCTGCACATTAAAGATCCCATATTATCAAATACATTTTTACTGTGTTTCAGGGTTTATATAAACACTGTGATGTGAAAATAAGAATTTGCTCAACAGCTCCAGTCCTCTAGTGCCCCCCCCCCCCCACACACACACACACACCATACACACACACACACACACAGGATAGCCTCCAGACAATTAGGTTATGTTCACACTGCAGGTGAAAGGGCCTCTAACCTGACTCTTTTGCTCATATGTGACCCATATATGATTTTTTATGACAGTCTGAACAACACAAATCAGATTTTTTCAAAACAGACCCATGTGTGTTCCTAAATCGGATACATATCTGATGTTTTGCCATGCAACTTCAGACTGAAAGGTCATGTCGCATTTCATCCAACTGTTACATCACTAAAATACCACAGACAATTCTGCGCTGGAGGAGGCGGAAACTGGAGAGATCCATATTTACTTCCATAAACACAGTGTGATGTGTGATGTATATTTAACCACCTGTCGTTATGTAGATAATGTGTCAAAGGGTGGATTTTCTACAGCCTGAAAACAGAGTCCAGAAGAAAGAGTAGAATTCTTGTTTCCTTTCAGACACTTGAATTACAAAATGGCGTTATGTGATAATGAAATTTTACTCAATAATGGCAAAAAACTATTGAGCACTGCAGCTACAAATAGAATATTGTGTCATGTCAAATGTGTTCATTATATTCTACTAATGGCACAGATTTTCTTTTACATAAATACAGTTAAAATGCATATTCAATCCTAATTATACACTATGTGGACAAAAGTATTTGGACACGTTGAATTTAGGTGTTTCTTTTCTAACAGGAGTCTGGGATACAAAACCATAATGACAAATCTCATAATATAGTTTATATTGTTATAATTACCAGTGCATTGCGTTGGTTAGTTTTGTTTAAATTGTTATCTTTACTTCCAAAATGCCTCAGAGATGGTTTTAACTTAATTCCTCTCAACATTGATATTCATTGATTTAGTTTTGTTTTTGATTATGATTTTAAATGTTCTACCTCTAAATTTCTACAAAAATATTGTTCATGTTCTGACTGTAAACAATACTTTTCTACCACAACTAACCATCTACTTTCTTTACATCTCACTTGGGAAGAAAAATCTCCCATTAAAGTTTAAGGAAATACTGATGTTTCTATCTCAAATCAGCATGAACAAGACATCTTACAATGTAGCCATGATGTGTACTAATATTTTTGAAAAATATTTTAGAAATTTAGAGGTAGAACATTTAAAATCAAAATCATGGATTAAAAAAAAAAAACAATGTTGAGAGAAACTGAGTAAAAAACATATCTGAGGCATTTTGGAAGCACAGATAACAATTTGAAAAAACTAACCAAAGCAATGCAATGATATTTATCACAATAAAAAAATATATTATGACATTTGTCAATATTGTTTTGTAGCCCACACCCGTTACAAAAGAAACACCTGAATTCAATGTGTCCAAATACTTTTGTCCATATAGTGTGTGTGTGTGTGTGTGTGTGTGTGTGTGTGTGTGTGTGTGTGTGTGTGTGTGTGTGTGTGTGTAAGCGGGGGGTAGGTTTAGGTTATGGTTTCATCATGTTTAACAAACCTCTTTGTACAGGTGGATCCTCTGGTCGTGACCGCTGAGCAGGAACACCGTCTCACTGCCTCCATCATCACACTGCACTCTAATACAGACAGGAAAGGTCAGTAACATTAAGAATCTGAAAGGCTCCATTATATAATCCATCACATAAAAGACAAGATACGACACCTTTAATGGCACTCAAACACACTCACCACTTGTACATGATGTTTTAGGGCTTATTTTGTATTTTCTTCAATTTTTTGTCTTGTTTGTGCTTAATGTTTGGAGGTTTGGTCTCACCTACACATTTTTTGGGGTTATATCTTTGCTTTTTTGTGCGTTTCAATGAAATAAATACGAGATGGTAAGAAACAGTCTTTCATCAATTAGAATACATGGAATCGAACAGGCATGGGAGCTCAGTGTGTGTTGTTTTCATACAGATCTCACAGTGTACAACACCTCGACAGCAGCAGACTCACTCAGTGTGGTAGAGCTGGAAGGGTGTGAACTGCAACTCCAGATTCAGGCAACTTTCTATTAGCAGAAACACACAAACATCTGCATATGAAACATCTGTCGGAGAGGAAACATTCTGCACAGATGGAGATTACTTCACTCACGTGCGATAGACTCCAGGTTAAACTCCGATCCAGGTTCGTAGTCGCAGTAGATATTCAGGAATGGAGTGGCTTTGTCACCCGAGTCCTGCAGGAGATGAGCTGTGAGTAACACCATGATGTACTTTAGGAAAAGAAGTGAGAATAAACATACCTTAATGAATGTGATGCCCACCACCAGGCCTCGTTTGGGGGGGGATTTGTTGAAAGCATCGATTGATACAATTTCAGCATCGACTTAAAAAAAAAAAAAAAAGATCAAATTTGGTAAATAATAATGGATTAGATTTCTATAATGCTTTACATGATTGATCCATTATTCATTCGCTCTCACATTCAAACTCTGGTGGTGGTAAGCTACATTTGTAGCCTCAGGAAGCGTGGAATTCATGCCAAATGGACCTTCCGACCACCACCAAACATTCATACGCAAGTGTGAGTCACACTGGAGGCAAAGTGGGTAAAGTGTCTTGCCCTAGGACAGAGCGGAATTTGAACTGTCAACCCTTCTATTATTGGACACCCCGCTCTACGTCCTGAGTCATGGTGGCCTGAGAGCTGAAATACTGATGACTCAAGCTGTATGAAACATCACATTTCTACAAACTTGAAGTAGTACACACGCATTGGAGCTTAATATTGTAGCCTTTTATACTCTGAAATTGTTATATGTCCTACTTACAACTGCATGAACATATACTGAAGTAATTTTTAAAAAATGACAGAAAAATTAAACCCACCTGGCATAATGCTCTATTTTGAATGACTGCATTATCTAAATACCTATATAAATACATCCAAATGACTTTCAGAGCATTACATACATTATGTGCCGTAAGATATAGGGTCTAAACTCTAACAGCTGTTGATCCGATTTTGTGCTTGCCTTGCTTTGCCTTGGAATCTCTGGAAACGGGCCTCCTGAACCATAAAATTCAGGTCTGGTCTAAACATGTGATATGGCATGATATAAGGTTCACAGTGACATGTGGAACATATTACTTTTAGCATGCCAAAGTTCAGGAGTAAAGAGGAGAACAGATCTGTCCCCATAAGGCACATCTGGAAAAAGATGAACATGGGTTACATCATTTTGTTTCCTACAGTGGAAGGACAAGAGGCAGACGCTTCGTAACTTAATGTATGTCAGCAGGTTAACTCTATAAGTAGAGGAAGAGCTCCAATCTATGACTCACTGTGGAAAAAAGACCTCTGCATTTAGAAACATTAGCATCTAGAACTACTCAAACATAAAGAACCAAAAGTAAAAGCACATTAAGGCTCATTTCAGAATAATCTGTGTAACTGATGATAATTACTGATGCCTTAAAGCAGTGGTTTCCAACCTTTTTTGGCTTGTGTCCCCATTTTAACGTGACAAATTTCTGGCGACCCCAAACATTCAAAACAGAGACTTTTTTTTTTTTTTGCTAAAATTAATTTGTTTTTGATCATGTAATAGTTTGCTATAATATGTTGCAAATAAACTTTAATTTTAGACGACATTTAGTCTATATAATGTATATTATTATGGACGGAGGCAGAAAAGCCAGGTGTAGATTACTGCACAAAGTGAGAATTGTATTTTTCTTGGTCAGGATATGTACAGTTAGTCCAGCTTGGATTCACAAGGCTGACAGTTAATACTGAACAAACAATAACTCAAACTATGAATTATGAAAGAGCTGCAGCATCTGAAACCGACCACAATGAACATTTGACAGATAAACAGAACCACAGTGCTTCAGTTTCAGCTTCACAGTTTGTCATGTCTTTTATGTATTGGGATTGTCTGTCAACTCACCATATATTTTTTATTTGTAAGTTTTTTTTGTTTTGTTTTGTTTTTTTAATCAATTACTAGAAATTTCAGGCGACCCCATTTGAATTCCAGGCAACCCCACGTGGGGTCCTGACCCCAAGGTTGAAAAACACTGCCTTAAAGGATCTATATGTAGTATTTACACTTCCAACATTTTTTTTTTTTTTAAAATGACCCATAATGATCATTAGGGTTTAGAATAAAGAGCTGTGATGTTCTGCCAAAGATACCATTGTATTGGATTCCAGAGATATGACCTGAATGGACTCTATGCACAGCCTCACTACTTCCTGAACTTCAGGTGCGTCCTTTATTTCCTGTCTTTCATTATTGGACACACTGATTAATCCAGGTGTGTCTAATTAATCAGCAGTCACAACAAGAAGTAGCAGACACACCTGGATTAATCAGTGTGTCCAATAATGAAAGACAGGAAATAAAGGACCCACCTGAAGTAGTGGTGCTGTGCATAAAGTCCATTTATTGCCAGTGACGGGCCAGGGGATTTATGTGACCACTAGAGGGAGTAGTGAGTCACCCTGCTGTTCTCCCATGGCAAGGAAAACTAACACCACAGGGCGTTTAAACAAAGCATTAGGAAGTGACCAAATGGGATGAGAACCACTAAGAAACAACTTTGGGAGTCAAAGAAAGTGACTCAGTGTAAAAGCTGTTAGAACTGTAGTTGTTTTCTCCACTGGACAAGGCTCTAAATGAACAGAATGGAGTTTGGTGCTGAAGTGGCAGTGTTTCTTCTGCACAGGGTAGTTTGATTCTGAGGCTGAAGAAGGTATAAAGTTATCATGTGATATTATTATCTTTGCTAAGTTGTCATTTATTGATCCACAGTTCAGACTAAACTGTGACATTTCTGACTTTGTTTAGATGATTCCAAACAGATCTTTAGTTCAACTATTGACAACAGAAACTGTACAGACAACAGAGGTGATTTGTGGTTTTACTGTAACTGTTTTCTGTCCAAAAACAGAGCTAAGCTAACAGAGTGATAATGTAAACTATCAGCTGATGCAGCATGTGAAGTTTGAATACAGCATATTTAACCTTGTTTCAGTTGTTAATATACATCCAATCTAGGGATTTGCATGAATAATTGCTTAGTTGATCAGTCAAAATGATCAGAATCAACTTGGGTTTTTTTTTTTAAGAATTGACACATTTTTATTTAGGGTGGAGGGAGATCTATGGTTTAATAGATATGGATTTTATGTTTATGGTACTGTATCTGCATAAGTGCTGTATATGCTATGTCTGAAACGCTGCTTTAGAAAATTAGTTATTATACTTGTGGTTCCCTCACTCGTCTTTTTTATTATCAGTAGTTATTATGCCATTATTTTACTGGCCCGTCCTGCTTGAGATCATATTGGGCTGAATGTGACCCCTGAACTACATTGAGTTTGACACTCCGGTTCATACCGTTGATTCACCAGTAAAACCCATGTAGTTTGATAAATGACAGCAATTGGAGACATTTATGTTTAGTTAACCCTTTATAAGGCACACATAGAAATACTCAAATTCCAAATTTCAACCATAATGTGCTATTGTAGGATATAACAAGACTTTATTACTTTTGTGAATTTTTCAAAAAATTTTTATTGTCATGTAGAAAATCAAGGTCACTGAAGTTACCATATTTGTTTCCTTACCCAAGAGTGGCACAAAAAAAATTACAAAGTAGCCTCCATATATATATATATATATATATACACACACACACATACACACACATATATATATATGTGTGTGTGTGTGTGTGTGTGTATTTATATATATATATATGTGTATATACATATATATATATATATATGTTTATAAAAAAATACAAGAAAAACAAGGTGAAAGGAACATGTACACTCACCATCAATGAAAACTTTGAGACCATATTTTTCGACATAATTTTTATACTGAAACCCTAAACTGGAATTTTTTCATATGAATCTTTTTTTTTTTAGGATATTGGCATACAGAAACAAAAATCTAAAGTTTCAAGAATAATTTCAGAACAAAAAACTTAACAAAAGAAAACGGCACCTGCCAAACACAAAGTCACAACAGTAGCGGTCCTGGTCGGGAGTTGTCACTCTCTCTCACCCAGGACGCGGTCTATGGTCAGCAGAGCCTGTGGTGTTGTGGCGTTCAACCAGGTTTCTGATTGTGCGTTGGGAACAGCCCATAGGCCTGGCTATATCACTGGAGCTCAAACCGGCCTCCACCATACCCAGTGCCTGGAGACGTTGTTCTCATGATAGACATGGCATGATGCCGTTCACTGGACTAACAATGGTGGCCTTTTTTGGGCCTTTATATAGGTCTTCAAAACCAATCCTCAAATTGTGCAGATACCCACTGAGTATTGCTCAATGTGTATTTGGTCCACTTTTGCAAAGAGACCAACCCATGTGCAATGAACCGTGACAACATGACAACTCATCATTATCTCAACTACCCGAGCACTAAGTCATCAATAAATCCACAATGAATAATTACAACCCCCCTACAAGTAGAAATATGCAGACATTTCTACCGCAAAGTTTCTAGTGCCTGTCAGTATATTTTAGAACAGGGGTGTCAAACTCAGATCCTCAAGGGCCGGTATCCTGCATGTTTTAGATGTTTCCCTCTTCCAACACACCTGATTCAAATGATAAGCCTATCATCCAACTCTGCAGAGGCCTGATAACGACAGGTGTGCTGGAAGAGGGAAACATCGAGGGAAACATCTAAAACATGCAGGATACCGGCCCTCGAGGACCGGAGTTTGACACCTGTGTTTTAGAACATTAGACCAACATAAGTGCTGACCCAGACACCTGTCCACATCCACATTCTCCCTTTGAACATCATTCCTTACATTAGTACCATTACTGCATAGTATCTAACAAAGCAGGTACACTCACTGTTCATGCAGAGGTGGACCTTACAGACCCTGTAGACCACATTGGACCTAAGATTGTTGACTCACTGTAACCGTCTTGTAATGTGTGTGGAAATTACCAAAAATAGTCACTTGCCCAATAAAGGGTCAATGATATATTTTGCTGAAAGAGTCACATTTTCTTCAGTTTCCTCTGTTTTGACATAATAATCTTTGAATTGACTCATGATTACATGATTAAATATAGGAAAATACCTGATTTTGACGGAAAAATGCAAAATTTAGAGAATAATATTATAATAAATTGTGAGAAGTCATTTGGGAAAGGTTAAATGTAGAGAATTATTTATTTGGAAATCATCATAAAATTAGTTGTAGGTCTTCAAAGGTGAATGAGCAGTTGTAGTATGACTGGCAGAGCTGTGTCCTGGGTCGGTACCTGGGATGTAGGTGAACTGGACCTCCTTGGCCACAGGTCGGATCTTCTGCTGCAGCTCCTGGTACCGGAAACACACCACCTTCCCTTTGAGAGTGGCCGCCAGCAGCTCCTGTTCCCCGGCCTGACACAGCCCGTAGATGTTACTCTGGGACGGGAAGCGGCTGAAGCTGTCCTCCACGAAAGGATAAGGCTCCCGGCTCATCCTGGAGGACAACCACCACGAAAAAACCACTAACTTTAAGAAAAATATCAACAACTGAAGCTACTCATCTTCATTCACAAATGTTAACTTTAGCCCTCAGAGCCACTTCCGGTTTCGAACTGTTGCTATAACTTTCCAAATGGCGAATTTAGACAAAATAATTATTTTAGAAACATCTTCCGCAAAACTTTAAAGTCAATAATAAAGAACATGACAGATATTTTTGGCTTAAAAGAAAAAGGGAAAAGATTAAAACAACATCCGGGTTACGACCGAGAGGCGTTCATGAAAATAGTACATTTCAGTTTTCACGTTAAATCCACGTACTTGGAAAAGAAGGTATTTGTAGAAATAGAAATTAAAAATAACTATGTGTTTATGTGTTGTGTACATTTATTTCTTTACATCATCAACATTTCTGTAAATTTAATTGGAAAATGCATATGATTCTCACCAGTGATCACATTTATAGCTTACATATTGCATATCTGGTTTATCAGAAAATGTAAACATGCAAATTATCAGATCAGAGCAGAAATACTTCATTAATACTTTGATGGTAAATTATCAATAGCTATATATACAGTAATATAATTTAATAAGCATAGAGCAATGACTTTAAAGAAAAAAAACAAACAAAAAAAAACCTGCTAGTGCTGAAACATACTGGGAAATCAAACTTGAGTCCAGAAATGTCCAGAGAATCATCAACCACAGACAGGAGAAGAGTTGAACAGTTATTAAATGTCTAAAGGTAATTTCTCATCATACAGATCTGAGGAAACATTAGGGTCAGAGCTGCTGCAACACAGTAGGCAAACAAGGCAATTGCTTGGGGCCCGAGCTTGAGGGGGGCCCCTAGATGGACGGTGAAATACCCAATATCTGTCCAGTTGAAATTACAAAAAAGGGAAATGCAGTTGTGTAAAGAATACACATGGTAACCTAGGAACAATGGAAGAACATCCCTAGATATGCATAAAGAAAACAGAAATTCCAGTTGAACGAAATCGCCAATCACTGACTTTCAGTGTAATGACCCATTTAAACATGTTTACACACGTTTCCCAGTTTGGGATAAATAAAGTATTTATATAATGTCTAATTTGGATTATTTAAAAATTTACTTATTAGGCTGATACATTACATTCTGAAGCTTTTTAAAGTCAAAGAAAAATCTCTTTCCTCTAGAATATGAAGTCTTTGAATTTCCATATTCTAAGTTTAACTGCCGCACAGTTTTACTTCTACTGCAGACTGATTAAAATCTGAACAATTAAATGGGGAAAATGGAAATTCTCAGAAATGCTGAACACCAAACGTTGCACTAGATTATGTCCGGATCTAACTGAGGTCCTTGAAGGCAGCGTTAGTTTTTCTGCTTCATCTTCTTATTTAGCGGCAGAGGCGACGCGCCCGGTGTGAAATGCTGCCATCTCCTGGTGAAGATAAAACATATCAGACTGATCCTCCGTATGACAGCACATGACTCACCCAAACCAGCTGAGACAAGTTATAATATCCACTTTAAAGAGTAAAAATACAAAAATAAAGACTCTTCAATCACCTGGTTCTTTTTGATTGTCTACTTTTGTTTTAAAATGTATTTTTCTTCTCTGGTTGTCAATGTAATTGGTCCTCTTCTTTATTTTATTTTATTTTATTTTTATTTTATTTTACATTCATTCAAACAGGTAATTCAGTTGAGAACTAATTCTCATTTACAATCACAACTTGGCCAAGAGGCAGCATGAAAACAGTAATCATTTGTATCAATCACATGCAAAAAATAAAATGGTTATGTGTGTGTGTGTGTTTTCTAAGGGGAGGTATAATTACCACTTTTAGTCCACCATTTATTTTTGTGTAAGTTGGACAGCACTACTTGTTTCTGCATTAACTTTCAACATCAGATGATCTTAATTTACATGTTACTAGCTATTTAGAAAATTGGGGGGGGGGGGGGGGTTGTCCATTATTAGTGTAAATACAGTTTGTTTGTTTTTTGTTGGTTTTGTTTTTTTTTTGTAATAATTTTAAAAAGCAATCACTTCATATGTCTTTTGGCAATGAGAAAAGACTTGAAAACACTGTACAAGTTGTTGGCTTTTCACTAGTTCTTTCCACAGCTGTGTGGGCTCTGAATTACTCATTCCTAAAGTCTGTCCACCAGATGTCAGTGAAAACCCACTGCTGACGGTTATAACTCTGGTCATGTGGCCTTAAAACCATCACTTCTAGTTGTAAACAGACACAGGTTGAGTATAAGTTTGCGACATTAAAAAGTAGCTGAAGTGAAAGGCTGCTGGATGTGAAAACCTGCAAGTTCAGGCTTTTAAAAAGATTCGGAATGGATACTTTTAGATGAAACCTGCACCTGCATCACCTTTTCCATCATGTGGTTAATTAATTTATACACTTAAAGTATATGCAGAGAAGAAGAAGAAGAAGAAGAAGAAGAAGAAGAAGAAGAAGAAGAAGAAGAAGAAGAAGAAGAAGAAGAAGAAGAAGAAGAAGAAGAAGAAGACATTTATTAGCACATGACATGAATAAAATAAAGCCTCTGTTTGCCTTTTCTGCTTGGTAAACAAATTATTCACTGAATATATTAAATGTAAAGAACTTTGACATCAATGCTTGAAAATGTGAAGAAAACTTACATTTCTGTTTTATTTGTTTGTTTCTATGACAATGAAGCAAAATAACATCACTTTAATAAGGTCTCATACTTACATTATGAAAAATAAATTGTAAATTGTGTAAATAGTTATAAGGCACACACAAGTACATACACAAAATTAAATTTAATGTGATCTAATTTAATGTGTGGGTGAATGGACTTTGTGATGCTCAATTCTGTGCATTTATGTTTAGAAACCAAACCAACTTGTTCAGATTAAAGGTTAAAAGATGGTACTTTGGCATAAAAATAGACCTTTTCATGACATAAATTCTTTCCATATTATTATTATTATTATTATTATTATTATTATTATTATTATTATTATTATTATTATTATTATTACATAAATATTCAAATGAACTGTTCTGGCTACTCCAAATAACATAACCCTACATTTATCCCAGAATACGCATGTGATATTTGCAGAAACTTTTGGACCTGGGTAGAATCCAGATGTTTATAAAATATTGTTAAAACTGAAGTAATTTACATACATAGATGATATTTACCCAAACAGAATCATGTCTCTGTGTGAGTGGATTCATCAGCATAAATGAGGAGAGATAATCTACAAGTGAATAAATGTTAGAAAACAAAACTAAACTCATTATATTCTGTGTCTGTAATAAAAAGTCAGACGCTGTTGCTTTATGTTTTACTATTTCTCTGCAGATTGTCACATTTTTTTGGCTTTTTAATTGTCTCTTTTTTTTCTTTTTTTTTTAATCTTCGCTCATACAAAAGTCAGTAAAATGTAAGTGACATGGTCTGTGCTAAAAACTTTCCATGAATGTTTGCACCCAGAGAAAGAACAGATTTTGGTAAAACAGCTTTTTGATGCATCCTTTTCCTGGAATAATTACATTGTGTTTTATGTTGTTTTCATTGTTATTTATCTTCCTTTAACAAAAAAATCTTCATTATAAATAAATTTAAAAAAAAAAAAAAAAAAAACGACAAAAATGTAATATTAATTCTTATTAATATCAATACACAACATGGAATTACCTCGAAATTTGCAATCACTGGAATAATTTTAATTTAACCCATAAAGACCCAAAAAGCAACCAGTGACACAAAGCATCTACAGATATAAACTGTTTAATACCTGTTGATCCATTAATCGTATCAATACATGTAAATAATTGGTGAAAAATGCAGCTTATCACCTTTTCATGGTCGTCAGATACAAACCATTTGGATGTTTAGAGGCTCTGTAGTTACCATGGAAACACCATCATCTTCAACAACTTTGATTCACCAGTAAAACCCATGGAGTTGAATCAATGACAGCGGATGGACACACTTGTTTTTACGTTCAGTTAGCAATATAATTTTTCTTTGTTTTGATATAATTAAATTTGAATTTACTCTGGGTTTTCACGAACTTTTACATGATCTGTGAATTATACAGAGGAAAACACATGTCTTACACCAAAAAAATGCAAAATACAGAGAATATTTTTTTTTTTTTTTTTTTTTTTTTTTGGTGATAAATCAGTAAAGACAGGTAGATATAGAGAAAAATTCATTTGGGAATTGCCACAAAAGTAGCACTGGGTCTTCATGGGTTAATATAAGTGTTTAATACAGTATTTTATTGTATAGAACAGATATTGCTTTTTGTTTATTTGCAGTGTGTTAAAGCTGCTTGTCCTGTTACTATTTACTCTTGTGATCATTTCTTATTAAGCTTCTAATCTAAAGGAGGATTGTGCCAGGTTTAGTATAGTGTATAAGAAAATATTTTTAAAAAACTACAACAATAAAGACATTTCATCCCTAAATAGATACAGAAGAGGTCCATGAGTTGCAGATAAAACTTTACCAGAATGTATTTAATGTGTCCCATAAACTGGAACCGGTGATATGATCATACACATTAACCCTTAAAGACGCAGAAATATTTTTGTGGTGGATTTCAGATTAATTTTTCTCAATATTTAACTTTTAATAAGTGATTTGTTACTATCTATTATTTTATCCTCTTCCTTTTTCAGTGAAAATCAGGTATTTTTCTATATTTACCGATCATCTAGATCAGGGGTGTCAAACTCATTTTCTTTCAGGGGCCACATTCAGCCCAATTTAGTCTGAAGTGGGCCAGACCAGTACAATAATAGCATGATAGCCAATAAATAATGACAACTGCAAATGGTTTTAGTGCAAAAAAACCATTCAATTATGCCAATATTTACATTTACAAACTATCCAAACAAAAAGGATGCCAATAACCTGAAAAAAAATAAAATTTGTTAAGAAACGTGATTAAAATTTTATCAATATGCTGCCTCGACTTATCATTTATAAATATGCATTACAGATCAGATCTAAAAAGGCACAAAACATTCAGTAACAGGCAGAATATTGTTAAAATTGCACTTAATTTACTTCAGACATTTCAGGTTATTCACATTTTATTGTTAAAGGATAGTTTGTTAATGTGAACATTTTCATAATTTAATGTTTTTTGCACTTAAATCAATGAGAAAAAATTGGTGTTGTCATTATTTATAGGTTATTATGATACTATTTTTGAGTTTGATGCCCTAACTTGTACTTTGCAAATTCATCCCGCGGGCCGGACTGGAACCTTTGGTGGGCCGGTTGTTGCCCCCAGGCAGCATGTTTGACACCTGTGATCTAGATGTTCATAAAAGCTTAGAATAAATTCAAAGGTTATATTATATTAGAATGGAGAAAACTGAAGAAAAATTGACTTTCTCTGGAAAATATACCATAAAGTAAAAGTAAATACAAGCATCTCCAACCTCTGTCACTTGTTAAACTTCATGGGTTTTACTGATGAATCAATAACGTCCAAATGGGTCATATCTGATGACCGAGAAAAGACGACAAACTGTATTTTACCTCAGTTATTTACATGTATTGATAGGATTAGTGGATCAACATTTCAGATCAGCAGATGCTTTTGTTCACCGGTGGCTACTTACTGTAGGTCTTTAGGGGTTAGTACAATAATTTCATTGTCTGCCTGGCTTATTATAAGAATAAAACTAGTCTATCTTCTATTTTCTATGATGTTCTGATTATTATAATACACAAAGTATTCAATTCAATTAAAACCAAACAAATCAACTAAAATTCAATATTTCCAATCACATCTCTCCATTGACGAGAACCAGAACCTGCTGAGTAAAAGCAACTGCGTATACCAGTGTCTTAAAAACTGACTGTACTTGATTTACTCGTGTGCTTTATTTTTGGAATAGACAAGCTAAAGTTAGGTACGGCAGATATTTCAGGACAGAAAAGATAGTTGCATAAGATTTGTGAACCTGACTGGGATTATATCATCATAATGTGTGAAACCTACTCAGTTTAACTTTATCTGTTGATTAAAAATTTGAAGTTGCATGAGGTGAGTGGATGGTCCATCAGCCTTATGTGTGTGTGCGTGCGTGTGTGTGTGTGTCGTCCTTTCTTGCTGCCGTGTGTGTTGTGATATTGTGTGTTTGTTGCAGGTGAAGCAGACGGCGCTGAGGCCTCTGAACTGCTGCTCCATATTGTGTCAGTTGGGAGGTGGATGTGTGCGACACCCCCTCTTCTCCTAATACCACCTGCTAATCCATTTGCAGGATTAGTGTCTACTGTAATCACTCATCCTCCACGGTGACACACCTCACCTCGCACTCAAACTTCTGACTCAACACACACACTACTTGTGTAAGTTGTCCGACGTCGCTGTATTTTCCACAACTGAATCGGGTTTATGGCACATTTGCTGCTTTGTTTTTCCCACATTATCACCTCATATCTTCACCAGTATGTTGTTTTTACTCCTATTTTGTGTGTTTTTATCACTAAACTACATTGGTTACATAAAAACATGACTATAATATTACTAAACAGATGTAAAGCTGTAAAATATCAGTAACAATGAAGGGAAGTGAATGAAATGTACATAACGCAACCTAAATATTGAATATAAACATTTCCCTAGAAACATTTCAGTTATATTTTCTAAATATGTCACAAAATTTAGTTAGACTTACTAAAGGTAGGATTTGCCAACATAAATTGTATCATTTTGTCGCTGTATTTTGTACTTACTGTTAGTAGATGCACATAAACTAGCTGTTCCAAAGTCGAGGCTTAAATCTAAGGGTGACCGGGCCTTTTCCATCAGGGCCCCTCGACTTTGGAACGGCCTGCCCGAGGAAATAAGGCTTGCGGAATCAGTGGCATCTTTTAAGCCACTTCTTAAAACACACTTTTATAGACTTGCTTTTATGTGATGTTTGTCCCTTTTAATTTTTAAATTTTTTAATTTGAATCTTATCCTGTTTGATTGTTGGTTTATATTCTCATACATGATGTTGTTTTATCTCACGCCTCTACTTCTGCATTGATTTAACAGCATCATGTTACATTACCCTTGCCCTCCTTATTCTGATTCATTTAATCTATTTGAAGTGTCTTGTTTCTGCATTGTTGTACACATCTCTCCTATTATGTTGCTTCTATTTTAGTGTTTTTAGTGTTTTTATTTACATCTTGTATCCTGCTGTTGTGCCCTTTTATTTGTTTGTCAAAGCACTTTGTAAACTTTGTTTTAAAAGGTGCTATATAAATAAAGTTATTATTATTATTATTATTATTATTATTATTATTATTATTATATAAACTATTTAAATATGTCAAAAGTATTGTTAAACTTAGTCATTTATTCTAAAATTTGATCAAATTTTCTTGTTTTGAGCAAAAAATAAATCTTAAAGAATTCTTAAAACTCATTCACCCTTAATTTAAGGCATACATATATTATTGATAATATATTAACACTATGTAATATAATCAACTTTGTTAATTTGTGACTCCAGTCTTTCAGTTTCATCTGTTTTTCTTGTCTTTTACCTCATTTTTTTCTTTTTACATTTGTTATGTATGATATGTTTATTGTCTTGATTTTTTTTAAAGGATGATATCAGTCTTGATATAGGAACAGAATGTAATGATACAAACTTGAAACAATCAATAAATATCTTAAAATGTACTAAAACCTGGAAAATGTAAGCAGTAGAAGGTATGGATATATGTTTTAAAGGAGTGATATTTTGCTTTTTAAATGCAATTATGCATTTTAAAACATTCCCTGTGGTCTACATAAACTGTAAATGCTATGCTTGGGTCTGAATTCTTCATTAATTCAACTCCACAGGTCCATCTTCAACCCTATTTCTGAGTAATGACACCAGATGGTTGTTTTGAGCGCTGGCCGTTTAAATGCAAATGAGCCACTTCATACCCCACCCCTTCTAGGTTGTTGGCTGTGCTGCTCTGTCCTGTTCAACCAACAACTGAACATTTTAGGTAATCGGCTCAAAGTTTGGACATATTTTCAGTTATTACTACAACCACTGCTACTGACAAACAATTATGTCGTACTCGGAGAAATGTTGGAAGTCTTGATCTTATATGTGCAAATGTCGTGATGTAACTAGTTATAAAACATAACAAATTAAGCAGGATTAAAAATGGGTTGTAGAAATCCACTCAATTTTTTCCAGAATGAATACAAAGATAGCTTTGCAGCACCTGAAGGGTTCAAATTCAAACTTTTTGAACTATTAGGGTCCATATACACAAATAAATGAACCAAAGACTAATAAAATTGGGTTGAGCAAAATATGACCCCTTTTAAATGTATGGAATAAAAGTAAGAGTCTACATATCTGAATACTTTACTAACTACAATAACTGAGTATATTTTATGCAGTGAAAACATGAAAACACCCAGACAGCATCAAACTTAAACAGGATCTGTATTAATCTGATATTTACAGAAAAGCAAACATTAAAAACTTAACTGGATTCAATTAAATAGTAAAAGTAAAATGTGGTGTAATTTAAGGTTTTAATGGATAAAAATGAAGTGAGTGTATAATATTTCTGTGATTATTTCCAAGTTCAAATCCACATTTAATAAAACTTGACTCTGGCCTTTGTAAAAACAGCCTCCTGCAACATAATCCAATCACTCTCGCATATATGGTAAAATGTCACTATAATCCATACCTGATTGGATTGTTCTCCCAATAAACATCCTTCAGAATCACAAAGGAAACACATTTTATCGCCTCGTTTCTTCTTTGGTCACCAGTTCAGCCATGATATTTATCAATCCAAATTCCACATGATATCTATATTTGTACTATTGTTAGTAGAGAAGACAAGATGGTCATCAACAGTGTTCGTGGTTATGGAGAAAAACATAAATTAGTTCATGATTACTGAACTGAAGAGATTTAGGAGCTGAATGTAATGCACTGACTTCATGAGACAGTAAGATAAGACATAAGACAGTATCATCAGCATACAAACGTATATTACATCTAGCTACAGAAGAAACAATATTGTCTAAAATCTAAACAAAATAGGCCCCATAATTGAGCTTTGTGGAACACCCTTCTCAGCAACTTTACTCCAAGCGTGACTTTTCCCCCCAGAGTAGATGTAAGTACTATACATTGTTTGAGGTTTTTTTTTTTTTTTTTGTCTCTGCCCCACCCCTTTTTTTCCTCAAAGTTATGCTGATGTGCACTCGGTGTTCTGTTTATGTACAAACATATGTATTTACAAAAACACTCACTTTGACACTTGTAAATGTTGAAAAAGCACTTACTACACTTCAGTCTCATTGGTTTTTTTTTATTTATTGTCACTTATTTCTACCTTTTAAGCTTTTTTCTTGTCAGTACATCCATAAACCTCTTTTTTTGGTTCACCTGCATAATTTTGATCTTTGTTTATCTTTTTTGTGTGTAAACAAATAAATACAAAATGAATTAATCTAAACATAACTTGTACAAGCTCAGATTTAGCATTTAGCATTGGAGGGTTGCCGCAGCTGTTAGCATAGTGCATCATTTGGAAGGGTGGGATTATTTAGAATATGAGCAGTGAATATTTCAGTTTTTTTATGTTGGTAGTGCATTCTGTGTCATATTACATGCCTCCAACATTTCTGATCCCACTTGAGATTTAAATGTGTTTTGTTTTCCATTCTTATAAATGTAAAGGTGAATGTCAGTGTCAATAATATCAATAGGATTACTGTTCGCCAAATTGTCTGATCTCCTTCATGTTTGGTGTTTAGGCACAACTTGGGACAGTCTTAGAAAAGTTCTTTGACCTTCATTTTCAAGGACAAAACAAGGTTGAAGCACCAAATTTTTACGCCAGAGTTGGCAGGGAGCAACAGGGGTACAGGTGTGTAAGGGTGAGGGGACATTACAGCGGTTAGTGTTGGACTTGTTCTTTCTTAAAGCTGACCTTTTTATGAAATACTGGACACACCGATGTCTTCAGTGCTAATTAAAATCATCTTTAACCCTTTATTGGGAAAGTGACTATTTTTGGTAATTTTTGCACACATTACAAGATAGTGACAGCAACAGATCCAGTGAGGACAGTAGTTGCTTTTCCATTGACCCTCAAATTGCGCAAATATAATTTGCGCGTAAAAATTTACCTAATGGAAAAACGACAATTTTGCCAAAATTCTCATTTCTTGAGATATAGAGAGGTATATCATGCAAAACTGCAATGGAAAGACCTTTTTTCGCAACTAGAGTCAGGTGAATTTAAAAAACATATGTTGGCGTACGTTTCAACAAGCGAAGGAGGAGGAACATGTCACGGTATGTGTGGACACACCAGGAAACCCAATCGTTTTTTAATTTAGTACAGGATAGAGGTGTAATATATAATAATAATGAATATATCTGTAAATCAACACCATCTTTATGTTTATCACCATGTTTATGGAATGACTTCTCATGTCATCTCACAATAATAAATAAACAAATCACCGTATTTGGGATTTAATGGAAAAACCGACATTACGCACTTGTTTTTTCAACATTTAGTAAATATCGGTCAAGTTTTGCGCAGATGTCCAATGGAAAAGTGACTACTGAGTTAACAATCTCAGGTCCAATGTGGTCTACAGGGTCTGTCAGGTCCACCTCTGCATGAACAGTGAGTGTACCTTCTTTGTTAGGTACCATGAAGTAATGGTACTGATGTAAGGAATGATGTTCAAAGGGAGAATGTGGATGTGGACAGGGGTCTGGATCAGCACTTACGATGGTCTTCCCATAGCGGCCCGATGTCCCTAATCATCGAACTCAGTTTTGTTTGATGTACTTTGTACTGTCAAATGACAATAAAGACAGTTCTAATGTTCTAAAAATGTTGGTTTAATATTCTACAGTACATCATCCTTTAACCTTACATGTACTTTACTTGAATTTTATATATATATATATATATATATATATATATATATATATATGTATATATATATGTGTGTGTGTGTGTGTGTGTGTGTGTGTGTGTGTGTGTGTCCTGTATTTATTTATTTATTTATTTAGCCATTTAGGGGTGACAAAGAAAGTGAAATGATGCATTCTCCGTGTTCTCATTTTAAACATGACATAACATGTATGACCACCTGCTGTTAACATGTCAAGCTTGTTGTTTCCTTCACTGTCCATAAACCGATGGGTCAGACTTACTGTCTACCCCCTCTTTAAGGAAACACCACTGACTTCATTGTCCAAGTGTCCTCCTTTTACTGTTTCAGGTAAAATGTATACATAGGTGGAGTTGAGAAGTAACCAACCAATTGGTAGTTAACCTAACATGGGAAAAGACTAAGCATATATAAGCTTTGAAAATTCCTTTGTTGGTCAGACAGCAGGGAGTGCAGTCTGGTGTCTCAATATTCTTACATATGTAACAATATATGTGCTTTAACCCCATTCAGTGACTTTTTGTGTTCTTGCTTTAAAATTGTGTCCAGAGTGCTAGAAACTTCCACAACAGGGGTAAGGAACCAAATATGGTAACTTCATTGACCTTGATTTTCTACATAATAAAATTTTTTGAGAAATGTCACAAAAGTAATAAAGTCTTGTTATGTCCTCCAATAACACACTGTAGTTGAAATGTTTAATTTCAGAGTATTTCTATGAGTGTTATAAAGGGTTAACATCCTGATCAGACTACTAATAAACAAACATGTGAAATGCACCCAAAGGATTAACAAAAGTAAACTAAAGAATCAAGTGAATACTAGCTTCAACTTTACCACATTTTAATTTCTAATGAAACGTCTTCCTCTGAATCCTTTTGACCCGTTATGTAAGATGTGAGATGTAAATGTACAGGGGTAAAAGGGACCTTTTTTTCTCTACTATATCTGGGTTTACAGAGACAGAGAAAACAGATGGCCGCTTAATGTGACACATGTCAACATGTTGGCATCGTAGGCAAGTGTACAATGAGCCTGATGACTCACCACAAAACCTAATACTGTACGACCTGCAGATTTACAGAAACACAGGATTTAGTGTGTCAAAGAATCTGACAGTTTGGAGCAAAGAAGTGAAGCGGAAACCTGGAAGGACTTTGTGTTGTGGCTGTTTTTGAGTTGATCGGCTTCTGGAAAACGTAGCATTTGTCTGTTGTTACGCTGTACAATAATTGACAGTGGTCCGTTGAATCTTTGCAGTAATGGCATCATTGAGTCCACCTAATGCTAATGTAATTAAAAAAAAGGACAATTTAACTTTTAAATAAACAAATAATAATAAAAGAAGATAATTGTATGGCTATAAATAAACAGGGAGTCGACATTTTAGTTTGGCTTTATAAGATGCATATACTGCTCATTTTATTTTTAAATTTAATTCTATTTTTTATTCATTTGTCTTTTTTCTGTTTCCCCTTTTACTGTTGGATTGTTTATGTCTGCATTCGATCATTTCTCTGTCATATTGATTTGTTGTTTGGTGGATATTCTGTGAAGTATTTTAGTTTGCATTGTGCATGAAACATTCAATATATACTTCTTCATAAAACTTGTCTTCATGGTTTGGGTCAATCTGTCAATCTATCAGTATTTTTAGGACACTTTAATCTCCTTTCGATGCATTATTAATTTCTACAGACTTTGTCTTTGAACATGCATCAGTTTAATGTTCTTTCTCCACAATGATTTCCTTCTCATCAGACTTCCTCGGCAGCGTTTCAGTTTTCAATTATGAAATGTCACCACATCGAACTATAGATGTTAATAAGCATAAATAAACTGAAATCTTTTTGCACCTTGTCCAGTTTCATCTCAGTTTCTTCTAAACAATGTGAGGCCAGCAGCATCCTGGTTGGTGTAGTTTTATGTATTTGCTTTGTTTCTGAAAAACTTTTCATATTTTTAGCCTAAAAAATATCTTTGACAAGCAAGTTTTACTCTAGAAAACTAATCCTATTTTATGGAAATGTATCTAACTTTTTTAAATTTTCTTTTTTCAGCAAATATTGGGTAAAACTATCCCCATAACAAACTCTAACAATAGTTTGCATGAAATTCCAGCAGAGAAACCAAATTGTTTTGTAGAAATGTAAAGTTGATATTAATCTATTTTCATTCCTTGACCGAGTTCTGCCAAAAAATCAGCTGCACACTGCCCTGCAGCCCTGCTAGTCAAATATTCTTAAATTTAATTACATTATCTGGTTTTGAGAAAAATTTTAAAAAAAAATAATAATAAATCTGCCAGTCAGGTAAGTAAAATTTGCTTGACTACAATTAAAACATTTTTAACTAGAAGATAAGTCTAAATTTACATAAAATAAACTTCATATTTGTGTTAATTTTCAGATTTAACATTTATACATTGGTTATATTTTTATTTTTACTTGAGTAAATCCATACTTCTACTTAAGAATAGGTTTTCTGTACTACTGTCACGTCAGTAAGCCACAGGCCTGGAGTATTTTTACACATTTCTGGGACTTAAGAATTAGGTGAGGTCAGCTACTTAACCCTCAAAGACCTACAACTGTTTTCCTAATGAATTCTACTCTACACTGAACCTTCCCTAAGTGATTTACCACCATTTATTGTAATATTATTCTCTATATTTTGCATTTATATTGAAAATCAGGTATTTTCCTATATGTAATTCACTGGTCATATAGATGTTTATAAATTCTCAGTGTAAATTCAAAGATTATTTTAAGGAAATAGCGAAAAACTGAAGCGAATGTGTGTTTTTCAGCAAAATATTTAATTAACTGAACATAAAAACAACTATCCCCATCCACTGTCATTGATCCAACTCCATGGGTTTTACTGGTGAATCAATGTTGTAGAAGATGACGGTGTTTCCACGTTCACTACAGAGCCTCTGAACGTCCAAATGTGTCATATCTAATGACCATGAAAAGATGACAAACTGCATTTTACACCTATTATTTACATGTATTGATTGGATTATTGTTTCCAACATTAATTAACATTTTAGATCAGTAGACGCTTTTGATCACCAGTGGATGTTTAGGTTTCTGAGGGTTAAACTACATGAATATTTTCAGTGTATATGTTATCTTCCTACTCCACTACATTTGCCTGACAGCTTTAATTACTTTTCAGATTCACAGTGTTTCATAAAGTTCATGTGCGTTGTGGTCTTGTATCTCCAAATGTGTTGATTTTTAATACATGTGATCAACTAAGTATCATATTTTCTCTTCATGGATGAGAAAATCTCTTGGATTCAAAAATTTTTTACATTTTTTTTTCCTGAGCTCATGAGAAATTGAATGTTTAGAGCAGGTGTCTCAAACTCATTTTCTTTCAGGGGCCACATTCAGCTCGATTTGATCTGCAGTGGGCCGGACCAGAAAATAATAGCATAATCACCTATAAATAATCACAACTCCAAATTTTTGTCTTTGTTTTAGTGCAAAAAAACTAAATTAAATTATGAAAATACTTACTTTTATTAAAAAAAAACTGGAAAAACTGAACTTTAAATAAAAAAAATATAAGAAAAATAAGTGCAATTTTAACAATATTATTCCTCAACTTATCATTTCTTCATGTGCATTATGGATCGGATCTACAAAGACACTAAACACTGAGGAACAGGCAGAAAATTGTTAAAATTATGATTAATTTCCTTTAGACATTTCAGGTTGTTCATATTTGTTCAGATTATTCATATTTTATTGTTACAGGATAGTTCATAAATGTAAATATTTCCATAATTTAATGTTATTTTTTTGCACTAAAACAAAGACAAAAAATTGAAGATTGTATTATTTATAGGCATAATGTAATATTATTTTTCTCACATCAAAGCAAGAAGAAAATATGGAGTCATTATTTTTTGTAGGTTATTATGCTATTATTTTACTGTAGATCATATTGGTCTATATGTGGAACCTGAACTAAAATGAGTCTGTGGAATTTTTGCACTTTGTAAATTCATCCCATGGGCCACACTGGAACCTTTGCATTTGGCCCCTGGGCCGCATGTTTGAGACCCCTGGTTTAGAGATACTTTACTCTCTAAGGTTGTACTTGTACTTATTATTACAGTATATTTTCTTGTCAAACTGCTTTTTACCTCAATTATTTACATGTATTGATAGAATTAGTGGGTCTATAGGGAGGGTGTCAAACTCATTTTGGTTCAGGGGCCATATTTAGCCCAGTTTGATCTCAAGCGGGCCAGACCAGTAAAATAATGACTTAATAACCTATAAATAATGACAAATCCAAGTTTTTCTTTTTGTTTTAGAACAAAAAACCCCCAATTAAATTCTGAAAATATTTACATTTTGCAAAAAAGACATGAATAACCTGAAAAAACAGAAATTTCATTTGGAAAATTAGTCCAATTTTAACAACATTATGCCTTGACTCATTATTTATACATGTACATTACAAGCAGTGTTACATAAACATTTGGTAACAGGCAGAATATTGTTAAAATTTTGGAGTTTGGAACTAAAATTTGAAGAATTTCTACAATATTCCATCTCTTATTATTAACACAACTACAGATCACAGTGGATCCATAAATGCACAAAACATTTAGTAACAGGCAGAATATTGTTAAAACTGCACATTTGGGGTTGTTCATCTTTGTTTTTATTTATGTATTTATTTGCATTTTATTGTGAAAGAATAGTTTTGTAAATGTAAATATTTTCACAGTGTAATATTTTTTTTCACTTCAATTTTTTCACATAATTTTTCACATAGGAAATTTGTAGTTGTCATTTTTTATGGGTTATTGTGTTGTTATTGTTACTGTAGATCACATTGGTCTGTATGTGGAACCTGAACCAAAATGATTTTGGACAACCTGGACTGTTCAGGTTAATTTTTGCACTTTCATCCCGCGGGACGGAATGGAACCTTTAGCGGGCCAGATTTGACCCCTGGGCCGCAGGTTTGACACCCGTGGTCTATAGTTATTTAACATTTTAGATCAGTAGATCCATTCACTCATTGGCTGTTTATGTTTGAGTGTTAAAGTGAAGAACACATCTATTTTTCCATTATGGTCAACTGGTGTGGGTCCTGACTGGACTGGATTGGACTGGACTGGGGTCTGGTCGGGAGGCTGGTGGCGGCTGGTCATACCTGCTTTGTACAGAGGAGATTATTCCAGTGTGAGTGTGTGTTTGTGGTGAGTGATTGGGGCTGACAGCGGCCTCTGTATTGCTGGCTGGCCTGCAGATTTAGTCGACCTGTTTTAGACACTCTAATCTGGATTAACTGCAGCAGTGTGTCAGTGGAGACGAGAGCCGGAGACACCCCCACCCTCTGCCCCTTCACCTGCTTCTCCTCCACCTCCTCCATCCCTCTCACTCCCCCTCCCCTCCCCCTTTACCCATCACTTACTGTATATCTCCATTATTCTTCCCTTATCTTCCTCATTTTACATTTCAGGCCTCAGATCTCCTCAGTTCAGCCTTAAAATAAAAGCATCCTGCATGTGTCTGTATGAGTCCAGCTTTAGGGGGGAAGGGCAGTTGGGCAGGGATTATGCCAGCTCAGTCCTCTTCCCTACTTCCCTATTTGCTGTTGCAGCTGCAGGACGAGCTGTTCCACTATTTGATGAAAACAGCCCGGCCGTCATCGGCATCAGCTGGATTGTGTTTGTATAACATCTACAGTCTTGAAAATGCTAAATCGAGGTGATTCCCTTCTCAGTCTGCATGTTTATGACACTTAAATAATATGTTGCATTAAATACATTTGAGGATAATTGACATCAGCAGGTGCATGAGTGAAATTTTTAGCAATTATAAACGCATAAAAAAAATGAGGAAGACTGTTTTAATCAGGCAAAACTGTCAAATAAGAGCAGAATAATGAAAAGTTCTTCTATGTAGGTGTATCACAGGAGCCTATAATGACATGTGTACAAATATGCAAAAGCAGATGAATTTTCCTCATTCTTTCCTGGCAAATAATCTCTCATTGGAATCAGGATTGCAGTCCAGGAAACTGTAGAATTCACATTTTTCTTGGTCCTTTTCTATGTAAAGCTGAGCGTCCTGTTATAGTTTTCCATGAGCTGCAGCTGTTGTCTCCTCGCTCACAATCCTCCGTCAACTTCACGGCCTTATTCCTCCTCCTTCCACTTCAGATTCTCCTACTTTCCACCTTCTTTGTCATGTTTCTCCTTTTATTTTCTCCTGTTTCTCTGCTTCGTCAGTCTGTTTCCCCCTCCGTTCCCTGCAGCCTCCTTTCCTGCTCCACAACTGAACGGATTGCTCAGGTCTTTCCTCCCTTTATCTGGAGATAAGATACTTACTTTTCAGATAAAGCATATTATGATAAATCAAATGAGCTTTGTCGGTTTTGTGCATCTGGGTGTTTGTGTGCATGTGAGTGTGTATTTGTGAATGATGTGTGAATTAGACTGGTTTTTGGGGGGGAATCTGTCAGTTATGTGTAGCTGTATAGATATGCAGAAGGATGATCTGAAAAGGGAAAACTAAGAAGGAAAGATGGGAATGAAAACACAGGCTTTTGGAATAATATTAAAGTCAATCAATTAAATCAACTAAAAACATGTTTAAATATAATTTTGGTTGATATTTACATTATTTAACCCATAAAGACCCAGAACTTTACTAAATGGTAATTTATTACCATTTATTATTATTATTATTATTATTATTATTATTATTATTATTATTATTATCTGCATCTTTACAATAAAAATCTGTTTTATTTATTTATTGAACATGTAGGTGTTAAAAACTCGGTACATTCACAAGCTGAATAAAATGTCACTTTTTCAGCAAAATATATCATTACTTCTACATAAAAACAAGCATCTACAACCACCGTCCTTTGTCTTAATACATGAACCAATGTTTCCATGTTCACTACAGAGACTGTGTGTCTGAAAAAGACTTCTGATGCTGCTGAAAATCTGAGAAACTGCATCTTAATTGTATTATTTCACTGTAAAAGTGTTTCCAAAGTTTTTAAATGTTGTAGATCAGTAGATGCTTTTGGGTCTTTAAGGGTTAATAGAATCACTATCTCTGTCTTACATTTGGATTTTTTCAGCTTTCACATGATGCTCATTCATGTAAAGAATCTTTATTTCTGCCTATATAATAAACTCGTTGGATTCACAGTGTGCGCCGCCTGTTGCTGGCTTACCTTGTGTGTGCGCTTGTGCGTTCCTGTGTGTGTGCTCGTGCATGTGTGTGTGTGCTCGTGCATGTGTGTGTGTGTGTGTGCGTGTGTGTGTGTGGTGGGAGGGGTTTTCTGAAGCCACTTGCTCCCTCTAATTAGCAGCGTGTGCCGGTAAAGGAACTCAGTGGAGCGACTTCACCAAGGCGCAAAGGCACCCACGGGCCAGTCCACCTGTGGGATGAGTTAACGGTGAGGTTCAGACAGTGTGGATGTTCAAAGCCGTGTCGTGCGTCCTACCGCTCAGCTGACACATACTAGGAGCTGAGTGTAGTTTATTTAAAAAAAAAAAAAAAAAAAAGTAAAGAAAATATTTTTTTAAGTGTTGAGGTTTCTGTGAGTGCGTCCTGCGTCTTTGTTCTGCGGGTTTGGATCCGACGCACCGACTTGTTGTTGAGCTCTTCAGGGGCCCTCGGCTGTTGTGTTGCGTGTCCGACATTCAAGTCAGCGACAGGACTTAAAAGCCTGCAGACAGGATGATGTCCTACATAAAGCAACCACATTACACCATGAACGGGTTAAATTTGCCTGCCCCCGGAATGGATGTGCTACACACGACCGTCGCTTATCCATGTAAGTACAAAATATATATTCTAACTTTATTTGTTCATTTTATAGCTTCAGGGATTTGCCTCAACCTGTACTTTTTTTCTTTTATAAATGACTAAACCGACATAATGTGATGCGTAAAGACGCGCGGGTGATTGGTGCGTAACAGTTTGTTTCGGGCATGTTTTGATCGAATATTTGACAATCATGTAAAGAAAACACAACAAATTGCATTATTAGGATTTTTTAAACGTAAAAGTCAGAACTATTTTGCAGTAACTTTGTGTACGATTGATGTAGAGTTCGTATATTTCTTTCTTTCTTCTTTTTTTTTTTTTTTTACTCTGATGTCATTAGTAGAAGTATTTCGGTGGTGAGCAGATAGATTGGAGCTGTTTTGACACCGACGCAGATAATCAGAGTTCACTTTCCTTTTAGAATCAGATAGGATTAGGGTTTTTTCTTTAAATATATTTCCCCCTTTTCCCCCCAGAGCTTCTCAAACTTTCTCACGTCGCTGACACCGAGATAAAAATAGCCTCAATGTAGATTCTCAACCTGTATTTTGACTGGAATATATATTTAGGTCTATTTGTAGGCGCAGGGAGTCATTTTCATGAGTAGGATAAAAGAAACAACTATTGAAATTAGAATTTAATATAAAAAAGACAATTCTGTCAAATGATAGCCCAAAACCTTAAGAATAATCGCAGCAATTAAAATACAAAGCAAATAAATCAGCTAAAATGAGAACAGAGAGAAGTAAAATATGATAGAATTAACATTTTTTCATAAAAATAAAGTGAGTTTGGAATGTTTCTGTCATTTATTCCAAGTCGTAGCTGTAGATGGAGGTTCTTATTGTGCTCAGTGGTAGATTCTGTGATCACATTCACTAGGACGTCACTAAACACAACCTGGCATTTGAGTTCCATCAGAAACAGGAGCATTTAGACAAAACACTGGCTATGAACAAAACAAATGGAAAACCAGTCACTTGACATGACCAATGAATATGATCCATCTACTAAAAAAACACCCTGAATCCTCTAATGCTGCACTGAGATGTTCCTGAGTTAGTTTGATATTATTCTCACATCAAACCTAAACCATCTCCTTCATAAATGTCCTCTTTGTTCATGTGATGTTGCAGTTTCAGTTTCTAATCTTTTCCTTCTGTCTCCTGGGTTTCTGCAGCCACTCCCCGGAAGCAGCGTAGGGAGCGCACCACCTTCACCCGAACACAGCTGGACATCCTGGAGGCACTTTTCTCCAAGACCCGCTACCCAGACATCTTCATGAGGGAGGAGGTGGCCCTGAAGATCAACCTGCCCGAGTCACGTGTGCAGGTACAGGAGGGGGTGTGGCCAAGATGGAGGCTAGGTTACTAGTGTTTATGGGTCATTTAAGAGCTGACTGACAAAGATCTAACAATGACAGTGTCTGGAATCTAAAACCCTTATCTCTCATATTTGGTCTTTAACTGTCCCACATTATTCACCGTCTGCTTATTTCCAATTGTTCTTTTTTCTAAGTTAACTCTCTTTTCTTCCTTTGTTGTGTCTTCAGGTTTGGTTTAAGAACCGCCGTGCCAAGTGTCGTCAGCAGCAGCAGCAGAGCACTGGCCAGTCCAAGCCCCGCCCCCCCAAGAAGAAGGCCTCCCCAGCTCAAGAACCCAACGCCCCTGATCCAGTTCCAAACCCATCTGGCTCCTACAGCCCCTCCTCCGCCCAGTCTGGCCCCACCCTGGCCCCAAGCTCCAGCACTGGGAACACTGCCGTTTCCATCTGGAGCCCGGCCATCTCGCCCCTCCCCGACCCCCTGGCCTCGTCCTCAGCCCCCTGCATGCAGCGGCCCTCACCGTACCCCATGAGCTACGGTCAGCCATCAGCCTACACCCAGGGCTACGCCAGCACCACCTCCTACTTCACCGGCCTGGACTGCAGCGCCTACCTGTCCCCGATGCACTCGCAGCTGTCGGGCAACGGCGGCGCCCTCAGCCCCATCACCGTGCCCTCCATGGGGGGGTCCCTGAGCCAATCCCCCGCCTCGCTGTCTTCGCAGGGCTACAGCACCGCCTCCTCCCTGGGCTTCACCTCTGTTGACTGCCTTGACTACAAGGACCAGCAGGCCTGGAAACTGGGCTTCACCACAATGGACTGCCTGGACCACAAAGACCAAAACTCCTGGAAGTTCCAGGTCCTTTAAAGAGCAGGAGAGTGAGGCGTTCATGTGTCAGGATGAGTTTGCTGTGAGATAATGTGAAGCAGTTCTGCCAGAGGACTTATTACCTTTGATTTTGAGTTTCTTGTTTGTAAGATTTCATTTTGATTTTCTAAAGGTGTAGAAATGTGTTTTTCTTTGATGATTCTGGAGACGAGGGGACCGGCGACCACCATCGAAGCTGCCTGACTGCAAAACCTGTTTGTTAAAGGAGAGAATAAAAAGCCTTCAAAAAGTTTGTAAAGACTTGCGTCCTATTGGTGGACACACACTGAGCCATCCCTCCTTTGGACATGTGACCCGACCACATGGACAGTACATTTGCTCATATTGTTTTAAACTTGCATTGTTATAGAAAGGAAGGAGAGCTGCTTTAACAGGAAGGAGCCCTGAAGTCCCATAGGCCACTTCCTCCTTCTGGGTTTATTTATTTTTAGCTATTTATTATATTATTTATGCTGATTTAATCATGTAATTTGGTTGCATCTATAGATATTTTTTTGTGTTCCTTATTGTAGCGTTAGCCTTTAGTGTTATCAGCCCATTTTGTTTGATGGAACATTTAGACCTTCTGTTTTAGTTGTGTGACATATTAAAGTTATCTATTCTTTTCACTTTGTGTAATCATTGGGGTTGATTATACTTAGTTTTTGTTTACAAGCAGTATCGGGAAGGTTATTTTAATGTAGAATGCAGATAACTAGTTGCCATGTTAAAAGGATTAGTAATGTTGCCATTTAAGTTGCTTCATCCACTTTCCTAGAAATGTTTCACACAGGTCAGATAATTACAAGAGCTAACAGAGTGAAATTTACGTATTTACATGTTTCCTGTAAAAAGTGGAATCTAGGATGTCCCATCATCTGAGAGTCTGATCTGATTGGTCGATTCACAACGTACCAATGTGTTTGATTGGACGTATGCAAATGTCCCAGCATGCCCCAAAGTACAGGACGAACCTTCAGATGTTCCTTTTTTTTACACTTTCAAGGAACTGACAACTCTGAAATACCTGAAAAATAATGCACTGAAAAATGTATTAAAACAAGAGACTTGAGACTTAAGCCAACACTGTGATGTAATATTAGAGCTGTTTTTGGTGTTAGAGAGAAAATATGTCGGACTTTCCTGCAGTGAAAGGTGTTGGAAACCATGGTCACCAACATCTGTAGTGGTTGGCTAATACAAACATACCGACTTTTTACCAAAAATAACATATACAGATGGAAACTCATTGATTCTAAACTGGAATTAAACATGCTTTTTGTCAATATGTTTTTGTAAAATTAATGATGTAACCTGTGTTTAAAATTTGGCGGTTTGTGTGGTTCTGATAACATTACGACGACGGATTTAGGATGCCGTCCGGATGAAAACGTTGCCGTGTTCTGGCCAGGTCCGGACCAGTCATGTTCGTCATATGGCCTGCATGGCTCTCACTGGTCCATCTTGGTTATTTTAGCTTATCTGATTCTGGGAGTGTCTCAATCCTCTTAGCCTCCCTTCAGCAATGCCCTAAGTGAATTAGTTAGGATTATTGCCCTATCCCCCTCTGTCTCTCTGCCTCTCACCCATTTCTCCCATCTTGCCTTCCTCTCCTCCTTCATCTTCTTCCTCTTTTTCATGCTTTTCTCTCCAGCTTTTGCCGTATCTTTACCTCCACCTTGTCATTCTTCTCACATTATTGCCTTTCACCTCAGTCGTACCAAACTTACCCTGCAAACCTTGAAATTCACCACACCCCGTCTTTCTCTGATATATCTTTTCTAAATATTTCTCAGATATCTCTCCATCAGTGCCCCTTATTTCATTCCTCTGCACTGCCACCCCCTCCAATCTCCCCAACTCCTCTGTAATCCCTACGTGACCTGATTACTGCCACGCCAACTTGACTACGACATCAAATATATGAAAATGTTTTATAATAGTGCGTGTAGTTTGCTTGGACTTGTTTTTTTCTAGGACATTGTACATGAATACATCATCAAATTTCAATCGTCTCATTGGTTTTTGCGTTTTTTTTCCAATGCAGGCATCATATATCGAATGAAAGGTTTTATTGTGAGGCACCAGTTGGAATAAATTACATAATGACAAGTCCTCCATGTCAGCTAAATGGATATAAAAAGGCCCAACAAACAATCAGCTCTATGAGATTTCTTTCTTGTAATAATCCTAATCAGTTGTATTTTTTTGTTGCCATGTGCACATTTGATCTAAACTACATGAGTATTTGTCCATAAATTCACATTGACTGTGCAGAGAAAGGTAAACGGGTGGCCGGAGACATTTCAAAGCATTTTTCCGCTCTCAACGCTGACCTAATCCCACTCTGCGCTCAGTTTAATCCCTCTGCCCTCCCTCTCCGTGGTGTGATTGGTTAATCCCTGCGTCTGCACATCCTGATTGGTTAACCTTTCTCGGGGGTGCAGAGCGCTTGTAATCTTCCCCCTCAGCACTGAGAGTTTCAGACAGACATTTGTGCTGTAATCCCAGGGAGGAGCAGATGTGATGGGGGATGGACGACACCGAGCAGACCTTGAGGAAGGTGAACCGGAAAACAAAAACTCTGATCATGGTCTGAGAAGGAATCTTCCAGCCCTGGAGTAAAATGTGACATAAAAGCTTTACAATAGATGTTCACAGGTCAAAAATACACAAGTTTGACAAATGCAACATGTTGATTTGCCTCATAATGAAAATGTGTATGACATTCAGCTAAAAACTAAACACACAGATAGTTACACTTAAGTCTAACTTATTTTTTTAGGATGATTTCAAGTGGTTCTATGTAGTATAGATGCTCTAAACTTTCTCCAGCAGGGGGCAGCCTGGTACTAGAACACACTTAGGATTAAAACCACCAACAAATCAACGATATGTATCCACACACTGCATCACTCACTGATAAATATATGCATTATAAAAGCCAAGTGGCCTCTGTGTGCGTGTGTGTATGTGTGTCTGGGGAATCACACAAAATCCAGAAAGAGCTGACTGCTGCAGTTTGCCATCGTTGTATGTTTTTGGTCAAGGAATAGACTAGCGAAAACGGCAAGTTGATAGGACCAATATTCTGGAAGATACTACGAATTTTGGAATACAATAGTCTTACGTTGCTATGGCCAGAACGCTTTGGCGGTGACTGCTGGACAAATGCGGTACAGCATGCACGAATACACAACAGCATAAAAACTACCACATCTAGAACCCAAGAATCCCCATGAGTCAACACGCTAGTAAAGTATAAAGCTCATTGTTTCCACACATCTGTATTATGGTTTCATCAGGTTTTCTTCTTCAAACTAAAACTCATAGATGCTTATTTTGGCAGTCACTCAAAATAACACTGTGTCCTCTAATCGTCATGTGCTGCATCAACTGATAGTTTACATTATAGCTCTGTTAGCTTGGCTCTATTTTTAGACTGAAAACACAGTAAAACCACAAATCACCTCTGTTTTCACTACAGATTGTGTTGTCAGTAGCTGCACAAAAGATCTGTTTGGAATCGAACAAACAAGGTCAGAACTGTCACAGTTCAGTCTGAACCGTGGCTCAACAAACAGCAACTTGACAAAGAAAATAACATCAACCTTTAAACCTTCATAAGGCTCAGAATCAAACTCACCCGTGTAGAAGAAACGCTGCCATTTCAGCATCAATCTCCATTCTTTTCATTTACAGCTGTGTCCAGTGGAAAACAACAACAGTTCTTCTAGCCTTTATCACCAACTCACTTTCACCAACTCTAAAAGTTGTTTCTTAATGGTTCTCATCCCATCCATGGCACTATGCTGTATTCCAAAGTGCTGGAGGTAGAATATATGTCACTTGGAGTTAACTACATCCTACCTCAAAGTACTCCAGGCCATCCATGTTGAACATAAACAACAAATATGGAGATTGCAAATATAAGCTCCACTTTGCTTTATTGCCAAAGAGGCATTTTGACTGTTGAGAGTACAGTGTTCTCATATACGCAAACGAGATGGAGGATGACCTAACTATACATTGTGAAATTTTTTTTCATTGCGAACTTGCACACTGTGTGATGCCATTGTGTTGACGTCACATTGTGGTCGGGGTACTTCAATCTGGCCCCACTTTGCAACAAGGACCTCTGGCTTCAACAGGCGTTCCAATGCATTTTACCTTGCTGGACGTAGGAAACTTCCCACCTCCCAGCACTTTGGAATGCAGAATTAGATTTATTTTCATGACAGACCAGCAGAGTGACTCATTACTCCCTCTAATGGTCACAAATCTGTAACTGGAAATAAATTAATTTCATATCTCTACAATCCAACATGTTAGCATTCTGGTGGACTCTTCTCTGAACAATATAGTCATCATTTTAAAGTAGAAATATGACATACAGCTCCTTTAAATATCTCTTATTGTCAGTGCTGTGTTCATACAGTGATGCTACACAAGATAAGTTTAATATTAAATTGCTAGTTGTCATCATTGAACCAGCAAAACTAACATATATGTCAGTTTGTTTACATACTGTATGCATGTGCATATAAAGCAGGCATTGACAGTTTTTCTTCCAAACACTCACTAAAACTAAGATAAGAGCCACGGCATGCAACACACAGTTCACATGAATGCAGGATCTGCTTTTACATGCACTACTGTCACTGATAAAACATAAGTGTTCTGGTATAAAAATGGACAGTCTTCAAAAACTCACCATCAGACAGTTGTGGATGGTCGTCTGCTTTAAAACATTCTACTCAATGTTATTTGGGTTATTTGGGTTTTTCTTCTCTCCTGCAGTAACAGATTAGTGGAATAGTTTGGATGCTTGGTTGAAAAATGCCTCTTAACATTATATTCCGTGGTCACTGGGATTGTCCTTTTCCCAGCAGATATTCTCATTCATAAAAGCAGGTAAATCACTGGTGATGCTCATAAAATGAACAATGGTTCTGTTTCATTTGTTTCCTCCTGGTGACCTTTTCAGTGAACCAGTATGAACCGATTCAAGGCCTGAAACTGATTTATCTCAAGTGGATGCAGGTGTTTTTAATGCGACATATCACACCTGTGTTGATTGTGTAAACAGTCAATGAAAAGGCGAAGAAGGTTTTTAACAGCATAAAAAATGGAAAGGTGCATTTGATTGTTTGATTGTTTTAGGGTTGTTGTTTTTTTTCTTCTAGATTTAGATAGTACTCTGGATGGACACTACACACCCAAAAAAAGTATCCACCTGGATTTAACTCAGCAAATAGTTCCGATCCTCCCATTGGATAACCACTGCAGTGATTAATATGTTTCAACTGCAACAAGTTTTTTTTTTTAACCCTTAAAGACCTACAGCTACTTTTGTGGAGATTATCAAGTTATCTTTTCGTCTAAATTTTCTGAAATGCATTAACACACACATGCATTTGTCAGTCATTTTAGTTATATATATATTTATGCACACACACACACACACACACAACAGGAACATACAAATATGTATACAGTATTAAAAACAAAAGTGCATTTCAGAGAGAAAAATCTGAGTTTTGTAGATGCTATATGGGATCATCTGCCCAGAGAAAAGAATAAAAGACCATGAAACCTCTGGGACATTCTGAAGATGTGTAATATAAAACAAGATTATTTAAGATATCCAGAGACTTGAAGGTTTACCGAATCCAAATCACATTAATACTGACTTTACCCACAGAACCTGTTTAGTTCTGCTAATTATTTTTTGTGTTTTAATACTTTGCACATATTTCCTGCATATTTCTTCTTAAAAAATAAAAACACCCATTACAACCCTGCAAAAACTACAAAGCTAAAAGCTGCCTGAGACTTTGCACAGTATTATATCTCTATTGGACACGATCTCTGTCTATTTACAGTGCTAACAGTTAGTTTTAACAGCACAGTGGGTCGTAACCTCAAGTAAAATACGCACAAAAATTCATCCTCTAATTGCATTGTCTCCATGTTAAAATAATATGCATGGTCTGGACAATATTACTATCCTACAAGTGTTACATGGAAAACACTCCATCTAGAAAAAGGCTTAATTCATAATATGCAAATAAAATACTCATTTCAAATTTACATGTTGTCATATTCTGAGTATTACTGCAATGCAAACGTACCCACTTACACTGCAGGCCATGTGTAGCTTAAATTTGTCAAATGTCGCGCCCTTGTGTCTGTCTTGTTCATCTGAATACATTAACCTTCAGTTCATATAGGATGTTTTATCTTGTGCAGTGAAAAATTAATGTACAACAAATAAACGACACCAATCAGCCTTTGTTTTAACACCTATTTATTACCACCATAATATGAGAAATTTGGAAAATACAAAGATCAGCTTATTTATACGTCTGAAAATCTTGAGGAATAAGAAAAATATAAAAGAAAACAAATATGAGGTTATATTGTGTATCACAAATTTTGAGAAAGGGACAGATTATATGTTCAGATCTACAGAGGAAACAGGAGAGACACACAAATCCTAAACATGCAGAGTAACTTTAAGTAGTAATGTCAATTAGAATGGGTGGGACAAGCCAATGCAGTGTGTGACGTTAAAACTAAATAGACAGAGGCGCAATGTGTGATTACTAATCTACAGTGAACTATTGAATAAAGGAGACGGTGTAACATCGCCCCTATGTGGCTGCCATTGGAATAGAAGTTGCCTTGGGAAACAGTGAAGCCCTTCCTGATTTTCTAAAGCAAATCAGACCACTGTGTAAAAAAAAAAAAAGGAAAAAGAAAGAGACTCAAAAACTGATAACCATGTTGAAATTATCAATTACGTCTTTTTTTTCTTATTCTAATGATTTTGGAAGTGGAGAAGACAAGAGAGGCTCATCCAATAATCATGTGTAAAAAAAATAGACACCATATCCACAACAATAATCAATATTCTTAAGCAACCAAGAGATTTTTGTTGAATACAATGTGTTTGACAGATCAGAGCGCACACGTCCACGCAAACAGACCAACAGACCACCGGCTCCTCCCAGTGCAGATCACAGAGGCCGACCAGGACCAGGTGGTTGCAAAGGTTCTGTGGAGCGAGTGAAGGGTTGTTTTTTTTTTCTTTTCACGAGGGACGGACTGGGCAAGTGGGGAGGAGGAGGCTCAGAGGGGGCAGAAGCCTTGGGACTAGTTTTAATAGCACCCTGCTGTGGAAGTTGCAGCTCCCCTTAAGCAGACTAGTCCCTCAGCCACGTCCCTCTGTTTGGGCTGTTTTCAACACATACGGCAGCCATTGGACAATCCAGGAGGTCCAGGATGCACGTCTGGGTATGTGTGTCCATGCGGTTATGATCTGAAAAACCCTTTACATGCACAAAAAAGGTACCCTAAAAACATTTGGTGAAGACAAAAAAAAACCTATGAGAGACTAGACTTCAACATATTTCTATCTCTTCATAATAAGGATTACTCTAATGTCTACGGAGAAGCTGGACAGGCAGGGGTGGGGATGTGGTGGGGGTGGGGACAGGTGTGGAGGTGGAGGAAAACAAAGGAGTGAGGGCAGAGGGAGGTAAAGAAAAACAGGACACAGGTCAAAGGGTAAGGGGGTGGCTGTCTAAGCGCGCTCGCCACGGATGCGGCGTGCCAGCTGGATGTCTTTGGGCATGATGGTGACACGCTTGGCATGGATGGCACACAGGTTGGTGTCCTCGAACAGACCCACCAGGTACGCCTCGCTGGCCTCCTGCAGGAACAGACAAACACAAAACACATGAGGAACCATCTGGAACATCAGTGGACAGCTTCTGGATGTATTAGTCATGTTTCTATCTGCATTTTTGGAAGATTTTAGAGCGTATGGATCATCTGCCTCCCAGAATGAGTAGAAAACCTGAAACATGTTTTTCTGATTTTTTTTTTCAAAAAATCTGGCGAAGGACGAGTAAGCATGACTAGCTGATCTGTTTTTGAACAGCAAACACTTGTAGCATATCCACCCACATCCTTTTTTGTTTTCAACATTTGGAGGTTTAGCATTATTCTAACAGTTTGGTACTTTTACTCACTCATTCCTGACAAATGACAGAACAAGCTCCCAGGCTGGTTTCTTTGTTCGTAAGCTGGACTCATTCATAAACTATGAAGTGGATCTGACGGATGCAGTCAGGTATAAAAGGAATGAGGGAGTGGGAGGGGGAGGGGATTTTTCATACCAACAATAAATAAAACAATTTTTATAAAAGCAAGAAAACATGGGACTTGGAATGAATAGATTTACGATCATATTGTGGGAAAATGTTAGTGGAAATGTCATAAATGGCAAAAAGTTTTTCCACTTAAGTTATGATGTGTATTACTGCAAAGAAACTGACATACATTTATCTCTTAATTTATTTCCTTGTACTTCCCCTCAATTACTAGATGGCTAAATAATAACAGCCTGAAGGTCACAGGTCAAATTTTCCAGAAAAAGTCCAAAGACGTGATGTTTATATTGACTCATAAATACCTCAGTGCCTCTGCTGTTGTGCATCAGAACCACTTCATACAGTTATACTGACAAGAAGAGTCTGCTAACTGGGACAACAGATCTTCTGAATTACTTCTCACTAAAATATGCTATGTTCAGATTCTAATGAAGTGGAAAATGCAGATGAAGACAGCAACAAATACATGAAGACTAATAAGGGGATGAAACTGTTCTTTTGTCTAATTCTTTAACAGGATACTCTACTTCTTCTACTCTACACATTCAGCCATCTTCTCATGAGACAGAATAGTGGAAACATGCTGAATTTCCATGGTCTTATATATTTATTTGCTACATTTTACAAGTTTGCTCCCAATTTGTAACAACTGTATGGATATTTTTTGCAGACAGAAGCTCTTTTTCCTACTGTGTTCAAGATGACAATGTTGTTTTTATTCCACGTCATCTCTGAGGAAACACTTAGCATCTAATCTAATGAAACTGGCTAAAATATCTTCAGAATGGTGATGTCTGAGGGTTCTTAGAGATCACATTACCTGGTCTGACAACCACAAAGGTATCCTTGCATTTCTGATGGATATGTTAGACACATTACACTAGAAACACCCTTGTTTACACTCATTCTACACCAGTGTGTTTTCTAACATCAGAGTATGGAGCTCCTTAAAGCAAGGTCTCCTTCATGTAATAGGATACATCTTTGAAATGGGAACCACTCACCTGAAGGGCACCAATGGCGGCGCTCTGGAAACGCAGATCGGTCTTGAAGTCCTGAGCGATCTCCCTCACCAGGCGCTGGAAGGGCAGCTTACGGATCAGCAGCTCAGTTGACTTCTGGTACCGACGGATCTCTCTCAGAGCCACGGTACCGGGCCTGAAAAACACAACATGACCAAGATCAACACAACCCGCAGTAACTGACCTGAACTGGTAGGAAATTAAATTACCATCACAGTTGTTTACTGTGGTGACATCTTTGATTATGTCATAAAAACAAAGTGTGAGTGTGTGTGTAAGTGATTACAGGTGAGACTTTGTGTATTAAAGTCAGTGTGTTACCTGTAACGATGGGGCTTCTTGACTCCACCGGTGGATGGAGCACTTTTACGAGCCGCCTTGGTGGCGAGCTGCTTACGGGGAGCTTTACCTCCAGTGGACTTACGCGCAGTCTGCTTGGTACGAGCCATTTTGTTGTATCACTTGAGAAAATACACATAAAGATTTAATTACACAATATTTACACAAAAGAATACCATAATAGACACTTTTCTAAAACTTTAATCAGTGCATTGAAATTAGGGGTGTGTATTGGCAAGAATCTGGCAATACGATACAAATCATGATACTGGGATCATGATACGATATATCACAATATATCCTGATACTGTTAAAAAGGGAATTTTTTTTTTTTTAAAGTGATTATTTCCTTGAAGAATTGAATTACACCAGAAATATGCACAAATATTAAACAAATTTTTATTTTATCGCAACAGGATCTAATGCTGTATCACAAAATTTAACTGTGTTAACACTTGAATTATGTTTTACAGACATTACAGTTTAAGATCCTGCTCAAATGTTCATATTCTATTAGTTCATAACAAACAACATAACATTATTTTTGTGCAATCGCAACAAAGGAATAAACATTACTGAATAAAACACTGTTACATAATAATAAATAAGATATAAACAATAAAGAAAAATAAAAAACAAAAATTAACCTCCACAATATCTGCATTTGAATAAATACCTAAAAATATCGATACAATACTTTTTAATATCGATGCAGTATTGTGAAATGAAAGATCGCGATATATTGCAGGACCAATATTTTCTTACTCCCCTAATTGAAATGCTGTTAAATGTGCTGGATATTTTATACCTGCAATATATATGTTTTAAAGTATAGCTATATTTTGTATTTATGTATTATACACAACTATAACTATCATGATATTGATCTTTATTTGGTTAAGATACAACCACATGAATAGATAAAATACCTCACAATCCTGATTTTCTATCTGCTTTATCTTTACATTTCATTATCTTTCATGTTATTATTATTTCGTGATCAAGATCTTATTTCAGGTTCTATTTGCTCTAACAGTGACGCACAGACGCAATTACAGGTACGTTCTATTTTTAGGTTTCTATGTTTCTTTTTCCTCATTTCACACCAACTCTTTAACGTTCAGTCATATCAGGTCGCCTGGGAAAACTTTAGCTCCGGTTTGGCAGCAGCACAAACACACCGAGCTCAGCCAATCCGGACTCTGCGGGCTCTGAGCTCCACCAACCACAACGACGAACAGGTCAGCCTCAGAAAATCCACCAATCAGCGGCGAGTACCAGGGACGTTAGAACCAATCGCCCTCCGTTCTGCAGAGTTAAGGGGCGGGGCTAACAGCGCTTACCCCGCCTCATACCGCAAGATTATGGCCGCAGACCCAAATGAACCTACCAATATCAAACCAGAGAGTAGGACGTAAACTTAAACATTTAGCCAAAAAACGACACGACGTGTGGGGATAAAAATAATAACAAAACGTAGGGGACAAGTGTAGCTATCAAAAAAGCCGCACAGATGTTTGAAGCGACTTGGAATTCGAGCTAAGCAGCGAGGTAGAAATCGACGTTGAAAGTGGAGCAGATATTTCGGCGGTGGAAGTACAGACCCGTTTTTCTCGTTGGGCATCGAGG
Source organism: Sphaeramia orbicularis (assembly GCF_902148855.1). NCBI lineage: Eukaryota > Metazoa > Chordata > Actinopteri > Kurtiformes > Apogonidae > Sphaeramia > Sphaeramia orbicularis. The sequence goes on from NC_043970.1 coordinate 36,401,520, forward strand.
CAGCTGCTTTCCTCCTCTCCTCAGCGTCGAAATAACACGCAATTTTAACACCAAAACCACTTTCCCCGCGCTATTTTCCTCTCAAAATAGAGACTAGTGCTGTTAAATTAAACAAATATGACAAAAATTAGACTTACCGGGGGTGATTTTTCCACTTTTCTTCGCTGGGATACTCGTGTGTTGTGGTTGTCTGGCAGTGTCAGATATTTACTATCTCTCACACAATGGAAGCAGAGAGAGCAGGAGCAAAATGGCGGCCGTGTCAATCATCTGTCTCCCATAATGCAACTGCCAACATTTGTAAACACGAGCTAGATTTCCTCAAACTTTTACCCTCACGTGTTGGAGATTTTGTTCAGTAAATGTTATAAATAGCAAAAAAAAAAAAAAAAAAAGATCAAAATAATAATATTAATAAAAACAACGTAAGTGCCCAGTCGTGCCTTTTGTTTCCAATATCTATTTTTTAAAAACAAAGTTAAAGCCGTTATTACCTGCCATTAATTTTATCCAATTTTTTTGTTTGTTTGTTCAAAGTGTTTTTATTACATATCGAGTCACAGAAAAATATAATACAGTCATTGTTTTGTTTGTTTGGTTTTAAACCCAAACCCATAAACCAGGGGTATCAAACTCATGTTAGTTCAGGAGCCACATAAAGCCCAGTATGACCTGAAGTGGGCCGGATCATTAAAATAATAACATAATAATACATAAATAATATCAATTCCAAAATTTGTATGTCTAATTTCTATGTTTTAGAGTGAAAAAAAGTAAGATTATATTATCAAAATTTCTACATCTACAAACTATCTAAAAAAAATATATAGGAAAAACATGAACCTTGACCAAAATTAAATTTATAAAGAAAAAAAGTGCAATTTTAACAATTTATGCCATTATTTGGCCTCAGCTTCTCATTTTTACATGTTCATTACAATGTACAGATCACAGTGGATCTACAAATTCACAAAACATTTAATAACAGACAGAATACTGGTAAAATTACTCTTAAATCTCTTAAGACATTTCAGGTTGTTCATATTTGTTCAGGTTTTTCACATTTTTTTGTAAAAGGCTAGTCTGTAAATGTTAACATTTTTGTGCAATTTTACTTTTTTTTTTTACACCAAAACAAAGAGAAAAATATGTGGTTTTCGTTATTTATACTTTATTATGATAGTATTTTACTGGTCTGACCCACTTTAGATGGAATTAAACTAAATTTATTTTTGACATCCTTAACTATTAATATCTTTAGTGTAATTTTGTGTTTCACTAATTCACCCGGATTGGACCCTTTGGCGGGCCGGTTTTGGCCCCTGGGCTGCATGTTTGACACCCCTGCCATAAACATTCCCACCCTGTTGCACCAAAAAAAAAAAAAAAAGATAATTGACCAAAAAGAATAATAAATAAATAAGGAACACAGATTGTAGTCACAGACTTGTATTAATAAGACTACTGTGGAATAAGTGAGGGATCTACCTTTTTTATGTGATTTAGAACAGATTGCCAGGTACTGAAAAACTTATTAGCACATCCTCTTATAGAATATCTGATTTTTTCCATTGTTAAATGATGTAAAAGATCCAGAAACCAAGATTTAAATGTTGGAGGTTGTTTATCTTTCCATTTTAGTAGTATTAGTCTACGAGCTAGAAGAGTGGTGAAGGCAATTAGATTTTTAATTTTTGGTTAAAATGAAAAGAATGTGATGTAATGCCAAATATTGCAATTGTTGCCTCAGGTTCAATATGAGACCCTGTTACATCAGAAAGAAATTTAAATATTTTATCTTTTTTTTCTTAATCTTTTTTTTTTTTTTTTTTTTTTAAGTTATCTCCTTCAGATGTTAAGATCGATACACACTTTATTGATCCTTTGCAGGAAATTACAGCAGCAGCAGTCAACCGTCACAACCACTCTGTGTTAGAAACTAAATCAGTAATATACAAGAATATACACTTGTAAGCTAAAACTACTATATGTGCAAAAACTAGAGACAACAATAAAACAATAATGTAAAAATACAAGTTCCTAAGTGAAAGTACATAAGTATTAGCTGTAAAATGTACTTATAAACTGAAATGAAAGTACTGGTTTTGTTTTTCTAACTGATATATTAAAATGTACAACTTAATTACATTGTTAATAGTGAAGAATTGTTGTTAGAGCAGCATGTTACTACATTATATCCCTATCCCAGAGAGACAGCTGTAAATGTCACATAACTGAAAGAAATATGAACCTGTATGAGAAAACCATCATAAAACAAAGAAACAAACATGGCAGACCCACAACAGCTCCTCTGTTTTGTGTAAAGACTCTCAAAGTGTAAATCAAATTGCCTGAAGACATGATCTATTCTCGTCTCATTGAAGGTGCTGAGCTCAAAAACATGTATCTGATCTGCACACAAGCAGTTAAACAGTTTAAAAACGTATACCATGTGTGTTTATTCTTATTTTATGATGTTGTGAATGCATGTGGATCAGGACTAGGTAAATTGCATTGTCAAATATTAATGTGCAGTTCATTTTTATGGAATGCGGCTGACTGTAGTACTGTGTTGAGGATAGATTTCCCCTTGGGGATGATAAAGTTTACTTTCCTATAAATAGTTTTATGCACAGTGATATCTGATAAATCAGTTGGTTCATTATGTGAGGAGGAAGTAAGTTTTGATACTCATCTATTTTGCAGTTTTGGGGAGATACTGGATGATTTTATTGAAAAGAAATCAACTGGAATGTTTAATGGGGAAAATCAGTGTTTGGCAGATGTAAGATGTAAAAGTACAGAAAGGTTGTAAACAAAAAAAATTTCTTATGTAAACCACTGTAAAATCCTCATATAGAAATGAACTAAGAACTGAAATGGACAAATAAATATAGTGGAGCAGAAATACATTTGCCTTTGAGATAAGGTGGAATGGAAATTATGAAGCTGCATAAAAGAGAAATATTCCACTAAATATATAAAAATGAAAAAGTAATCAATTAAATGTACTTAATCTTCAGTAACGGGTAAGATGCATAAAAAACTGAACATAAAAATGATACCAAGGTTCAGATGTTCATGATGTTTGATTTATTGCCATCCCTGAGTAAATGTTTAATAGTCAATGATTGACCTTGAAACAGGTAGATTTTGCCACTTTTTAAACATGTATTTTAACATTTGTATCAATTATGTCTATGTTTTTGTTTGTTTTGATGATATCTATGTCATCATTATGTGTAATTTTAAATTTATAGTGAACAAGTGCTGTATCAATGTGGCTGTTTTATGTCTTGTTCTGTCACCTGCCTAGGGACTGCAGATGAAAAGTAGTTATTTTTACTAATTCTGGTGTATTTACATGGGTGTATTTTTTATACAACAATATTCATAAATATGCATGGTCCCTATTAAATAAACCCATTTAAAAAAGTGACTTAATTACATTATCTATGACAGAAAACACTGATTCAAGTACAGAAAATGCTCATTTTTTAGCCTAGATAATGTTGAAAAGAAAATCACCTATTGTGGGGCAAGTAGTCGCCTCAGTGTGTGTCCTACGTTATATAAGATTTGTAAAATTATTTGACCAACTACAGTTTTTTCATCAATTCAAAGTAATAGTCATTAGAATGATTTGGTAATATTGTTTTTAGGCTCTTTTTCAGCATCAGATGTTCTTAATTCATGTTGCATGAGATGAAAATGGGTTTATTCTTGGTATTAATGACATTTTGGGTTATTTACTGATTAAAATTGTAAAGGAAACATTTTACGTATTTTTCTCAGATTTTTGACTCGAATTTACTCTATTTTCTCATTGTGATCCAGTATTTTTTTCAAATACTGAAATTGTTCCTTTTGTTTGGTTTGCAAATGTGCAGTGTAGCCCCTGGCCTGTTTCTATTTCCATCCTCCGTCCAGCGGGTGTTTACATATAAAACCCTTTACCCAGCCCTTTGCTACTCCCACTGAGTGTATCGATGAGAAAACATCTATAAATAACCCATGAATAATGCATTGTCTTAAAGGAAGTTACCACCAAATGCATTTTCATACTGGTATAAACAATTTATTGATCCCTACAGAGCAGCTTCTCTTCACAGGAGGTCAGAGGTCAGTCAGCAGCAGAACAGCAGCCAGTTATGCACGAAGATTTCAGTGTTTCCCTCATGGACTCTTCAGACGGTGAATCATCTGCCTAAAATACACCTTTCACCGAGTCAAAATGCTGCAAATTCAGCCTCACACTTGCATCTGTGGTACTGGAAGATTTCATTCTGAACGTATACATCACCTTGACCTTTCCGTTTCTGTAAATGTCTTATCCTGCACTTGTTGATGAACCGTTGGAATTAAATAATCAGCATTAACAGCCCACTTTACCCCCGTCCTCCTTCCTCACAAATCAGATTTCTATTAGCAGCATGCACACATGAAAAGACATGGATATATAGCTATTCCTGAACAGCTTTATTTATTTCATATCTAACTTTAGATACCTCTAGTTTGAGACAAGAGTGTTTTCACATTCAAGTACACGGTGCCTTATTTCCATGCCTCGTCGGAAAAGGTCGAGGCTTTAGATAAGGCAAGAGGAGCAAAACCTGCAAGCGATATAGAAGTCAAACAGTTACAGAGTACAACCTGGATTTAGACATATTGAAACATATTGTAATCCATCCAATATGGTGACCCAAAAGGGCGCGTAGTATAATACTAGATGAATGTACTATACATCGTTTTCCTGTCTGGAAATAAATGGCCCCCAAAAAAAAGGATTTAAAAAAAAAAGGATTTTCCTCTCTTCATGTACTAAAATCTGAACCAGTGAGGTGATAAAAAAATCAACCAACCCCAGTAGGTCACCTGTAAACCCTGAACTGTGAAGAATAAACGAAAGTGATCTTAATGTTTGTGCATCATGACAACGGGCCAGTAAATGACAGTGACAGCAAACAAAATCTGATTTCTAGCAACAGAATTTAAGGCTGATTTATCAGCAAAGCAGCTCAACATGTTCTGTCCTGCACTGTTTGAGAAGACGCCGTTTATGTCTTTACACCCTGTCCAGTTCACATGATTACTATGAGCGTGATGGGGGGTAAAAAAGGAAATAAAAATAACCTCTTCCACTTCTAAAGGTACCACAGGCATTCATCTATCTTCACCTCTTCATCTGTTATGTGCAAGATGAGCTCAGACTGCGCCAACGCATTTGGTCCCTCCTCCAACGAAGAACAGACAAGTACCAAAACATTCCATAAGAAGTCACAGAAATCGGTTTATAGCGAAGTTACATAAAAATGGCACAGTCACAGAGAAAATTAAACATTGATTACCACTATATTAACTGAAATGAAACCCATTGCATTTTGCTTTGCACACTCTAAGGTATTGAAAGGATAAACATGGACACTGTGCCACCTTAAACTGTGCACACATTAGCAAAGGAAGGGCGCGATGACCAACATGTATTCCTCCTTCATTAACTTGTGCTCTAACATCCAGAAAGAACGCAATGGATGGTGAAGTACACAGAACTGTTCTGTAAGAGATAAAGAGTGCATGCATTTCTAAAATGCAAACCTTAATCCCAGTTGATGCTCATACCCAGCTCCACATCTAAAAAGAAAAAAAATGAAAAAGAAACAAACCAAAAATCCCTTTTTACTAGTGATTCTATTCATTTATATATATAGTATATATATTTTACATTTTTGTGGACCTATTAAATGTACCGTACGTCTTTCATACCATATACATTTACGACTGGCTACTGTCTCAATCAATCACAATTATATGACTTGTTGGACAATAATTTCAGGTACATTCAGGACTCTCTGTAAAAAGTCTTACAATTTTCTTTACAATTCATTAAAAATACAGAGGAGCAAAAAATAATGCTGATACGACAGTCCACTGTCCTGCAGAGGCTGCTCAACCAGTACAGTCTTTCTTCTACACAGCTAAAGATAATTTCACACTCCACCGCGTTAAATGCTTCATTCTGTACGTATCTCTGTCTCTGGTCTCTGGAGGGCCAGATCAGTCTGAATATAGGCTCCCTGGCCCAGTGCTGTGGAGTACGCCCTGTTGTTGTGGCTCACTGTAAACCCTGGGGCCCCGTATGAACCGGAGCCGGCGCCTCCACGTTTTTGGACAGGGGCCTGAGGCTGAGGTACTGGGTGGTAATCGTCCAAGTTATCGTAGTGGGACTGCACCGTTTTAGTGCTGTGTTTCTGATAGGGGTAGTCTCGGTCCAGTTCGGGTTTACCCTGGTTGTAGTGCTGCTGCTGTTGCTGCTGCGGCTCTCGGACGCTGTGCGATCGCTCAGGTTTGGGGCGGGGCATTTGTTCCCTGGGGGCTGACGGTTGGTCGTCTGAGCTGTGGTAGCCGCTCTGTGTTTTCACTTTACTCTGGTGGTGGTCGGCGTCCGGGCATTCGTAACGCGGCTGTAAGTTCCTTTTGTTGGGGTATTCCTGCTGCCAGTGTTTCGACCTACCGCCGTCTCCGGTGAGCTTGTCGTCACCTGTCTTGGCGTCGTGCCGGCCACTCTCCTGCTGATGGGACAGGCCGTGGCTCAGAGTAGCAGGGAGGGAGTGAGAGGATTGGCATTTCTTGGTGCTGCTTTGCTTGGCGAGCCCGTCAGACTTTTCCATCGTTGCGCTTCCCTGAACATGCTTGTCGGTCTCCATGTACATGACCACGTCTGGGTCTGACACCATGTGTCTGGGGAGGTAACGCCCGTCTTTACTCTCAGCTGCAACCAGCACAGCTTTGCCTGGGTCAGATTTACTGCGCAAGTGCAGGGTTTCATAGCCTGAAATATCTGCTGGTGTGAACAAGCCTACGTTGTCGTACTGAGAGAGGACGGGGCCTTTAACCTTCTGCCGGGCCCGGCTCTCCCTACGGATGGAGTGCATGCGGAGCCTCTCCGTCTCCTCTGGGTCCCAAGCGAGATAAGCAGCCGCTTCCTTGGTCCCGTGACCCGGCGGCATGTCCCTGCTCACAAAGCTGTGCTCCTTACCAGGTGGAAGAACATGGCGAGAGAGGTAGTGGTACCCGGTGGCCTTTCCACCCGGTCTGCTGGCACCAGCGCTCGGATCTCGGCTTCCATAGTTGTGGAAGTGTCGGACTCTGATAGTCCCATAAGGGTCTATGTCGTAAAAAGGAGCCTCCAAAGGCCCAGAACCCGAGTATGGACTGTAACGATACTGGACCCGCCCATTCTCAAAGTAAGGCTGCAGCTGGGTGACGTGGTAGTCTGCCTGTGAGGACTGCTGTGGCTGTGGCGGCGGCGGTGGTGGTGGCGGCTGTTGGTAGGCTTTGCACGGATAAACAGGCCGGTGGTAGAAGTACAAATCATCGTCGGGGGGAACCTCAGTCCTCTGAATGGGAACTGAGCGGATTGTGGAGGGAACGTGGAGTGAGTGCACTCTCCGGATGGTGGGGTAGCCGTGGGTTCTGTCATGGCTGTAACCCTGGTGACCTGGTCCTGGAGTCACGTACACACTCCTTGGGTTCCCTCTGGACTTTATGGAGTGGTGGTAGGACCTGGGGCCTAAAGTGCTGTATCTGTTGTCTAATCGGGCACTGTATGGTATCTGAGGCTCAGATTTGGACACATAGGAGAGGTGTGGTGGGACGCTGTCAGGTCGGAAGTGATGTGGCATCGCCTGCAGAGGAACGGACCTCTGGTGGTAGTACGGAGGCTCGATTAAGACCGGTTCTCCTTTAGCGTGATACAGGTAGGCTGGCTGGTGTGTGGAAGATTTCCGAGGAGACAGGGGGTGATGGGGGAGGGCGTCCTCCAGATGGCCCTCCCCCAGGACGTGGAAGGACGCTTCACTTTGGCTGAGAGCTGCTGCAGCCAGTTTACTCTCCATGGTGCGAACAGGCGGCGCTGGAGGTGTGGGTCCATGTTTAATGGGCTCTGTGCAAGGCTGGACTGGTTTTATTGCCTCCCAGGGCTTCTCGACTGGCTCAGCAGAGGTGGGAGCCACTCTGGCCCTGGCTTTAGAGAGAGGCGGAGGTTGAGCGGCGGCCGGCGGTTGTGTTTGCGGGAGGATTTGTGTCTGACATTGTGTGAGAGGCTGATGCGGTGGCTGGATTTGAAGCTCAGGCTGCGCTGGAACATGAGGCTGATGCTGAGGGGGTGGATGCTGCTGGGGCAGTGGCACAGTCTGCTTTTTAGGCAGTGGAGCTGTGGGAGGGCGTGGGTCTGTTGGTTTTGGAAGGGTTGGTGGAGGTACTGACTCCTCCTGTTTGACCTGAGAAACAAATGACACAAACAGGACATTAGTCTACTCATTTATACCAGAGTGAAGTGAACATCTGCTGCAGCTGAACAAGTTCTGAAGAGCTGAACAAGATGCTGCTTCCACATTTTTTGTAAGCATGAATTTAAAAAACAGCTTGAATAAAATAAACACATTTGGAATTACAGCTGGGTGATATAAATAAAAATGTTATCAAGGTAAAAACAGTGATAATTATCATCATAAATGTCAAAGGATGATTTTTGGTTTTGCGTAACTGCTGAAGAAACCAGAACGTTATTTATGGTTTAAACCTTTTTTAGAAGTAGGTAGATGTATTCCAAACAATTGGAACAAAAAATGTTCAGCATCTAAGTATAAAAGTAAAGTAAAATAAAGCAGTAAAACAGCAGTGCAATGCTACTGCAACTTCACTGTAACTATTACCTGTAGATAGAGTGATTATCTTTTAATAAACTTATACTCAATAAAAAGAAAGTTTGGCACTAGATCTGAGTTTATATATTTCACCAATAATTCATTGATTAATTTCTTAGAAAATGGTCACCACTTGAAGAAGTGGAAGAAATTAAATATTTGGGATTGTATATATACTCAGTCAGGAAGAAAATTTTAGCAAAAATTTCTAAAGAACCTGTTAATTTAAAATGGAAGTTCCACTATTACCTTCTTTTTTAACTTTGATAACGAGCTGGAATGACTATGCAATTTGTTTACAACTGTTGTAAAAATCTATTAAATCTTCTGCCTTTTTTTTTTTTTTTTTTTTGAGAAAAAGTACAAATTTACTGATTTCAGCTGCTTAATTTTGTGAATTTCCTTATTTTCCTCTATGATCATTAACTGAATTTTTTTAGTTGTGGACCAACAAAGACAATACATTTTACTGACTCAACATGCTGTTATTTTCAAGAAAATATTAGATTAATCAGCAATAAGAACACACTGATTGATACTGACATTTAAAACGACAATCTGGCCAGCAGCTGATGGTATTTTTTGTTGGCTTATTTTACTTGTCTTTCCTTTTGTGCACCAGATACAAAGATATTTTAATTATTTACCGGGTGGGGAAGCAAAATTTACAATATTTTGAGGCAGGGATTGAAAGACAGTGTATGACCAATTAGCTTATTGAAAGTCATGAGAATTTATTTGCCACAAGAAAATTGACATAATAGAAAATGTTTTTATTCTATGTGTCCTCCTTCTTTCTCAATAACTGCCTTCACACGCTTCCTGAAACTTGTGCAAGTGTTCCTCAAATATTCGGGTAACAACTTCTCCCATTCTTCTTTAATAGTATCTTCCAGACTTTCTCGTAATAGTTTTGCTCATAGTCATTCTCTTCTTTACATTATAAACAGTCTTTATGGTCACTCAAACTATTTTTGAAATCTCCTTTGGTGTGACGAGTACATTCAGCAAATCACACACTCTTTGACGTTTGCTTTCCTGATTACTCATATGGGCAAAAGTTTCTGAAAAGGTATGGATAATAGTGTTAGGTATGATTATGACATCAATATATGTTTGGTTTCAAAACAACTGACGTCGTGCCTGCTGAGAAAAAACATTGTAAATTGTAAATTTTGCTTCCCCCACCCTGTATAAAAACTGACTAACTGGGCTGTGTTAAAGTCTTTCAGTCCTTCAATACACTATGTCCGAATGAGCACAAACTCAATCAGACTAATTTCTAAGTCTTTAACATGACAAATATCAGCCACTGCAGGGTTTTCTCTTGGTTTTCAGAGACTTTTTTTTTCTCTGTGTTGCAGCAGTTTTAGCTGTGTAAGTGGTGAGTTTTACAATACATTTTTAACACAAAAGAATCTGATTTCACATCATTTCAGACAATTATTATTATCATATCTACGAGCAAAAATTTGATAAAGCAAACCTAATTAATAAACAACCAAAAAAGTTAAACAAAAACTGGTTAAGAAATCCACTAGACCAAGCATCAGATCAGTCATTTATGTTGAAAATAATGCTCTACACTTTTATTTTACATTATTTTGTCTCACCTGGTGGCCTGAATGCTTTCAGTTCTGCACCTAAACCTTATACTGTAGGGAAAACCCTGCACTGACACTGAGGAAATTACACTAAAACCAATGTTCGACGGATACATCTGTGCATCCCTAATCAACAATGACAGTAAGCATTAGTTTGAGCCTGATTTAAGCATCTCTTTATAACAACCTCCTCTTCCTCCTACCAGGTGAGCCACGGGGACACCCCATTATGTAAGATTTTTTATCCACAACACAGCAGTGGTTTGATGAAGGAGCACAGATCATTCTTAATCAGGAACCCGGGGCCTGACTAACTCAGATATACAACACACTTGTTAAACTCCTCGCTCTGATTTGCGCGGTATGACTTATGGACTAATTTCAATCACACTTCCAGCAGCACAGTGACTGAATATTACGACTCCTAATAAATTCTAAGCAGATGCGTGTCTCACCTCAGGAGCAGGTTGTGGCGGTAACACTCCAGCCTCCTTACAGCTGCCACTGGGGGTGGTGGCTGGAGTGGTACTGGTGGAGCTAGTACGGACAGGGCCTGGTCCAGTCCCAGAGTTCTGCCTTTCAGGACTCTTGTGGATTGCTGAACAGGAGTTGGGGGCACACTTGTAAAAGGGAGTGTGTGGTGGGCTGATGTCTGTTTCCATCTGTGGTCCAGGTGGAGTCGTAGTGGACTTGGCACTGTTTGACGTCTTCGAGGTCGTGCTGGTCGACTCTGGCAGCTGCTGTTTGATGGGGGGACAAGAGGAGGAGGAGGAGGAGGGGTACGTTGAGGCGGTGGCACCGACTGAAGCTGTGCTGGTCGGTGGTGGAGAACCCTCCCTTTCAGCTCTCCTCTCAGACGGAGTCTGGAGTTGCTGCACCAGGAGAGGCGGCGAGTCCTGAAGGATGGCGGTCTCCAGTTGGTGCAGCGGGGACACCGGCGTCGGGGGTTCAGAGGACCGGGACTGGATGGAGACCTGCTGGGCAGACTCAGCAAGGGCCAAGGCCAACATGCGGGCAGCATTTTTGGGAGGGGGAGGAGGAGGAGCAGTGGTGGGAGTTGTAGAGCTGAGGGAATGAGGGGTGAGGTCCTTTGATGAGTCCGGAGATACGACTCCTAGCAGGGACACAGAAAACACAAGGGATGTGAAGTTGAATGAAAACGTACGAAAGCAGAAGGTAAAGAAAAGAGATGAGAGCAGGCAGGAAGGCTTAAGGTTCTTCAGGGATGGAAAAAGCCAAAAGTGAAGCACGATGCTTGCATTTTATGGAAACAATGGGTGAAATTCATGCAAAAAGGTACAAAATCAGACATTTATTAAAGCCACTGAAAACCCAAATTCACAATAGCATCGTAACTATGTGATTTAGGGTCTTATGTGCATAATAAATGACATGAAAAAAGTATAGGAAATTAATGCCCATCCAAAACCAAAATACTGTCACTTTCTCAAAGGTTCAGTGTGTAATACTCTAAACAGCTGTAACTTTGCTGTTTTTTTCCTAGTGACCCCCCTTAGTGTCAGTATTTATATTGTCCTGCTGGGCTTTTTGTTAAAAATACATTAACACTGAAACAGAGTTGATGCAGAAACATGCAACATAATGGACTCAGTCTAAATGACCCTTTCCATTTGTAGACGTGGATATAAACAGCTCATTCTTACGTAAAAGGTAAATGACAGTTATTTTTATATGATTACACTCTAATGAATGCATTATTATTACTATTATATTCCATTCCTGCAATTAAATCCTCCTAAATCCCGAATCCAATAATACAAAAACTCCATGTCAGCTGTCCCATGAAAACAGGGAGGGACAGACATCTGTTCATCTAGTTGTTTGTGATGTCCCTTATTTTCCAACTGCACTTGGAATAACACTGGGCTGTTTCCTTTGTAAGCTGTGGTGCAGTCATCTACAAAAACCCTGCATGTGCACAGCTCAGTTCCCCCAAGACTTGTTTAATACTTTCACCCAGAAAGCCATGAGATTTGCTTAATGACTAGACTTTACAGCTGGAGCTCATATCCTCTCTCTCCCTGTCCAGACATCATGTGTCCCTGATGTCTCTTCTATTTTACCTATCCATCACTGAGAAAAGTAAGGCCACATCAAGTCATATGTTAGTGTGTTATTAGACAATTATATAATAATAACTAACATTTAGCTCTGGTAATTTCTAGACAACATTCTAGATAATGTTAGTTTAATGTCAATGAAAACATGATCTACCATATTTACACATAATTCATAGTAAATAGATTTATGAGCAGATTTTTGTTACTTCAGGAGACACTTTAGCACAAATACATATTTGCTATTTCAAGCCAAATTTCCACAAAGTTTAATAATCTATAACGCAAGTATGGTATTTTTTTTTTATAATAAGAGACACTACTGTGATTAATTGTGTTCTATTATTAGTGATGATAAAAGTCCCACACAACCCTTACCCTCTTGGCTGCTGCTCACTGTCGCCCACTGAACGCTGTCCTCCGCTTTCAGCTCTCGACTGTCCTGGCTGTCGAAGGCTGCCAGCTTCGAGTGCAGCTCCATTTGGAAAGCCTCACTCAGCGACGGCTCGGCTGCCCTCAGCAGTATGCTACCCATCAGTGGAGGAGAGTCCTTGGGCAGTGAAGGAGGGGATAATGGCTGCGCAGGAACAGCCTGTCCAGCTGTGTTTTTGTCAGAAGTCTCAGCAGAGAAAAGCTCTGCAGTGGTAAACTGTGTCAAACTAGTGGTCTTTCCACATTTGATAGGTGACACAGCTTGTGTTGGTTTATCGGAGTAGGAATAGGAAGTGGTCAGCTTCTTGTTTTCCATTTTTTCTCCAGCAGCCAGGCTGAAGTCTGTGGACAACAAAGGAGTGTTCAGGCCCATAAAGGAGGCAGAGAGGAGGTCAGAGCCGTTGGTTTTACTGCAGGCGCTTCTAGGGCTTCTCTTTAACGTGGAGGCTTCTGCCCCGGCAGGCGAATCATCGAGGGGGAAGGCGTACGATGTGTCGGGGAGGCTGCACTGGAAAGACATGGGGTCGAAGTCCAGGGAGGCCATGCCGATGTCTGGTGGGCTGAGGTCGACGTCTTCACCTGCTGAGCGTGGAGGGGAGATGAGGGCGGGCACACAGATGGGCCCATCATCCCCGTCGCTGTCCTCTGTGGCGTCCAAGTTGTCGTAGGAGTTGCAGTGCTGCCGGCTGTCCAGGAGCTCGCCGTTAAAGGAGGCTGACAGGGCGTCACTGCTGGAGCGTGGCCGCCGAGGACGGTACACCTTGGACTCTCCTAAAGGAGGAAAAGACATTTGAAATACTGTTAGTTCTGTGAAACCAGTTCATGTTTATGATCAATTTCAAATCATTAGTATATTAGTAAAATAACACAGTGGAACTTTGTTCAGGCTCCTTCCTGTGGCGGTGGACTGATTGGACAGAAGTTAGTCCATTTCTTAATAGTGTGGGGGAAATGTCTCTGTTTTCTGAGTTAAAAAGCTTTTCAGCTGCAAAGCTATTTTACTGATCAGCCATACAGTCATGTCCTGAACGTTTCTGAGGCTAAAGGATGAGGATATGATGCCACCAAAAAACAGACATACATGTATAGATGATAAAGAGACTGGTCTGTTGTAATTTGACAAATGTGAAGAAGGAACAACTAAACTATGTCTGCAGAGATTTCAGATTTATTGGTCTACTATGGACCCTTTTGAAATTCAACCAGAACACATTTTTGCTATTAAATATCTATTTTTTAAACTGTATTTGGCCTTCAATGCTGATATGAAAGTTAATGGCCTTGATGCATCTGAAACTCAAATGGTACTTATTATTTCTGTTCTGAGCATATGAAAAATCTGCCTCTGAAGTTGATACTTAATTTTGACGCCTTTGATGGTTTTACTGGAAATCTGTAATTCACAGAGAACTGTTTTAGAAGTTAAAAGGACCCTATTAAAACCACAGCATTTGCATTTCAAAATAATTATACTTTATATGTGATGCTGCTACATTAATTCTAAGGTTATTCCTTTTAAATTAATCCATCACTACCTCAGTCTAAATATAAAAGTAATTAATGACAGCAAACTGTGCAAGAAAGTAAAAGGACAAATGCACACAACTAGACTACACTGTAAAAGTAAAAAGTACTTGTAGTATGCTGTTTGAAAAAAAGCACACAGAGGCAGGTACCTTCAACATTGTGCAGGGAACTCAGCGACTCCTCACTTTTGGCCGACCTCAATGTGGCTGTGTCCCCTCTGCCTCCTGAAACATACCAGGTAAAAAATAACATGATGATACCGGTTTATTTGGTTAAAACAAGCTCTTCTGGACTCACTTTTCAGAGGATACAAAGAGTGTCTGTAGAGGGTGAAGGACTTACCAGCGAGAGCCATGGCCTTCAGTTCATTGGGTTCACTGGGGTTACGATGCAACTTGCGCTTGGACATGGAGGAGGACTTTCCCAGGTTAAAGAAGGATCGCCAGCTACCCACAGGAGACTTCTTCGATTTAATAGGAGGCCTTTTCCTAAGATGGGGAAAACATTAAGTAAAATTGTTGATTAAACTATGTCACTTTTAATATTTTCTTCATTTCTTTAAGTACCCTTGAATAAAAAAAATAAGTCTTTTTTTAAGCTCTTTCACTGTAATCTTTAAGTGTCACTGTGCAGAGGGTTTCATCATGTCCATCTGAAATTTAAGGAATGGACCTACAAGCAAAATCTGTGTCACCAAAACATTTTGCAACTCATTAAAGCCAAGTGTGAATCTTAAACAAATGCAATATACAGACTTGATATCATTAATGCTAACTGACTGAAATGGCTTATACACTAGTACAAGTCCAATTGTACATACACAATCTCAAATATTATCATGAAATATTTGTGGAAAAGTCTTTTTTGTATTTCAAAATGTGTGTCTGTGTCAGAGACAAAAACAAATGCAAATGATCTTTTTGTTTAATGTTAACAACAAAAAAAATTATGAAACAAAATACAAGTTATGCCCTGGATGTGTCTCAAGGGGCATTATCATGCTGAAACATCCAGTTTTAACCTAGACAGAACAGAGCATGTACAGAAGGGAGCATGTAGGTTCAGAGAATGGAACAATACTTGGCTGAGTTCAATGACTTAAGAGTGATTCTTAAAGCAAAATATCCCAAATGCATGGGGTGTCCAGAAATGTTTTTCCACCACTGTATTAGTAGAAACACTGCATAGTCAGAAATAACTTTTGAAAAGAACAGTTTACAGATTCATTTTGGATATTTCAATGTAAAGATGTGATTTCAAATATTTTTAATGAAGTCATTCGGTGGAAAACCATCTCAGATATTATTATTCATTAGTGTAACAAGACTGAAGATCTTGAATCTGGTCCTGTGTCTCTCCAGCAGAGGGAGACAAATCTTATATTGTTAGTTCAGCCAAACTTAAGATATAGATTCCACTATTTTATGCTGAATTCAACAGTAAATTTGCTCAATAAAACACTATAAACCATATGACATGGCAGTAACAGGAGGAAACAAACCTCTCAGTGGGAAACTCGATGACTGTGTGGAACTTGCCCTGCAGGGCGGCTGGACCTTCGCCCACCTCGATGTACTTGCTGTCTTCAGTGACTGGAGAGTTGATCTGAGCCTGAGTCCTGGCCTGGGCCTCCTCCAGACTCAGCAGTTTAGTGGAGGGCGATGAAACCAGCAGGGACTTTGGCCGAGACAGTGAGTTGTGACCTGGTGATAAAAAGGCGGAAGAGGTTAACAACCGAGGCCAAGCATCAGCGGGTAGTGTGAAGTAGTCTCCTCTGTCTGATTTCTGTTTGTACCTGCTCCTTCTCGTATTAGCGAGCTGAGTTTAGCACTGAAGAGAACGTCCACGTGGTTAAGAATGAACTCCACTACTACCGACTGGATTCGGACTTCCATGAAGGCTGCTGTGCCGCTGAAGCACGCTGATTCGATCTGTTTTGACCTGAAATAATAGACAAACAACACAGGGAAGAGTGGTTATAGAAGTATGTAATGTGTGTAACCGTCATATCATTGTTTTCACTTTAGGAGAGGCCATGCAATATGACTAGAAATATCGTATCTTGATACATATCAGTTAATGTCCACATAATAAATGCTTTATACCTACATGTATAAGGCATACAAAGGTGAATAGAAGACGCTATTCGTGCAAGCAAATAAATATAGGCATAAAATATGAGTATGGTCAAAAATATCACAACTAAGGAGTATTATGTACAATATAATAATAGTACAAAAACAGATGAAAAACTGTGATAAATATTTGTATAAAAATCCCAATGTGCACTAAAATATCATAACAAATAAGACTCACAATAAAAGAAACACATAAAATATTACAAGAAAAGAGTGATTTGTGAAGACTAAGAGCTATGCAATTAAAAACTTTATTTAATCATCAGATTACATTCTAAACAATGAAAACATCAGTCATTGGAAAGTCATCCCACCTCAGGAGGTTTGGGGCCCAGACGATGGCCAGGTTCTTGCTGTGCATGTTGGTGATGTAGCTGAACGTTGCCAGATGGGAGAGGTGTCTCATGAGGAACTCCAGGGTCCTTGAAATCAAATATTCATTTATTCAGATTTAATTGGCTCCCGCTACTGATGTACGGGCAATGATAGAGACATTTCTTCAGTCCATCAGTTTTATTCTGTGCTAAAATTCCAGTGGATTATCACTTAGGAATTTGCATTTGTATGCTTTCACAAAGGACAGGCAGTACAATTCATCTTCAACAACTTTAGAGTCAGCGGGGAGCGGTTAAATGATTTCTGAGAAATGAAGACTGGAATTAGGAAATCGCTTGCTTTTAACACTAGCAGACACTAAGTACTGCAACACAAGTGAAGTGAATTTGGTATCTTGATGGACCAACTCATCAGTTTTGCATAATGAACCTAGAATGTCATGTGTTCTGACTGTATTCTCACAGTATCTTAAGGCTACCAAAAGGGGGCAGTGTGGCACCATACTTACCTGTAATGCGGCGGAGGAAGCTGCTGGATGACATCATGGATTTTGATGAGTCGTTCTTCATCAGTTGCTGCTGATACGGCCTCCTTCAGATTAAAAACAAAGTGAGAGAAGGTGAGAATCAGGAAACGGACAACAAGATGAATCAGAGCATCAGCATTCAACTTGTCCACTTGTCGGATCAGGTTCAGGCTGCTATAAACATCACAAAATGGGACATCAGTCTGCAACCGCAACCACAACCCACCACCCCTCTCTCTCAGCAGCTGCCATAACAACCAGCAAACATTTACTTCATCCACTGGGACGGTTCTACTGTGTTTGGAGTTTCATTCCGAGTCACACACAGAGTGGTTTGCTGCATTTGTAAGAACAGGGTGTGGCCAGTACAATGATATTATTTAAAGGGTGTTTGTGGTGCATAACTGGAAATTAATTAAACAGACAGTGTGTAATTACTGCCACTAGGGGTCTCAATCAAAACAGCAACAAAACATTTAGTTGATGAAGCAGTGAAGTAGCATGGGATGGTTTCATCATTTCACCACCACTGAGCGGGATGTTTACTGGTTTGATCAGTTCAAGTTATTTAGGAATATTGTCACACTATCAAAACACAACACTGCATGCAAACAATAGTTAATACAGCACCCATCTCATTTTTCTTCCAGATGTTTTTGGTACCAGTCATCTATCTGCTCTAGAATATGTACCTGTTTGTCAATTTCCACTTCTAAAACTGATGGTATAGTGCTGTAGAACTCATTTCTTGGTCCAAACAGTCAAAACTAAAAGGTGGTTCAAGTTCAGAAGGGATTTTGTTTTTGTTGCTGCTGCTTGTTTTTACGGGTTTTATGACTTTTAGGTATTTTATAATGTTGGTTTTTTTAATTATTCTGTACAGCACTTTGGGCCTCTGTAGTTGTTTTAAAATGGTCTAAAAATTAAGTTGGATTGGATTGCATGGTCTTATTGCAGCAACTTGGGTTGGATTCCTGGCCTGGGTCTTTTTCTGCATGTTGCCCTGTCTTGCTCCACTGTATGCATCTCCAATAAAGGCAAAAATGAACAAAAAATATCTTAAACACAGTGATTAGTGTAATTTTAGTTAGTTTAGTTGAATGTGATTCACAGGAACTCATTTCACAGACTTACTACTGAATAAAATTCTTAAATAATGTAATGTTTATAGTTCAACCTATTGAGCATCTTAAATACAGTTTCAGCTCCTAGTTCGTTCACAGCAGTGAATTGCTTCACTTTTTGCTCAGCTGTGTGTATGTTTTGGGTTTTTTTTTAAATAACTTTTTCTTTAAGTCAGTTTATCAGCTCCTACAGGGTAAACAGGTGTGTGCACGTTTCAACGTGTACATTTTGTACAACAGTATTAGAAATTGTCTCATCATTTGCACAGTAGGACCAATTTCAGGCTCAAACAACACAGTAAGTCAAAGAAGTAGAGGATTTTTCACAATTGAGGTGCAGAAAGAGATTGTGTTGTTAGGCGTGCGTGTGTGGGATAATATGAGAGACACAAGGATTCAATGAATTAATCATGAGGGCCCATCTTTTAGTAAATATTTTCTTTTGAAAGCTCAGGGAATATGTAATTTGCTCCATATAATAAATCTCCCTGACTCTTTCAATCATGTGTTATATGTCGGTGGCTCTAGGTTCATCCACTTACAAGTAACACATTTATGTGCTGCAGTAAATAATAATATTTGGAGGAGAAATTTCCTGCCTTTTGCTCAGTTGTGTGTTCACATAAATATTTACTTAATTTACCTTCCTCTGAACTGGACAGAACAGATAAAGATCAAACAAATGATACACAAAGTGTAAGAATAGAAGCCTTACTCTACAGTGCCTACAGAAAGTTTACAATGCTGTAGTTTATTAAAAATATAATATTGGTTCATTTTCTAATATTGGGCACAGGTGAAGTGAAAGCAGAAAAAAACTTAAAAAAAAAACCAAAACAAAATAAATGAACCTTTAAAGGGGAAAACAACAAGACAACTGTTAAACTGAACCTAAATGACTCAATAAATTAATATTGAAATGAACATTAAAGTAGCCATAAAAAAGACATGATTAATATTTGTCTTCATCCTCAGTTATTTAAGTGAAAAGTATATCAATCACTATTAGAACCATGTTTTTCCAAATACAAATTTTCACAGATCAATCAATGATTTATCATGTATTTGGCATTTTTATTATATTCTACTGTTTTATACTCTTATGTGTTTGATTGGGGTACTTACTGTTACAGACCAAATGTTCCCTTCGGTTCAGTAAAGATTTAGATATTATATTTATAAAGATACAATACCACTGACCAGTGGACAAATGAAATGGGCCATATCACTGAATAAAATTATAGA